>NW_020447196.1:9659622-10139287 GCF_003343035.1 Apteryx rowi | reverse complement strand
TTCCATCTGAACATGAGGAAAAACTTTTTCATTGTGAGGGTGACAGAGCACTGGCACAGGTTGCCCCGAGAGGTGGTGGAGTCTCCTTCTCTGGAGATATTCAAAACGTGCCTGGATGCAATCCTGTGCAATGTGCTCTAGGTGACCCTGCTTGAGCAGGGGGGTTGGACTAGATGATCTCCAGAGGTCCCTTCCAACCTCAACCATTCTGTGATTCTGTGATTGCCTGGTAACATGGTGAAAGTGGAACAGATGCCTGGTTCTGAGGAAAATCAATACTTGCTGAAGAATGTTCTGAACACTTCTTACTGGAAATCTTAAAATTTCTGGGTACTAAACCATGCAGTGGTTCTTGCAGTTAGGTAAAGTGCTTTAATCTGGCCTTACAAAAAGGGGCATTTTAGGATTCTTGCTACTTCATGAATGACAGTTGATTAATGTTCATCTTTGGTCAGAACTCCACATACCTTTTAGTTCAGAATTAATCAGCCAGTTGTGCCACAATGATGTAGCTGTATTTCTGGTCTAGTTATGTGTTAAGTAAAAACATCACATTAAAGCATAACTATCTTAACAACCACATGTTAGGTTTTCTAAAAAGCATACTTAACTAAAATTAAGTATTTATAAATGTCCAGTTAAAAGAGTTGAACACTTATTTTTGATACCAAGCAAGCTTGGACTTTTCTGTGCAGCCTTTTTAATCCCAACTGGGACTGAACAGTCTTTAATAAAGAGCCAACCAAGGCTATAGATTGTAGCCAGTCTAGTACAGTTTCTCCGCTATTGCATCATTCTGAACTTCCAAATCTCTTGAGGAAAAACTGGAGCGACTGGCTTTGCAGATTAATGACTGCTGCCATTTGTAGCTTTTTTCTGCTCAAATTTTGGAGAACTGCACTTGTTTGGGGCCAGCCAACATAGTTTCTAACTTGAAACAAATTTCCTATTTTCTGTGGGATTTTATGCCATACTTAGCAAAGCCGATGGAAGAATTGCCATATATATACTGGGGGGCCATATAGTATATATGTACTATATATAGCCATATAGTACTGGGGGGCCTAAATTTTAGTCTCCTTTCTGTACGACAGCTCAGTTCTCTTACCATTCAAATCAATGGTAGCATGTACCTGTTCAAAAAACAAGTATACCCCCCCTTAAAATTACTATGTTTCCTTTCCAGAAAAATAGTGAATCAGTATTTAATATAACTATCAGTTATCAATACTAATCAGTGTTAATATAGTAGTGCATGAAGAGAATTGTATGTGGTATAGTGGAGACAAAGTAAAGACACTGCGTGTACTATGTACTGATGCATGCGGAAGTTCTTCAGTGAGCGCCTGATCCTAACATCAGGCCTCATTTCAAAGGCCAGGTGGAATAGCAGCATTTCCACAATGAACCAGRGCTGTGAGTCTTCTAGACCAGTATCTTGTGTCTGACAATGTTCAGCATATTACACTTCTACAGTCAGGTGAGGGGCATTTTGGTACATGAACTTTAAAAAGACAGTATCATCTTTCCATGATAAGAATTTAGCTCATGTTGGGGATTTTTAGTTTCTTAAACTTGCAGTGAATCAGAAGATCTTGGCCTGTTAATGATGTGTTGTGTGATCTTGAGCAAACTACTTCACTTCCTTGTGTCTCTGCTTCTCCTCCCACTCAGTCTGCTCTGTCTGTTTTCCGGAGCGCGGGCCTTCTGCTGTGTGCTTGCTCAGTGTCTAACACAATGGGGCCGGGGCCCTAATCTCTGTTGGGGCCTCTAAGTGCTATCACTGTATAAAATAGAAATAATCCTTCTCATAAATAGGAATGCAGACTTGGGAATTCAAAAGGGCAGAAGGACAGCAGTCAGTTTTCATGGACTCCTTTACAAGACAAGGCTGTATACTCAGAGGCTTAAGGCAATTCTCTGAGACCCAGTCCTGTTGCTCTTGGCTTCAGTGATGTAGGACAGGAGAACAGACTTCAGAAATCTTCTATTATATCTGTCTACCCTTTTAGATGTCGCAAGGGAGATTTTTAGTGCAACAGATTGAACTTCAGATAAGATTACATGCTGTAATTACCAGTGGGATTTATTTGTCCAGTTCTTTGAGCGTTGAGTGGAAAAATGCTCATGCATCCCTTAAATAATGAAAAGGGATGTGTGTGCATTTTTCCACTCAACTAAAGAATAAGATGACATTTAAGCATGGATGGGCAAAAAAGGTAAATAAACAATTGTTTATCAAAACAAGTGTGCAGACTTTCCTCATGCTTAATAGGAGTATTTGGAATAGAGTTGTTTAATGGCTGAAGTTTGGATTTTGTTTACTTTTTAGCTGTAAACATAAACTGAATTGAACTGATAGTTTTGATTAAATTTGATTTGGCTGTGGTATTGCACCACTTTAAAGGGCACTGGAGACACTCAAGTTGCACTTAAAATCTAGTATTGTAATTAGCGATATCTGTGTTTATTGCAGCGGTAACTGCACCTTAATGAATGTATTCAGGACTAAACAAAGCTACAAAATCTAAACAGGTCTAATCATAGAACTGTGATTTCAGCTACATTTTATTCCCTTGGTTATCTTCTTTTAGAGGAACTGAGATACTAAAACTGATTTAGAAGGCTAATCAGAAGGAAGGGTAAAAGCTAAAGGGGGAAAAAAGTTTTGTTTCTTTTTCCCTTGTAGTTAAATAACTGTTTGGATGTGGAATCTTCTGATCTTGTCTGCTACCTGTTCATCTAAGGTGCTGCTATAGCTTCTATGCTAATCTGATACCTTGCAGACTTCAATACCTTTTTCCATGCAGTATCCTAGAAAGATAGGAAGGCATAGTTACAGTTCAAACCAGGGATTCTTAGATACAGCACAGTCATTCCATCTGTTAGACTGATTTTTCTCTTTTCAGGCCTGTGAAAACTGAATATGACAGAAAAATACTGTCTACTCTGAATGCTAACGTTGCTAAGTAGGGTAAAATGTACTGCTGCTGTTACTTATTCTCACCACTCTCTACACCTTTATCATGAACTTTTTGTTCCTAGAGTTGTTTGTGTTAGGATCTCCCTATAGTCATGAAGCTATATTAAGGCTGGCTGCCCAGCCTGTGGTTTCAGCTTCTGTTGCACCTCTCTTTGCATGGTTCTCACTTGGGATTTTCTGGGCATGTTTATTCAATTGGGAAAGAGTGGAATTTGATCTGCTCTCCATATTGTTGACTTCCTTCTGCTTATTCAATTTCCTTTTAAGGGAAGGAGGCATAAGCATGATGGAATAGCAAGTAGAAGTATTTCACAGCATTTAGCAAGGAAGACTGGCTTTTCTGTAGAAATACTAAAGCAGTTGTGGTCCAGTAGTTGAGATAAAGTTCCCATATATGGGCTGCTTGACTGGTCCAGAGGAAAGGACGCTGTCTCAAATACTGAACTGAGAAGTATTTAAGCCTTTGTTATACTAGGCTGCTAAAGAGGTTCTTGGCGTAATTTGGCTCCTAGTTAAGCTACACCAGCATCCTTGGATTGTTCTAAGAGCTGCCTCACTCCTCAGTTCCATGTTGCCCTCTTCTTCCAGGTGTGAAACAAGGCCTACTAGAGTCTCAAGAGAAGTGCTTTCCCTTGGTTTTTCTGTAGTCAGAATCACTGTTTCAGGATTCCCCTTTGCTGCTTCAACTCCTCTATGCACTGTAAAGAGGCTGTAAAGGGGCTGAGACTGGGGGAGAGGATCTAACTGAAGGTTTTAAAGTAATTTCTGTAGAACTGTATTGATTTCATCTCTCTTAAATTCATTGGGTTTTCCCATAAGGGTTTTTTAATTTAACTGTTGCTTAAAAATGCTGCACAAATTACCTGGCAAGAAAGCTGTGGAGTTACAAGCCCTTCAGGCAGTCCCTTAAAGGCAGAGCAGTAAAGCCGAGTGAACTATTCACAGCCAGGGTTTTTATTCAGTGAGTTTACCACTTTGTCTGTTTGCAGATTACTGACAAACAGCCGTTGACTTTTTATGAATTTGTTCATTATCCCAAATTATTCAATGCCTGGTTTATGTAATCCAGTTTCAGCTTCAGGGCTGCTGGCAAACTGATCCACAAGTATTGTTGAATACCACTGTTTGTAATTCTTACAGAAAAGCCCTATAAAATTCAATAGAGGCCTGGTGTTTTATTTCTGGGCATGTCTATAAAACTTAGCAGAAAATTATATCCTTGCTGTAAAATTCTACAGCCTGGTTTAAAGTAGTTACAATTTTCTACTGATTTCTGTATGTTTTTAGTATCACTTATATAAAAAAGAATGTTTCTTTCATCACTGTTGCTCTCAAGTTTTTGTGGTTTCTGACAGTGGAAAGGGTTGATAATGTGAATGTAAATCTTTGGACACTGACCTACTGACCTACTTTATCCTTGAGTTTGGTTACGTTGCAATTACACTGACAATCAATATAAGATTTTTCACTATCAGTGTGTAAATTAAATCAGTCACTATTAATCCTAAAATGAAAACTGAGGTATATTAGGAAGTCTCTTTTTATATGCAATTTCATCATTAGATTTCGCAGTCCTGTTGAGTGGAATGAAGTGTCCTGCTCTGTGATAGCTATATAAGGAATAATACAATAGCTATACAAGATTTCATTAGGGAGAATCAGGCTCCACTCAAATTCCAAGACATCTCTGAACTTCAGAAATTTTTGCTTGGATCCAAATTTGTGCCTCTGAAGTGGTGTGAATCTGTTAGACTAACAGCAACATTGTTCTGTTGGGGGCTTGGACTAGATGATCTCCAGAGGTCCCTTCCGACCTCAACCGTTCTGTGAGATACATAACTGCAGGTCTGTCAGCTTAAATGGATTGATGAAGATATAAATTCCCCTTTTGATAGATTGTGCTGGCTTTGCTGTGGTGCATTTCTGCTACTTTCAAACGTGTTTCTCGCTGGTTTACTCTGATGTAGTGAGAAAACACATAGGTCTGTCGACGAGGAGTTCATAATTAAATGTTTGGTGGATGAGATATTTGCAAATCAAAGGCTTTGTAACAATGCCGTATTTTACATGTATTGTGCAGTATCTCCTTTTCACATAGTAATAGCAATGCCCATTTTCTCATTAAATAGCAGTGCTTTTTGTTGTCCTGTTCACAGAACATACCTCTGCTTCAACTTACGAGCAGATTTTAAGGAAACTTCAAGCGTGGCGCACATTACAAGCTGGGTGTTAACACACCATTTGCAGCTATCATAGCACTCTTGGAGAACAGTATGAGAAGAGTGGATGGTGGCTTTGCTATTTTAAGCCTTGCCTTTTACTTCTGGAACTTGCCACTGTTTCTTATATCCTGCCTGAAACACTAACCTTTAGTGACCTATTGAATATATGTAAGAATGTTAGATTACCAGCTAACTTTGTTGCCCCTGATTAGAGATGTCTAGCTACTCAAATACGAAAACTAAAGCTTCTGTGGACGGTTACATTTCTGTAACATATGGATATTTTTGTAATATTAAAATATTCACTGCTGAACAGATTGATGTAGCTGCAATCCTTCTGAAGACGTTCTTTTAGAGATGTGGATTATACTGGATTAATAGGCTACTAAATTGACATATCTTTTTTTTTTGGCATTACAACTAGTCCTACAAGTTAAAAAAAAAAAAAAGATTTTGCTGTAAGTTACACCATTTATGAAATATGAAGTTAACTCTTAAAATATGATTTATTTTCCTTTATTTCCTTTAATTAAAACTCCATTTCTTGATAATCATAACTCTTAACTGTGTCAAACTGCTTCTTCTGCACAAAACTTTGACAGATTCTTAGGATGATCAGGTTAGTGTGCAATAGACCAAAGATGGTGAGGGGCTGTGGAACAGAACTGTTGGTAATGAGCATCAGTTCTCAGTGGTGTTTTTTTCTTTTTGGCTTCATCAGGAGAAGATTTTAAGATTGACACCTGTCAAGAAGGCATTACTGGTCATGATATATCATACAGTCTTTATATAAAAAGAATAGCAATGCTGGAATTCTGCTGAAGTTGACGGTATCATCTTTTTCAGCAAGAATGAACAGAGATTATGCTGTGATCTCCAGAAGCCCATATTACAATAAATCTTAATAATGGTGTGTTTTTCTTGATTTAGATTTAGAAGTTACCACATATGGCTGTGAGTTCTTCTCCAAAATAAGCTCTAAGGTAAATATAGACTTACGTCTGGCCTTGAGCCAAGCTTTGAAATGTCTGGAGTAAACTTGTTAAAGAAACTTAGTATATTGCTCTCAGGGAGATGATATATCTCTTGTTTTTCACAGTGTATCTTGAACTGTGTCTCTAACAAATAATGTCTCAGGTGTCCTGTCTTGAAATACTGTGATTTGAAATGTTTAAGAAAGGATACACCAAACTATTGCTGACACAGTCTGTTATTATAATGTATACCTGTCTTTCAGTGCTTGAGAACTACTTTAAAAAGTGGTCATGTTAATGCACTATTCAAAGGATATTTCACGTGTTCTCAGCAAATTCATATACCAATCTACAGGACTGCTCTAGAACATCAGTTAGTTAATGTTTCTATTGTGCTTTAAATGTCAAATGCTGTCTGAGTGCTCAGTATTGTTATTAAGAGATTATCCTAAATGAAGAAAAATACAGAGGAAAAAGTGTTAAGAGGTTTGTTGTTTTGACTATCACTTTTTCCAGTCCTTGGAAAAGATCGCTTGCAATGTCCTTGCATGCCACCATGTGGCATCTTTACATGATCTCTTGATCATTTGGAAATTACTATGCTTTTTATTATCAAATTGAAGAATGTCTTTCAGCCTACAGAGCATGCAAATCTGATAATAAAAAGCTCTTCCTAGTGAAACTAGCATGCAACATCTGGAAACATATGCAACGTATTAAAATGGCTGAAGATACCTACTCCTCCTTGTCCCACCCCAATATGAGACAATAAAAATTTACTACTTGCAGAATATTGTGTCAAGCCTTGTAAAAGTGCTCTTGTGAGCTCTGACTAGTGTTGCGTAGCAGGAATGCCAACAGGGATTGCTGTTCTATGTGCCTCCCTCTGTAAGGAGGAACTTTCACTGAGTATGAACTTTAGTACTACTAATAACATTTCAATCCATTTTAACAATACAACTGCAATAGGGAAAAAAAATTGCCATTAATGTCCTATCTTTCCTGTGTTTTCTGCATGTAATCCTGCAAGTCTTTGTGGTTTAGAATATATTATCTGGAAAAGCCTTCACGTGAGAACTCGGTTTACACAGTGTTGCCTGTTAAGTACCACTACTTCTACCTCTAGGCTCAGCACCAAAATATGTAGTCTCCAGTTAACTGCAGCATTGGATCTGGTGGAACGCTTTTGGGAACCTCTGCCATGTGAAGGAAATAGCACTCGACTAGCATCTGTGTCTGATTAACATCAGTGGAGCCCACAGGACCTCATCTTTTGCTGGGGTACCTAATCTAATTGCCAATATTCTTGTTCAGTACCATTTCCTTTCTCCCCCCACCCCCAAAGACCCTGAAAAAAACAAAGCTCAGGCCTGATTCTCCTCTGAATTTCTACACTCATCACTCATTCACTTGACTTCAGTGCTGCCTTATGCTGGTATAAGCAAGAAGATCAGGCCTTGTGTGTTCATTTGTTTCTTGATCTGATTTATGCTGCTTGCTTCTCTTGCTGACTTTGGCTTCTTGTTCTATACCGATGCGCTATATGAAATGTAACTGAACTGTTTGTATGTTATCGCTCTCCCTGGCTGCAGCTGATTGCCCTTTGTTTTTGAAACAGCAACTCGGAAAGAGTTCATTTGCATCAGTCCATCACTTGCCTCTCTCATCTGAGAATATGAATCCCTGTCCTCCTTTCTCAGTTGTCTTTCTCTCTTGAATTGCAGAGGCCAACCTCAGCTAATCTTTATTCACAAACATCTTTTTTTTTTCCTAAAAGCCTGAATTATTTTTGCTGCCCTCTGATGCACCTTTTTTGGTTTTACAGATGTTTTCTCTGGACTACATGTGAATGAAATGATGCATAATACTGTAAACACGGATATGCATTGTTCCTTACAATGATTCCTGAATAACATGAACTGATTTATTCTGTACCTCTATTTATACCTCTCAGTATATATTTTCTTTGCCTTTTCATTCTTTCCCGAGGTGGTTTTCTCTGGAAATCTCTCTGCTATGGAAATAAGTTCCTAGTTAGAAATACTGCACGAATTCTGCTGTCAGTCCTCCCAGCGCCATACCAGTTTAACTTCAGTAGCTTAAGCAGAGTTGTCTTTGCATCTGGTTATGAGATTTCATTCAAATCTATTCCATTCTTTCCTATTCATGTACTTAATTTGAATAAAAATACTGGGTTCAGAAATGAAGCTTGACCTTGGCTTTCTGTGTAGGAGGTAGTCCAGCAAACAGGACTCTGTTCTGCGGCAGACTGACTGCTAGGTGCTGGGCCAGGCACTGGACTACCCTAATGACCAGATTCCTCTCTGTAAAAAGCTGCATCAGCACTGCCCTTGGGCCCCACATATGGGAATTTTGGGAGGACAAATGTATTAAAATTTGAGCCAGTTGTATCTTATGGCGTTTCTGACTTAAATTTTACTAGTCTGTGAAAATACGATGAATTTTTGGGTGTAATGTCATTATTTACTATTTTTTGTTTTCCTCTTGGACATACTAAGAATGTAAAATATTCCAAACTGAGCATTACTTTCTGAAAATAAGCACAGAGACCTCTAACCCTGGGGCTGAAGGACCCCCACATTCATTATCATGGGAATAATTTGTCAGAAGAGCTTTTTTCCTGTTCTGGCACCTGAAGGATTAATTAGTGAGATTTTTTTTTTCTGAAGTGCTCAACAGTTATCTGATAATTCAGCTCTTTTGTAACCAGTCATTTGGGTTTTCTGCATCCATCATTTGAAAAATGCTACTGTTTCTAACAGACTAAAAGATGTGGACAGGAAAGTATATGACGACTAGCAAATGACTCATCTTGTGGAAATATCATGTATCTGTCCGTGTTGACCCCGCCTCACTCGGAATACGCTTGTGGTGAGACTTCCAGAAGATAAATGTGTTAAGCTTCTAGAATTGCTGGTTCATAGCAAGTCTTTCAGAGCTATTTAGAGATTTAAAATAAAGAAATTATATATTCATGAGTTACATCTGTTAGCGGTGACCATTGCTTCAGAATCTTGATCATGGAAAGGTTTGAAATTTATGTGTCAGCAAAGTCCATGCAAATTCATTTAATCAGTGAAACAAATGTTCACAGAATTTTATCAGTAGTTCCTCTAGTGAGGAAATGCCAGTTGTTTAGTTGTATTCCAGTTCTGCTTAAGGTTGTTGTGTCAGACACTGAAAATGTATAACCAAGGAAAGCCAAAAAGCTTAAGATCTAAGTTACCCCTTGTTGCTGCTTTTCTTTTTTGATCTTTCCCTAGTCCTCTCTTGGAAGGGAGAAGAAAAAAGTCTAAGAATCAGTAATATCATTAAGGATATGAATTAGGATGAAAGAACTTTTTCATAGGGACCAAAATATATTGTTTTTGCTCATTACTACTTCTGTTGAACTCTTCCCATTTCTTCAGAAATTGAAACCTGTCACCTTTGACAAAATATCCCTGACCTATGGGAAACCTCATCCTTTTAAATGGTCTCTTCTTTTGATGACATTACTCTTCTAAAGTATTTTTAGGGAAAAGAGTAATCAGGATCAAAGTTATTGTCGAAGCCTTGCTGTTTATCAGATGATTAAATTTTTACTGAATCTTTTGTATAAAAGACAAATTTTGGTTCATCTTGGAACTGAAGAAACTGAATTCATTCATCAGGGCAAACCAATTCAGAATACTCTCGCTGGACATGCTAGCTCGTGGCAGGCAGAAAAACTACTGCTTAGTGTCAATCAGTATGAAAGATGCTTCATTTTCAGTGTCTCGGCCTCCCAAGAAACATCCCGACAGTCTCAAAGTCTGGAAGGTGTTCCCTGGAATACTGGCAGATTCTGAGACGTGCTTGAGTGAAGACCCAATGCAGTAGAATCTACCTAACGTGAGGAAAGTTTGTATATTCAGTGTTCGGATAACTGACCAGATGGAGATGTGACTTAGGTCTGCATTCCTTTAAAGAAGATGCTTTGCCACGTCCAGTTCTTCAGCTAAGAAAAACTGCAGTTGCTGATTATTCTGTGCAATTTCCTGTTCCCTTACTTCTTTTTTTTGAAATTGACTGTACTTTGTTTGGGGAAAGGTACAGTCCAAAAATCAAGCTGAGCCCAAATCCTCTGCTTTAGAGTATGGCTCAAGACTTGCATTTCCCCTAACAGCCACGTCACAAGAATGCCAAGTGCAGAAGGCATTAATCATCTGCACCTTATCTCTGTGAGAAACCCTCTTCAAAGCAGAGAGAAGGAGAGCTCTACCCTCTAGAGATAAATAGCGTGTCGTAAATAGTGTGAGGCACTCAGATACTGTGATTATGAGCTCCATAGAAATGCCTATAAATAATACTAGGAGGTACCCAGATACTGTAGCTTACTTATGAAAATAAATAAACCACATAAAAATCTGACAGGATGCAAACTTCTCTCCAGCATGAGGATGCTTTGCTTTACTCTTCCACTTTCTATTGAGTTGAGGACCTGTAGGGCAGCGATCTGTTTCTAAGCTTGTGGTCCCTGGACAAACTGTTAACTAAATCATGATATAAGGTAGCATTAAAAAAATCAAAGATGAAAATCACTTGCATTTATTTGTGTATCCTTCCCAATTTTTAACCTAAAAGGAAAAAATGTAGCTTAGCAGAAATTTAAGCTTATAATCTGGTGTCTGGGAGTGTTTGGATCTGGGCTGTTCTAGGTCACTGTCTGTACAGCAGGCCGGACAAAAACTTCTCTGGAGCATAAGTGTTCAGTTTGAGTGAAACCTTACAGATGTAAGATCAGGCTGCTATGAAGTTATTTCTTGTTTATGCTTTCCTGTACAGGTGACATGATCCCTTTCACATAAGTATATAAGGAGATGAGCGCATGTAAAATAGTGTCACAGTTTACTGCAGATGAGATCATACTGCACCAACAAATTCAGTTAAATGTTATTTTGTGTTTGAGGTGGTGCTGACTTGCTGCTGATTGTGATTTAAAGGTATCTGGTTAATTCACTCTTTAAAATCGGGTCATCAGCTAAAAAAATTGAGGATCACTTTAAGTAACCTGTTCAATTGCATACTGGTTGGGAATAATACCCATAATCTGTTAGTGTTTGTATACATGGGACACAAATTCATGTTCTGATATCACAGAAACAAGGGGCAGAATGTCTGCTGACTTCAGTGGAAGCATTAGACAAAGGTTGCTCAAGGGTGCTCATAGCAATAATTCATTAGTTTCTGGTAACTGCTCCACTTGTCTGCTGGAGAGCTGTATCATTCATTCAGCAAGATCAATATTTAAAGAAAAAAAATGATCCATTGATTCAAATTATTCATTTGAATTTTTTTTCTAGCTGATTTTGAGCTGTTCTGATTCTGCTGCTTAGTTTTATGTTGTTATCGCAACATTTTACTGTTATTACTTTTGTCTGATAGGCTGCAGATAACTTGAAATCAGTTACCTGATGAGTGGGTTCAGAAAGTCAGTTTGAAGCGCCCTCTCTGCGTGGTAAGATCACTGAGCTAGCCTGCTTTGTTAGCAGCGATGTTAACGAACCTTACCCATGGTGAAATTCAGTTGCATTGTGAATATTTGTCGAAGCAGAAAAAAAACTGCAATGAACTTAAAAGAATCGCTTTTAAATTTGAGATAGTATTTAAGGAAAGATTACTGTGCTTGCCTAGCTCACTGTGGTATGTTTCTAGGGAAGCACATACAAATCAGTCTCATGAGTTGTCTCTTGTACTAAGACCAATGCTTTACAGTAAATTGCCATGGATTTTTTCAGGTCTTAGCAAGTGCTTTTATTTCTCTCTTCTGCTAATCCACTGTTTCATTTAAAGAAAATATTAATATTTAATCAGCATTTAGAAGAGAGGAGGAAAGCTCACTTTCTTTTATATTGTCAATTTTTTCTTACTTCATTGCTCATAAAAGAAGAACTAAGGAAATGACCAGTGCACAAATCCAGTTTTACTGATGTTCTTGATTCTGTAGTGTGTGCTTTGGAGCATCTTGGGGTGGGGGGAGGATTCCCCTCATGTAGTGCTTGGAGCATGCTGAATGCATGTATGTTTTCTATAGGTATAATACTTTTATTTTAATGAAACTGCTGAGTTTCATTTGTCTGTCTTCCAATTTTGAAGCTGATGACTCCCCTAGTCAGGTTTTGAGGAGGAAGAAAGACATTGAGAGATGTTTTAAGGTTTTTCTTTTGGTTGAAAATAAATAAGGCACAGGCTTAAAGTGCATACAGGATTTTGTTGATTCTGTAGCACACTCGCTGCAAGGTTCCTCTTTGGGATGTAGTACTTTATCCCAAGTCATATTCTGCATGCAGTAAAAATAGAAGGATTTGCATGGAATATGCATTGAAAAGAACAGTGTGCTTATTCTCTTTGGTTTACCAATGTAGTCTTGATGTCTCCTTCACTTGGGTGAAAATTGAAGTGAGCTGGAAAAATTTCAGCTTGCCAGGTAGTTCAAAATAGGTTTACCTGTGCCGTTATTAATGTTTCTTCTAGAGTGATAAACTGTATAAGGTTTTTGGAAAGGTGTCTTTGGTTAGGTAGTATTGAGTTTTGCTTAAACAATGATTGAGAAGCGGAGAAATGTGTGCCTACCTGTGGTTATTCTGCAGATTGTTAAAAAAAAAATTCTCAACTTGTTTTGGATTAAAGCATCTGTGAGGTGAAAAGGTCTCTGAATTCCTGTTGAAGGTGACAGGAGTTGAAGGGCATAGCAGCTTGTATCCAAATGCTGCAGATTAGAACTCAAGTTTTGAACAAAACTGTCTTCAACAGATTTGGAATTGCAGTTTAGTCCCATCATACTGATAGCATCAAAATGTGATTGAATTATGGAAAAGTGTAGGTTCAAAGCAGGGTTATTTCATAGCATTTGCAAGAATGCATTTCTTCTGGGACTTGTTATAGAAAATTGAAGGCAGATAAAGTTGTAGAATCACATGATTGTAAGATGAGTGGAGAAAAGAATTGGCTGTTTTACTTAACTTTGGTAAGGTTCTGTACTTTGGAAGTGTGTTTTTACTATTAGTAATATTAACAAGAACTGGTGCATAATTCTAGTGTGTGAGCTGCACACTAGCCACTTCCTTGTGCATGCTACTCTGAATGCTGGGAACCGTGTAGCATTACCTGATAATGAGAAGACTTTGCAGAAAGAGGACAATGAATTGTGTAAGGGGTATTTAGGCTTGGGACTGTTGCATGCATTTGGCTACGCTGCTGCAGACATGCAATGGTTTGTAGCATGTAAGTCAGGCCAAATTCTCTACTTGCACAGTAGCTTCCTGGGTATGAACCTGTGGTTACAGTAGAATGGGGGAGAGAAGTCTTGGATCTTGTCAACATCTCGGTAATCCAGCATTAGTATCTATGGGTGAAGTTCTTCTGCAAAAAGTTTCTGTATCTTGCTCTTTATAATCAAGAAATTAGGTGTTGATTCATTGAATAATTACAATAAAGTACATGTCCAGTTTTGCAGTGTCTGCTCTGTCTCTGGAGAGCTGCTTGATTTACTCTGACTGGCCGTTGGTGTATGGCACGCGCTGTTGAACAGAACTCATTGGTTATCTAACAAAATGTAATGACTCCATGATGCTGTATCTTGCTCTCTGTAGATGAAGGCCCAAATTTATGGCAGTGCTCACACAAAAATTGTGATTTTTTTTATCCCACTCTGTTATTTCATGTGTGTTTCTCTTTTTTGCTCCTTCAGTGCTTGGTGGCTTCACTGTGTTCTTGGATATTTACTGGATTAGTCCTCCTGAGAAGTTATAAAAAATTTACTGGAATTTGGACCAGAAACTTGAATTCCCTGCCTTCAAAATTCAGGAATATTTAGATAGGCAATTTTTTCTGTAAAGGACACTTGGAAAGCTCACTCTCTGTTTTGTGCCCACTACATGTTTGAGGGGTAGAAGTAAAACGGGAGAAAATACTGCCTCACTGAAGCGTTAAATATTCTGTTTTTATAAGCTATGTCATAAATCAAAGATGTTCAAAATGACAGTTTGATTGTATATGGATGGATTGATTGATTCTACTTGCTTTAATTATCTGTATAAATATCAAGGAATTCCATTAGCTAGTAGACGAGTGGACATTTATTATGATCACATACCTACCTGGAGTAGTTTGTACTTCCAGGTACTGTCAAGGCCTTTGCCTGCACACATGGATAGGAGAACTTTTTGTGCCAGTTGTGTGTCAGATGAGCCTTGGATTCACTGTAACATAAGAGTAAATGTTGTTTGGAAACAAAGGCTTCCCAGTGGGCCAGCTCTTCAGAACTGCGTATTTGCAACTGTGTGCAAAGCCTAATAATTATGAACACAGTGTGATATCTTTGCTATGATTTGCAAGTACAGCTCCTGCCAGTGATATTTGCATGCAGTAGTGATAGATTCATCTGTGTCTACCAGAGCACCCTGTGCTTCAGGTTTATGCAGATGCAGTCTCATACTAGGAACTGAGTTGTTTGTTAGGATTTGCTTTTCTGTGGTTATGCCTACTATTTTTTCTTGATTTGTGCTACTATGAAATGAACCAGTGAGCTCATGAGCTGGTTTAATGACATGGAAAAACTTTCTGTGTAATTTTTCTGAATTATTTGTTGTTAAGAAATGCTGACATACAGACGTTGATGCCTTTGATTTGTTCATCAAATAACAACAACTCTTATAAATGAGGTTTTGCTGCTATTTTTTTTGATGACCTGAAAACCCACAGTATAAAGAATTGACGTCCCCATTGTTGGTATCTAAGAAGATGCAAACTTAGAAAAAAGCAATGTGGAAGTTTTTATTCTCTTATTTAAGATATTTCACTAGTTGGGTCAGACTGTCAAATTGCTTGATAGATCCAAAACAGAGTAATGCTGTGAAAACATTTGAAAGACAAGAAAGGTTAAAAGATTTTCTAGGGTCTTTGTACATTGAACAGTCATCAATTCTGTTACCAGAATGGCTCCTGGAATGCATCTGAAGATGCTTGTGAGAACATGGTCTCTCCTCTAATTAAATTCTCATCTTTGCCCAAATGGTTGAAAGGGCAACTGTCTTAAACCTTTGAACTTTATTTGTAATACAAAGCTTCAATTAGATAAAAGACAATAATTAGCAAATCTTTTATCTTTGGGCATAATTAAATCTTTAAGGAAGGACATCTTAATCAATGCCTTGTAATGACAAGTTCATAAATTAATTAATTCTTCCAATGAGTGTCTGGCAGAAATCAATGAGTGTTAAAAGAGATTCAGGATGAGGGGACCCCACTATAGAAACACTGTAGCTCAATTACATTTGGCTTAAAGATTCTCATTTATAAAGTATTAGCTTGTTCAAAAGATGATGCATTATTTAAAGGAGGATCATTAAAATATTAACCTATAAATTGGAAGAGCCATTTCTTAAGTTTTTACCTTTACGTATGTATGTATGTATGTATTTTACCACTGTTTGATATTAGCCATCTGTGTAGGTTCTCTACCAAAATACCTAGTTACACCTTCATGCTGTCCTTGTTTAGTCCTGGTGTTAAGGCTCGGTACTGAAACCAAAACTTGTCTGAGCAAGCTTGCCAAGTGCTGCTTCATTCAGCTCAATGGTAAGGCTCACCCATCCAGGTGAAAGTTTGTATAATTAGTCCCAACACATTTAAATATTCCTGCTTGAGAGATTCTTATGTTCCTGTTCACTTAGTACTTTGTGCTAAGGCAAAGGACACTACCATTCTCACACCAATAGAAACCCCTAGGGTCAGTGGTTAAGTGAAGAAATAAAAGGAGGTTGCGCTAAGCTCTGCTCCTTTGCTTCTGAGAGCTTTTCTGACCGTGGTGTTGTCTGTGAGACAACGAGCCCTGAAAGCTGCCTCCTGCCAGAGGGAAGCAAGCACAGTGCGGACACTCTTGTTACAGATGATTTAGCGGAAATTAGATCTTTTTATTGCATAAGACAGTGTCATTCCTTAACAGCATTAGTAAATAGGCTCTTCTGCCTCCCATTTCCCACTTACTGACTTTCTGATTTTAGCTGACCGAGAGTGGCAGCAGCTTTGTGCTATTGCCTCTGTGGATGAAACAGATGCTCTTACTAAATCATGGATTTTTTTTTCTTGTTTAAAATATTTTTTCAGATACTAATACATGCAGGTATTTGTGGATATGGTATTTGGGTGCAACATCTGGTACCTTCCTGCCATCTTCCTCTATCCTAATATTTTAAAGTTGAGTAGAAAATAGTGAGAAATTTATTGAACTCCCATTTGAACTCCCTCTTATGAAAATTTTCCTCTAATTTTTTGGTAGCATTTTGAGTTAAAATATATGAGTACAACTTTTCCAGTCAAATTCTGAATGTGCCCTGAAGACTTCATGTCTGAGGCATGAGGATTTTTCTGCCTCCCTTGGTTTTTTCCCCCCTCTTGAGAAGTATGGTACAGATGAGTAGAGAAGAAGTTCTGCAACTCATGCTATTGGACAAAAGGACTGCGAGTTGACAGTATAGTTGCTGTATTAATGTTGTTGAATGTATCTTGGTTTCTTAAGGAAATGAGGGTTATGAACTAGCACTCTTCTGTGTGTCTCCTTCCCTGCATGAACCCCCGATTAACAAGTGCAAATGGTCTCAGAGACAGCGTTACAGCAAGCCTGGGCGGCCGGCAGGTCGGGAGCTGCAGCCCCCGAGTCGAGCTGGCACAGCCCCGCAGTAGCTGGAAGGCTGCGCTTGTGTTTGGCTTGCCTGGCAGCCAACAGGAAGAGCTGCTTGGCCGATCCGCACGGATAGGTCTGGTCTAGTCGCAGCCAGTGGAGTTGCTCCATCTTCCAGATGGAGAGAAACTAGACTAAACATGCGAAGATACGGTGGGGGAGACAAGTCGGGAAAGAGGTTAGGGTATTGCAGTGGAGAAAGAGGCAGGACGTGCCAGAGCTCGAGGGCATGGAGCTTGGGGAGGTCGGCAGTGTAAACAGCAACTGAGGAGGCTGCATTTCAACCAGAAGAGACGAAAGCACGAGAAACTGGGCTACATTAGACTGCTGCTTTGATCTATTTTCTAATTTAGGGAATGAAAAACTTAGCTAGCACTGTTGAGCAGTGAAAAACGAAATAACTGCAGTTTCCTATTGCCTGTTAATAAGCTACATGACAAATTTATTTTATTTTTGAGTGGTGAAAATATGCAGCTTCTAGAATGATCGATTCTCTGGTGTGGGGCACTGAATATCAGATAAAGTTGAAGTTTCCGATCTGAAACCTGTTAAACAGCACAGCAGATGAGAAGTTGCATTCGAGTTATGAGTGTCTCGATCTGTCGCTGATTAAAAGAAGGGCAGCGTGTGCTAGTAGCTCGTCTTGATAAGTATCTCTTCTGAACAGTAAGACAGGTTTCCCTTCCCCGTAATCTAGTGCTGCTGCTGACAGGGAATGTCTGCTTCCCCTCGCACTCTGTAAAGATCAGTTGCTCTCCACGTAAAACTACATTATAGCTCAGAGCATCTTTGGACAGATTTGTTCACAACCTGGCTGCTTGCTGTTCTTTAGAAGGGCGATAGGGATCTAAACCTCTTGCCTCTTCAGATATATTCTCCCCTCAGAGCTGTCATATAGGTTGTCAAAAATTATCCTTAGCAAGTTTCAGCTTTAAAGGTCCTCTTATCAACACTGCAACACTCCTGACCATCCCATTAGGGCTTGTCAGTGAGAGGCCTTTGAGTGTTTAGTTTGAAGCAGCCTAGGAATCTTTTGCTAAATTCCTTCAAAAGAATTAAATAGTCCTAATGACCATCTTACCTTACAGGCTTTTAAATGCTTCCCCAGCTGCTTGATTCAATGCATTATAAATTGTAAGCTTTTCTGCAGTAATCTCAGCAGTTGTTTGGAAGTTAAATATTAACAGATTTTTTTTCCTCTCTCAGGCTCTTGCACCTGCATAATTCCCTGTTGGGTTTGTTTTAATGGAAAGCAACATTCTCTTCTAATGCTCAGTTTTGTTCTCTGTATATGCTTTGCACGAGTTCAATCTGAAGGAGACTTAAACTGATGTCTGGACCTTTGTATGTTTTGCAACTGTTTTCTTTCCCAGTAGAAATTTTGGCTGGTGATGGAACGCCTGGCTTGCATACCTAAATTCTGTGGCCGAACAGTGGATTTGGTACAAACAGATGAATTCATTGTGATGCCCTTAAGACTTTATTTTACGTTACTGCTATCCATTTTTCAGTCTGTTGGTACTTTAGGTCATCTGAGAAGAGTGACAAAAATACAAAGAAAAAGTATAAATGTAAGACAGGTTAGTGTGTATATATATATATATATATGAGCTAAATATTAGAAGCAGTATAAGTGGTTAGGTCACATTAATATGTCGGACTTATCTTGGGTATCTGTCTTTTAAAAACAAGAAAGGACTGCCTCCCACACATTTCAAAATGAATCTTAAAAGTATTTTTTCGTCATTTGCAATGATTTCCATTAGAGAATAGTAGAGATTTGATGCTTAAGGTACTTAATGTTCTGTGATGCGTATTGTAAAACTATTTTAAGTGTAGGAAGTACCCTACAATAAGAAACAGTTTGCTACTGTGCTGCTCAAGTTGATTCTTATCATAGCATTCTCTGTGTAATAATAAATTGGAAGATATGACAATAGAGGTGCTTGATTATACTGTTAAACTTCTGATAAAGCACTGAGTTAGGCAGATCACATCAGTTTTTTGAAACTCAATTTCTAACACTTTATTTGATATTATCTTTTATTTAAACTACTTTGACCTTTGCTAAATATTGATGAATTGAGACTAAAATGCTCTGAGTCCAAAATAGAATTAAACCCCAAAACATGTTAAGTATCTCTTCATGATAGCAGCATACAATGAATCAAGTCTGTACTATTTAAGGAGTATTATTTAACTAGATTTAGTTTCCATTTTTTGAAGGAGGTTCCCATATTCACTAGCTTGTTTGATTCATCTGCTTGCTCATGTCACTTCATTTGGAGTCTGTCCCACATACAGTATTACCTTTCTTGCTTCATATACTTTCCTGAAGGATTTATTTTATTATTATTTTTTTTAAGCTCCAGTTCAGCAGAATTCCTAAGCGAAACCCAGTTTCACACTGAATAAAGCTAGACCCTTTCAGTTTTCTGGTGTTCATTCTGAAGATGAATGTGTGATTTACTCTAACAGGAAATATATTTTACTTACATGCCTGCTTTTTCATTAATAAGATTACTCTGTCAGCCAAGTTATCTCTGTTTTTTTTAATCTTTTTTCCTAAATTTTATTACCTGATAATTTACTTTTGTATACTTTGATTCTGTCTTTGCCATAGGTTTTTACTATGCTCGGTCTTATCTTCTCTTCCATTTTATTTTGATTCCATTTTTCTAAAGCAAATGCCACATTCTCTTGAAGCGTTCTCACTTTGCCTTCCCAATCCCAAAGCTGCCATGGTGACAGTCCTATATAATAGTACCTAAAGTTCTTATATGTGATGGGGCAGTATGTTTTGATTTCCCCAGCAGGGCAGTAACTGTACTGTCCTGCTATTAAAAAAAAACAAAAAACAACCCCCCCCAACAACAACAACCAAAAAACTCCCTCAATTTCTGAAATGTGCTGCAACAGTACTTGGTGCAGAGATTTAAATTTGCTATGTCAAAAGTCATATTTCCAAGTAATATTTAATTGTTTTCCCTTGAAGAGGTTTGTGAGCTCTTCAGCTGCTGGGCTCATGCTGAGGTTTTGGTCTTACTGCTTGAGAGTTAGATCCCGCTTGAAACTGTGGTTACAGTAAGTTGTGAGGAAGTTGTTGGAATTTTATCTATCCAAAAAAGCCTATGTTTCATCTTCAAAAAAATTGCTTCTTAAATTCTGTTCACTTGTGTTCTCAATCAGAATTTTCTTTCTCTTCAGAATTTTCTTTGGTGTAAATTGAGCATTAAAATAACTAGTAAACTTTTACTGAATGTCTTATCCCATCTTCTGTCTGAATAAATTCTGAGCATTGCCTTTGGTTTGCTTGTGAAGTTGTCTTCCACTGTATTTAATTCTGAGTCCTTGCCATGTATTTTAGTAGCTTCTAGATGCATGCGTGGTGTTACTTTATTATTATTTATTTTATTTTAGACCCAAGGATCTCCACCACTGTAGTCGGGCCACTAGGATAGCTGGGCACTGAGAGTATAAATGTAAATGATATAGTCACTGCACCAGAGGCATCATCTGTGATGAATGTCAGGGAGTTACTTTCCTGCCAAGTCCTAACTGAGGACTCAGTTTTCATTTGTGAGCGCAGGGCTCTGGGGCTTCTCAGGGATGTTATGCGCTTTCATTTTCATTTGTCTGGGATGGGAAATCAGCCCTGCTTGGAAAGGGTGGCATGTTTAACATCCCACCCCCAATTAAACTGGTGCCAATATATGGGAGTCAGCTTAAATATATCTGCCTACTAACTCTACTGATGGACTGGTGCTAAATGTTTATTTTGGCTTAAAGGGACACTGAGATGGTAATCACAGGATGATTTTGTTTCAAATTTTCCATTCAGTGCATAGTTTTCTGGCCGACTTACTTGGCTCTGTGTTTCAACAGATATGTATACATGGTTACCCAGTGGTCTGCATAGAAATAATGTTGCCTTTAAATGCTGTTAATGTGCACTTACAAATGTGTCTACAACTTAAACAGTTCATTGCAGGTGTTACTAGAAGTGCTCCAAGTTAGAAAAAATGAGAAGATATGTGAAAACTGAATTTGCTTCTCATTGCTTAGGGGTTTTGCTTGCTTTTTTTTTTTCCAGGCCACTTTAAGTGCCCTCTCTGTTTTTTGCCTTTTAGACCCTTGTGCAGTAATGCTTTATATTAGCATCTAAAAGGCATGAATACAGCGGGGTGCCTTCTTCAAATGATCACAAAATCATAGTATAACTTTCTAGTAGAGTAGAGCTACTGTATGGTTGGGTGCGTACCTTTTTGGTATTCCTTTAATGTCCTCTACATTACAACTCCAC
This sequence comes from Apteryx rowi, assembly GCF_003343035.1. Taxonomy (NCBI): domain Eukaryota; kingdom Metazoa; phylum Chordata; class Aves; order Apterygiformes; family Apterygidae; genus Apteryx; species Apteryx rowi. The sequence continues at coordinate 10,118,082 of NW_020447196.1, read as the reverse complement.
CTTCTGGCCTCAAAGTAAGAAGTTGGGGCTGTGTATGTCATTCTCACCTTTGGAAGAAGCCTATTTTAATGAACAGTGGCACCAAAGACAGAAGAGAAGCTGCCTTTGTCTCCTTCTCTAGTATTGAGAAGTTGTGGTTCTCACTGAGTTTGTGCCTTAACCTTCGAGCATGGCAGTGATCTGGACTCACCTATCAATACATTATCTGCAGTGCTGCATAAGGATATTCCGATGAAATTTTGCAAATCGCTTGAACCAAAAGGCTTTGCTGTCTTTAAAGGATTCTTCATTTAGGGTCTAACTTTCTTCGCACCCATCCTCTTCAATGTCAAGAACTGAAGAAAACCTGAGACCTCTACAACTGTCATCTTATAGAGCACAAGTAAAATGATGCAGTCGTGCATTTAAAGTAGTCCTTTTCAGGTGAAGGGCACACCAAGGCTAGCTGGTGTAACTAGTGCAAGATTATGTTCGTGTGGTATTTGCCACAGTGAGACCCTAGCTTAGTCAAGACTTCCAGGCAGCATGAGAACAGATTTAATGATCTCCACAGTACAGTAGAATATGAGTATATGTAAGGAAACAAGGCCTTCGAAAACTTGAACATGGAGATAAAAAGATGGCAACAGTACCCTCAGGAGTCTGGTAAGATGGCTGCTTGAGAAACACCTGATTTCAAAAGCCTTTTGAAATCAGCAGAAATACTTCCGCTGATTTTCAAATGTTGGCTGTATTGGTCATCTTGCAGTCTCTCTGGTTTCTGATAGAAAGAAACTATGCATGTAGGAAGACAAGATAAGACTTGAGAAGCTGAAGAAGCCTGGCTTATCTTTTCTTTCACAAAGAACACATCCGTTCTCACTTAAGACAGCTAGCAGTACAGAGGCACTTTCCCAGTTACGCTCTTCCCTGCAAGTGATGCTGTGGCTGCCACATGGCTGCTCTATGACTGTGAGGTGATGATGGTGTGCTGCCAAAAGGGGGGCAAGAAGGAGGTTAGGCAATGCTGCATGGGAGGGGAGCAGTACCCTGAGGCAGCCTGCTTACTGTGGTGTAGCTGATGAAGCTGAGGTAGTGTCCTTTCTCCATGGCTTCATGGAAAAATTGCTGCTACTAGCTTTCCAAATAACGGAGGTATCAAATATTAGGTTTGTGGGTGGGTTGTTGTTTGTTTGCTTTTTAATACAGCGCAGCCTCTTAGCAGTGGTGGAAGTGAAGGGAGCTCAAGGCACTTGTGCTTGCTAAGAAGCAGGGTGGAGGCTGGAATTTCGGCCACTTCCAGTTTAGCRCTTCCTCCAGTATCTGGGAAAAGGAATCAAAACTACTGTACTTCCAGGACTAGGTTTATTTTTAGATATGCTTATTTCTAGCTCTTTTTAATGCTGTGTGTGTGGTCAAAATTACTTCTTTGATATATATTTTTTTGAGTAAAACTTGGTAGTGTTTTTTCCTGCAGAGTGTTACTTATTTCTGTATTAATCATCATCAGAAACTACAGGATCACTGCTATAAGGATGTTGGAAATTAACTGTGTGTTTGGCAAAGCTGATAGGAAAGGACGGGATTCGCTCAATAGCTTTTGGGATTTGGCCCCTACTTCTTTGCTTCAAAATCCTCAAGAGAAAGGAAAGGGGTGTGTGTGTGATAAATATATACGTATATGATTATAAAGATAAAGCGTACTAGCTTACAAGAGACCACCACAGAACTTTGAGATGCTCACCTGTGAAGGAGATGCTGATTAAAGTCTCTTCATTTATGGCACAGTCAACTTGGTGTCCCACCAGAATCCTTAAAGAGTTCATGTATGAAATACTTTCCTGACATGTTAAAAGATGTACAGGTCAGCTGAGCTGAGCTATCCTGGGTTTAAAATGGATTTCACTGGGAAACTTTCAAGAAATTTTATGGTTCTAGATTAACACTAATCAAATTAGAATGTATGAACAATTAGAAAATTCTGTTTATTCTCACAACTCAAGATCTATAAACATGAGTACCTGCATCTCTGACTTTAATTACAGGCTCACGCCAGGCACAGATTCAGTTACTGAAATGGGTCCAGCAATTCATTACTCTGGTATGAAGTATGGGCACAAAGTTTTGGGGTTCATTGATATGAAACTTACAGTTGACACTGCTACATAGCCAAGTCTGAGTTTTGGAATTTGGCTCAAATGTACTTCAACTCTAGCAATAGTATATAAATATTTTGTGTGGGAGCTGGTGATAGGGCTGTAGTACTGTAAGCTTAAAATCCTGATGCTAATGGGACTTCTGCCATTGACTTCAGTGGAGCCAGAAAGTATTTCCCCATTCTTTAACATGATAACTAGGTTTGGTCATGAAGTCAGTCCTCCCTCTGTATGAAACTTTAGCCCAAACTGTAGCCAACCATGTAAATGTGGCTGTTGTTACTCCAGAGTGATTCTAAGATGTTTCCCAGGTCCTGGTGCATRGTGCGAGGTACAGCCACTCTAGAAACTGGTCTGTAGGCAACTGTTCTTCCAACCTTCTTTATATTTTCAGGCAGAAGGAACGGAGGAAGGAAGATTCAGGGAGGGATGAGCTGCAAGGTGGGCCTTAGCAGAGGCTGACCTGTCCGTAAGTTTATCAAAGCCTTCAGGGTCAGACCGGACTGGTACAGAGAGCCGTGTTTTGGAGTTTATAACTGGTCCCAAGAGACTGACTTTGAGGTTGGCCCTAACTCACAGCAGAGAGTGCACCAGTAGCGCCTGAATGACTTGCCTAAACTCAGGTAGGAAGCTGGTGGTGCTGCGAGAACAGCTTTAACTTAAATGGGGATTCTAGGCTAGTATCACAACCCCTGGACCTTTCTTCCTTTCATTTTTCTTTCAGGACATGTCTTTATCAGTGACTTCTGTAGTTGGCTGAAAGCAGGATTTGCACAAAGCTGAGCTACGTCTTAATATTTGCTGTCATTTTGAAAACCTCAAAATGACTAGTTTCAAAAAGTAGCTAGAGATGTAAAATTCAATGTTGGAAACAGTTAATAGACTACAGGGCAATCGGAGGGCTTTGGCTCCTACTGCAAAATATTAACAGCTGTAATTTGACCTCTTAACCAATTAATTTTGGCCAGTGTAAAATTCCATACACTAAATCTGTTTACGATACTTCACTATTCTAGGCATCTGATACTGTGCCAAGACCTTAATATGTCTCTGTGAACAGAGGTCAAGTCATGGCCTTAAAATGAAGCTTGAAATATAAGCTGTGTGTGGGTGGGTAGTCTTATGTCCCTAAGGGGCTTATGAGTTCCTTTTCTGTTGCTGTATGATCTGAAACTCTGGTCACTGCTCTCTGTATTACCTTCTTGTATTTCTTAATCAAAATAAATCCATTTTGCAGTTCAGAAATGATATTTCTTTTTCGCAGTTTATCTGGACTGTTATGTTATTCACACATGGCTTTAATTAAGTGTGCTAGGAGTTACCTATTATCTGTGTTGTGCATCTGTTCAAAAACTCATCTTTGTTTGATTTCCTGAACAAGTTTAAGTTATATCCATCTTGTACTTTGGGATGAAATAATTATATCCTAGCTGTTCTGCCTGTGCTGCCCAGTCATTTAACACTTCATTGTCCTGTCTTTTGGTTTTTAGGCCTGAATTTCAGCTCTGTTAAAGTCCATGGACTCCAGTGAAGATGAGTAGACCTATTTCAGTTAAAAAAAAATCTGGTTATTTATGGTTTCTTTCCCTCTAATCTGTAGAGGGGACAGTATTGATTGCTACATGGAAGTTGTGTTAGATTTAAATGAATGATGATTATGTCCACATATATATACTGATTTGATTAAAGCCTTATTCAGTTCTTTCAGTTAATACCGATCTGTATGCAGCTGGTGCTTGATTACACTTCAGGTGAGCAGATATGCTTAAGTGAGTGCTGTGTGAAACACAGTGCGGCACCATATTACCAGTGTCATGTAACTGCATCTCATTCTAAGAGGCTCAGGGCAGACAAACTCTAAATTACATCAAATCCTGTTAGCTTGAGTTGCCTGACTTCTAGGTACAGGGCTAAAACGCTATTAGGTTTTTTAGAACCAGCTGACATGTGTTTTATATCATAATGAAAGCAGCAGTTTTCTGAGACACCCTATACTTCTCATGTACTCGTTTTAATAAAATCTACTGTTGGCATGTTCTGAACAGCTTTTTGTGCAGGATTGAAATGTTGTGTACAGTAAGTTAAAGGTGTGCCAAGTAGCCTGAAAATAATGAAAGAATGAAGTGAGTATCTGCTGTTCCACAGGCATGGATGTATTAGCAATCACGTGCCTCAGGCCTTGAAGCTTCCATAAAGGGAAACAAAGCTGAACTAAATGATATATGAATCATTGTCCAAAACATCTGAATCTTTAGGTAATGAAATCAGAATATATTTTCCTTCTTACTACTAGTTGGATAGTCTTCTGAAGTACTTCAGTTGTGCTGAAAACAAATTACAATACAACTGTAGTTACTCACTATAGAATTCAGATTAACTCAAGTGTGGGAATGGCAGATGACTGATAATTACCTGCCAAGGATTAGCATGCCCCACTTAAATGGCAAAGTAGTATATCCATCAGTGACTGACCTATATCTGCCTGTACAGCACCTGATACAACTATTGCTTTAACAGCACCTGCTACACTTGCTTATTTGTCTGTCAAATTTTTCTTTCATCTGTTGGGCATTAGGTAAACTATTACTGTTTGAAAGGCAGACTTTGAAAGCTTATAATGAAGAATACCAGTAACAAAACATCCTGAGTTAAAGACCTTTTTGAGGCCAAATCCTTGATTTATGTAACCCTGGCTTATACTGTATTCAGTGGAGTTATGCTGGCTTGCCAGAAGTGCATAGTGCCAGCTCAGGCCTGTGGTATGAGCCTGGGTCAGGTTTGCTACTGCTTTGGTCCTGGTGTGGTCACTTGTATGCCCTCCTGTGTGGGTATAAATCATCGCACTTTAGATCTGGTATCACTTTATACCAGCCAAACAGAAATGCCCAAGCCATGTGAGCCTGGTTTGGCTGGAAGAACCTTTCTTGGGAGGGAGGGGGCAAAAAAAAGGGCACAAGAACAAATTGCTCTAGTCATTTCCATTTTGAATTTACTTAACCATTAAAACAAATGAGATTGTCTTTGTCTGTGATATATGGTTCCCAGCTGATGTAAAGGGTATGAAAATGGTTAATGGCTTAAAGAAAAGTAACAACAGGGTTTTATGTTATCTTAGGAGATTGTCTTTGTAAAGCTGTTCCCTAGGTACAGACAGGTGGTGTCAAGTACCTTGTGTACTTGAAAGAATTAGATTTTAGAGGGGCATAAATTACAAAATCTAATGCAACAAAGGTTGCTTCTTTAAGTGGAAAAGGTTATTCAAACCTTGGCCTTTTTTAGCAGTTGGAAAGCTGAAGCATTTTGATGCTACTGTACCATCTCTAAACTAGAAGTGTGATGGTAGCCCTGTTACCCTTTGACTCTGGTCCACTGGCTGACTCCCCTGTCCTGAGTTCTCTCTTGGCAATTGCAAAAGAGTAGGGCCATGTAGTGTGAATGGGGTAAGAGTCAGAAGTTGGACAGAAGCTGGCTTATAGATCCTACAGTTTGAATACAGAAGAAAATTACCGCACTGTTAGACCTGTTGTGGGGCTTCTGTTGTAGCCTGTCACTGTAGGGAGCACTGCAGTGCCGAAGTTCAGACTGCAGCAGTGCAGGCTGAAGTGTTGTATATCTGGGAGGGTTTGGGTAGAGTAGTCTAGCTCAGCCCTGTCTGCAAAGACCTCTGCCTTTCTTGCAGAAACTTTGCTTTTCTTCTTATGTTGGGGCTAAAAGAGAGCTTGTCATATCAGGCCAGTTTTTCCCCACCATTGTAACTTGCTCCAGTTGGACTAAGTGCAAAGTGCAAGTAAACTCCACTGAACGAGATGGTCCAAGGCCTGAGGCTAGAGAATCAGATGTGGTATTTCAGGATAGGGTTTAATTAGATCCTTTTTTTTTTTTTTGGGGCGGGGGGTGGCAGGTGGAAGGGAGGGAGAGAAACAGCACTGATGTTGCACACTCCTCTGATTTAGGTATTTGAGGCTTCTTCAGTCCTGGAAAACAGTTTGGATTTTTGTAAGGTATTACACCAGCAAGAATCCTGTGTTGATTTTCTTTTTTTATGTAAAAGTATCTTCAAACAGACCAGCAGATGGTAGTGTTTCCTTTGTAATTAGAGCTGTAAATTCGTAGCAGCAACTACTCTTGTTTGGCATAGGTCACTCAGGGACTGCTCGATACATAGCAGAATTCAAGATTTGGAAGTAAGGAGTAATATTAGTTAAGTAAGCAAAAAGGAATGGGGGAAGCCCATCCATAATCTTCAGCCAAGTGAGACAACTAAAGACTCAGTGGAGCAGAGGCTCATGTCCCGTGTATTATAGATAAGCTGCCTGCCTGGAATCACTGGAATATTGCAGGTGATTAAAGTAATAAGCCATGAGGCAAGATGAAAATATTCCATCTTCTGCAATAGCAAAAGTTACTGTTTAACTGCAGTGCTTTTTTAGAAACGTCGGGCATGGTTTTTTGTTCAGTGGGATGCACAGTATCTCTTATGGCAGAAAGTTTTGTTGGCAAGAGGATGGAGCATTGAGGTGATGGATTTAAGAGGTCAAAATTAGACGGTGGTGTCTGGGCTTGGGCAAACCTCTTCCAGAGTGTGCTGTGGGCTCTTTATTCAGTTGAGGATAAGATTAGTGATGGCCTTTACCAGGTTCTGGGTGAGTGAACTAAAGTATTATTTGAGAACGAAGTATTATTTCAGCTGCACATGGCTGTCACTGGTGACTGTCTTGAATAACATATTTGGATCAGTTTGCCTAAATGTTTTGAAAGGTCTCATTTTCTTCTGCATTGGAATGGAAAAGAATAAAAATTGAGATGTCGCACAGTGTGGGTGAGTGGGTAGAGGAGTATGAGAAAGTCGTTGCTTTGAAGGCAATCCTAACTGAGGGCTTGTACCAGGAGCCGTCAGTATGCTTCTGGACAGAGTATCTGATGGACAAATACTGCAAAAGGTTACTGCATATTTGCTTGTCTTTGTAAATGAATTAGATCTGTGTGATTACTTTTTCTTGTTTTTGCTTTGTTGGAGTATTCTAGCAAACAATATTAGTTTCAGGGAAATTCATGAAAGTGAGAGATTAATAGAAGATATTGGACTGTTAGAAATTGCTAAGTGCTGTTTCTAAAGAGTTACAGTGGAAGTCTGACTCTGTAGATAGTACAACCATCCAGTCAGAACTAGAAGAATGGCTGTTACAGCAGTCTCTCTCACCATCTTGGTTTGAAAATATCAAATCTGTATTTTAAAACAATATGCAGCAAGCAAGCTTCAGATTAAAGTATTTGCAGAACTATATTGTGTGGACATGGGGATGGACTTTGTATACAGAGGAGAAATCAGGGGTTTGGATAATTTGCCCTGAACTAGAAGAATAAGATCACCCCTTGAAAAAATTATTCTTTTATTGTCTGGTCAACTGTGACACAGAATTTTAGCAGAAGTTTTTGTTTTGTTTTTATCCTTTATTTTCACAGAACAGTGTCACTATATGCAACATGGGTTGTTAGAGAATCTTGGTCCTACTTTTCCATTGGAAAAAAAGCAGTATTTCCTTGTATTTCTGTTATGCTGAGAGTTCCTCCCTTGGTCAGGTCACGCTGACTCCCTGTTATATCAACTGACTTCCATCATCTTGTCTTGGTTCCTAAAAATCCTTCTTCATTTTTGCCTGAGGGACAGATGCATTTCCATTTGGAGGGGCCTTCTGCACCTGCAAAGATATAGACAGAGTAATTCCTGAGCTCTGGGTCTGCAGTGTGTAGGTTTTTCTCTGTACAGCTTTATGTAGGTGAATGTAGAATAAAATTTGTATTGTAATGTCAAAATAGTTTGCTTTAAATGTGCCGTATGCATCTTACAAAGTGATGTTCCACAGCCTTTGAAGCGCAGTGGTATTTACAGAACAAAACTTGCTGCCAAGTTCTTCAGGTTTTCATGTAAGCATGTGCTTCTCAACACAGCCTTTAGAATCTGGGCTTCTGATGCCTAATAACACTTTAAATTGATGGTTATTGATTATTATGTGTATTAGGGTCTAGAAGAACGTGCTTGGATACTTCCCATGCTCAAAGAAATGCAAGCTCATAAGATGGTGTGGCACTCTGAGCAGGCAAAGACTAGACCTTGGGATCAAACTTCTGTGGTGTTTTTTTTGTTTTGTTTTGAATCCTGAGAAGTTCTAAAGCAAAACAAAAGGTCCAGCAAAAAAAGGTTAAGAAGCAAGCTGATAAACATGCACTGAAAGTGTGTGGTATAGCTGGGACTTAATGCAGGAGCCACAACATACAATAAGTTGCAAGTATTTTGGGTGTGATTACACCACTTTGTACACAATTTTTATGCCATTGAAAATGATTTGATTGGTATGGGCATAGAAGACTTGTGGAATGGAGAGCTGATCCCACTACTGACACAGGCAAAAATCTTTTGAGCATATCTGCTTTTAATAATGTTTTATTGGAAATGTATTTTAGCTGTGTGTAAGGAGTCTGTTTTCAAGCTGCAGATGACTCCAATAGAATTTTGCCTAGGTAACTAGAGGTCACTTTTTTATTGCAATGTGCCTTGTTTTCAATTAATCACTCTGATTTTTCTAATATTGTATGTATGTTTTCCTCACAGTTTTAGAAGATTTTTATAAGTATCTAACTTGTGGTGTTTAATAAATCATTTTTTGGTTGCATGTAAAAATGTTTCACCTGAGTATTGGAGCTTTGCATTAGTGCTGTGTTACTACTTCTGACATTTGTGATTTTTACCCATTTTAATTCAAATATCAAGATGTTAGCTTGGAAAATAGGAGACATCATACAATCTCCAAATTTTTGTTGTAATAGGCATAGAAGTTTAATCAATACTGATCATAATTTCTTCACTTTGACTACTTGTGTGCCTTTTAGAAGCAGAGAGAGTACATTTATAATGAAGTATAAACAGAGTTGATCAGTTACGTTAGGCGAGTAGCAAACTCTTGCTTTCATACTCTCAATTTTTACAGTGTATGTGAAGTACTCAAATTTCTTCATTAAAATGTTCAAAAACATTTTACATGATGCTGTTCAGGAGCTCCCAGTTCTGTGTGGGCCAAGTTAATACTTTTCCGTACAGCAGAACATATATCTTTAAGACAAACATAAGAAGGTAGATTTTAAGAAAAGCTTCATTAATAGGATGTGGTGAATGGTGAATACTGGACCTCTAATTCATATTTTGTTAAAATCAAACATCCAGCCTCAAAGGAGTGCTGTACCTTTTTTCCCAGAGCACTTAAGGCTGTGGATGAAATGTTTTCAATGCTCAAATGCTAAAGTATTTCCAGAGATTCTTCAGTATTTTGTTTCAGTAAGTTTTCTGTCCTGTGAACTTTTTTGTTCTCTTCAGAACTTAATGGCACTGATTTTATGATTCTTACTCTTTGATAGTGTGCGCACTTTTGCCCCACTCCCCTGCTTCCCCCACCCCGCCAAATGACTGACGTGCACTGCAAGCCAGCGCAGCGAGCAAGCGCTTGAGTAAATTCCAGGGAGGAGGCACTGCTGCGGTACTGCCTCCGCTGCCTTTCTTCTCTCTGACTTATTTTGCTAAAGCTTATGCTCGTGTATGGCTCATATGTGGAGCACATCATGGTATCTACACAACTCCTCAGGTAACAAAAGAAAAAAGTTAAGTGTTAATACTTTGCAAGCAATAGTTTTTGCAAGCAATAGTTTGAGCAACAAAGACCTTAAAATCAGGACAGAGTGAGCACCATCATTAGGTCAAGTTAAAATGACCCTTGTAGGTAACTTTAAATTCAGAATTCCTTAGTAGTGATAAAACTTCCCATTAAATGCTGTAAGGGGGTTTAATAATAAATCAGTGGAGAAAGAAGGATACTGTGCTCTACTAGAGGTAATAGCAGCTTAATATATATGGAATTGCATCCCCACTAAATTATGTGGGCATGTTGCATGGAAAAGTTACCCTGCTGTTGTCTCTGCTTTGTGCCGCCTTCTTGCAGGGAAATAGCAAATGACTTGCTACCTCTAATCTTGGTTTTGTGTAGAGCGCGATAGGTGCACACAGGCTTTGTGCGCAGAGGTGGCTCTCCGCTTAACCAGGGCTGGCTTTGTTCTTGTGCAAGGGAAAGGATATGTGAAATACCCTTTTTTTGCCACACAGTTGTGTGTGCTTTTTTTTGCACTATAATCTGTGGACATTTGGTTCTAACCCAGTTACAAGCAATTACTTAGGTTTCCGGAGGAAGGACAGGAAAATGGAGGATTAACTGCCAGTATTGAGGGGAAAAAGTTTTGGTTTCCTCTTTCACAGAAGCTCAATTCAAATAAGCGAGTCATAGCTGTTATCTCTCATGACTTACAGAAAATACACAATTGCTTTGCAGGAGTGAGCTGCAGGGCGGGACCCCAGGAGGAGCTGTGGATGGGTCAGACTGCAGAATTAATTTATACCCATTTCTGCCACAAAAAAGTAAAGGGCACTTGGATTTGGTTCTGTCAAAACCTCTTGAGACTGATCGGTCAGAATTAAAGCAAAGTGGGAGCTGGTTTCCAGTCTTTGTCACTGTCTCCCATCCTGCTGCTGTCAAAATGATTCTTCTTTTTTTTTTTCTCCTCAATACAAGATGTCCATCACAGGCCTAAGTCTCAGAAATACTGATTTTGAATAGCTAAACCTCCTTTATTTTCAAATAAGTTCCAGTTGTTTTACACATTTGATTGGCACTTTCCCCAGCAAACTAATGCTCAGTTTGGAGTAATGGGAACACAAACCATTAATAAAAGATTAAAGAAAAAGCAAAACACTAGGATTTAAAATTCCAAACAGATCTCTGTAGACTGTCTCTATAAAAGGCAGTTTCTTCGGCAGGCGTTGAAATGCAGTTCTTCCTACACATTAAATAATAAAATCAGACGTGAACTTTCAGATTGCTGCACTGAGCAAAATGGATGTAGTTCTCTCAAGTCCATAAAAGTAAGGAAAATCAGATTTTAAGAACCAAGATCACACTTGAGCACAGTTGGAAAACTACAGCATGTTACCAAAACCTGATTAAACTGTCATAGACTTTTTTGTGCATTTCATTTCTCAGTCTTTCTGATTGCCAAGGTGCATGTCAATACTCTTTTTCTCGCTGGATTCCTCCTCTTCCTCCTGCTCCGGGGCCGTGTTTGTGACAACAGTCGTTACCAAGGGGACTGCAGCACGTGGTGCCGGAGACGCAGCAGCGTGACCTTGGCGAGCGAGTGGACCGCTTGAAGCGGGTAGATAGACAGAATGACTAAGGCACAAAAATGGAAAAATATGCAGGCAAAAAATACATGAATCTAAGGCTTGGATTAAAATATTGATGTGTGGGGTTGCTTTTGATTGTTAAAGTTCACCAGAATGCATACTAATKGTTGTCTAAAGTTTTTCACTTGTGACCTGAAAATTGCTGGTATTGGTTTTGGAACATAGGCTGTGTGATATGTAGCTAAGAACAGACCTTTCCTCTACCAAGACAGGCAATATGAGGTAAGTTTAGAATAAAAATTGTAACTCTATCCCAGCTCCTAGAAAAGGGAGCGTTAAATAAGACACTACAACTGCTTAGCGCTTCTCTAATGCCTAACATGTGGAAGTGTTACTGAATCTTCACAACACCCCAGTGAGAAAAGTAAGCAAGTGCTAGTGTCCTCAGTTAAAAACTGGTGAATGTGTGATAATCTAGAAGGTAAGTTCACTAGGTAAGTGAACTCTCATAAAGTGACTCATCAAATCATTGGCAGTAGTGGGATAAAGATCTGGAAATTCCTATCTTTATAGTTCTGTGTTTGTTTCACCGGATCAGATTGCCTTTCATTGAAAACACAATTTTTGAACATGACCTGTAAAGTTAAACTCTACTGTCTTGCTCATCCCAATATTATTAATAACTTTAAGAGAAGCCTAGAGTTAGCACAGCATATTCAAATCAGTTAAATGTGATAAAGATCTCTTGGGCATAGAACTCATACAAATGCTCAAGCAACAAATGTGTGAGCGTTTTGGTGCTGAAGTGGGCTTGCCCATGTGTATGCAGATATCTGCAAATGTTGGATCATATAAGCAAAACATTCTTTTTTTGCAGAACCTCTGAGTCTTTCTCCCTTCTGCCAAGTTTGCGCTGGTATAACTCCTGATTGGTATCACTGTAGGTGAGAGGAGAATCAGGGCCTTTGACTTGTTAGTCTCACTCAAAACACGTTTTTATGGTCAGGGTTATAATGGAAATGCTGACAAACTCAGACACTTAACCATATCTGCACAGAATGTGACACAGTAGTAAAGATCTGCTTTACTGCCAAACTGTCTCATATAGACGTTAAGGGAATGATGCTTTTCAGTTTCCCCATTGTAAATATATATTTTGGTGAGGAGAAGGTGTTTGCCAGGTCAAAGTCATTGCCCCGAAAAGAATGAAATAATGTAGATAGTGAAGCCCCAGCACCTCCAGTAAAAGTTATCAACTTTGAAGACCAAACTGCAGAATTATTATGTCTTATGTTCATGCATCAAACATAGTATATCAGCACACCATTAATTCAGTGTTAACAGTATTGATTCTTTATGCATGTAACTCCCATCAAGATCATTAGTAGGCCTATTTGTGAAAGGACTACAGGCATTCATGTCACTAAAATGTATGAAGTTCATATTTGCAGAGAGTTACTTTACATGTGGAACTTGAACAGAAGGAGCCTTCACTGCTCAAAAAAATGCATCTCCAGTCTTATCAGTATAAAAAGCTGCCATTTACTTCAGTCTGGAACAGACAAATGGGCCTTTCATCCAGTAACTTGTTTGAATTTTTTGGGGGGAGAACAGGGCATGTTGGTTTTAATCCTAAATGTCTTTGTATGTAGGACCCCTTATATTAGAGCCCAGTGAATTATTTTTACAAGGCTTTGTTTCTCCTTTTTTCCATGAGTGCTAAAACAATGGTTTATTTGGCTGAAGACTTACTAAAATACAATATTTTTTGTTAAAAAGCTACAGCCCCTCTCCTCTCCCCCCCACCCTGAGACTGAGTCCACTGAAAGTTAAGTTTAAGGAGAGTTTATTTTTCATCTCTGATTTTTTTGCCAAAATGCCTTTTGTAACCTACTGTATTTTTTTTCTTGCTTTCTTTTACTCCCGAGAGCAAAGTAGAGGCTTTCTAGTGACACTTCTGGAAATCTGCATGGCAGCATCACTGTTGCCTATGGAATAGTCATCATGTTCAATTTTGTTGATCCTGTATTTGTTTGCAGGAAAGCAAATCCATCTATTTATCTTCAAAGTCTATTTTCCCAGTTTTCCGTTGCTTAAAGAGCTATACCCAGATAAAGTAGAGTCTTTGACTGCAAAAGCTTACGATATTAATGTTTTGCTCTGCTGTTCTAACGATCAGTGTGATGTTTTGAAAGTGTTCTGTCTTGTCAGCCCTGTTGTTTTTGCAGTCTGTGTTGATTTGGATGTCAGCTGTGTTTCCAATAAACTTCTGAACTCAGAATACTTTGTAGTGGGGAAGAAAAAAGATGCTTTGTTTACCATGCTATGAAAATTAAAGACCAAAGACTTTCAAAAATAGGCTCAGGATCCTAACTGTAGGCTCCTATGTTTGGACTTTTAAAGCAGTGGCCTAACTTTCGAAAGGGCCATGCATTCGACAGCTCCTGTTTGGAGGCAAGGTTATACCTTGCTGGGACCTGTTAAATGTGGACGATGGTAACTCCTGCTGGTGCTTAGTGTAAAACTGGCAATTCCTTTACAGTCATTCCTCAGGAGCAAAACCTGTAGGTGCAGGTTGCAAACTCAGGTTATATTTGTTTTGTAAATGCTTGTGATTTTGGGGGGAGGTTGGAAGGTGAGGAATTACTGTTTGGGCTAAACCTGTGTATTTAGTGTCTCTTCCTGCAAGGATTTTTATGCATGAAGTTTTGAGTAATGTTTCTCTGCCATATTTTCAGGCAAGTACAAAACAAATACCCTTTTTCTAAAAAGGGTAATTGGAATGGATTATTTTACTTTTTCACTATATTGACTTTCTGAAGAGAATTTTAGCATATGAAATTTGGAGCAAAATTTCTTGCCATATTTTCAAGCAGAAACATAGCAAATATGTTTTCAAAATATAAGTAGTAAATATACTTTTAAAACAAGTTGTTGGAACAAATTATTTCAATTTTGAGCCAGAAATGCAAATGTTAAAGGGAAGCGGCTTATGCTTTTGAGTGGAGACTGTTTTCTTTTATATATGGAAAATAAGGTTCTGGCTATTACAACATTTAAGACAGATGAGCTCAAATACCACTGCTTATCTCCTTTGAAGTCTTAAAGGAGAACTGGACAGGCATGAACTGGAGCTCCATTTCATGTTCCCTCCATCCTCCAGTGCAGCGGGCTCTGATATGGGGCAAGTGTTACTTGGTTATCTTCAGGTCTGCGGGAGGTTCCTGTGGATGGAGGAGATGGCAGTCTTGCATTCTGTGAACATCTGCTGGAGCTGTTGACTAAGCCACTTTTCATGTCTTCAATTAACTGCCCCCCTAAAATTGCTTTTCTGATGAAACACATTTTGGGAAACACTTTCTGGAGCAGCGGGACTGGAAATTTCAGCTACCAGATCCACTGCTGTTCTGTTGCACTCACCTCAGTCCAGGCCTGAGGGGTACCAGAGGCTGAACCACAGCACGAGCGAATCTGCAGAGATTCCCCAGCACTGAGCTCCTGTGACATATTGGTGCAGCAGTGGTCTTAGAATAAAAGCGTAAAATGAAATGATGTGGAGCATAGGAAGCATCTTTTGGATGTTTCCATGTCCTTTGTCTTTCCTCTAGCAGCTGTAACCAGGTTTCACTTTTCTATTTTTAGTGTGGAGGTCACAGTTTTAAAAATGTGTCCTCAGTGCTCTCTGGCAACCCCACACTGCTAGGTTTGCCAGTGGTTAAGCTGAATTTCCTAGAAGTTAGTGAGAGTCTAAATGAGTCACCTAAAAGTTGGTAGCTGAGATGGGGATGGAACCACAGAGTCCTAACAGCTAAATCTCTTGCCATAACCAGTAGACATCACTCCTATTGCTGAAGTAAGCAAGAGGTTCAGAAACAAATGGCAAATGTTATCATATTCTTGAGTTTCTTAAGAGTATACACATATATTTTTATTATAGCATATTCATCCACCATTTTGAGCATTAATCTTGAGGTCAGAATATGCCTTTTGGGTATTTTTCTCTTAATGAAGTAACTTGCTGCAGAGGTGCCATAATATTCTAGCAATCTACTTGCTCTCTGGCCAAAGTACTTAAAGTTTTAGCTCCTTCTTGAATATGTTGGTTGGAAACATGCCGTTTTTAGAAGCTAGATATTTTTTATTGGATTTGATGGGAAATATAAATTGGGCTTGGAAAAGGGCTAACCCTTCAAGCCTTCGATTCTCCCTATTAAGATTTTCCTTGCAACTTGGCCTCTTTTAAACTCCCATCTCGTGCATACTCTTTTCTAATCTGATACCTCAGCGTACATATCTAAACATGATCAGTGACAGTTTTAGCTGCGGGGTGAGACTTTCTGTGACAAGGGCAGTGAGCTCTGATTTGAGACCATTCATTGCAAGTGACTTCAGCTGTCTCTTCAAGTGACATCCAGCTACTTGAGGAATGAGGGATGACGAAAGTTCTTTGGACAGAAAACTTTCACTGACAAGAAGGTGACAGGTCCTTGCACAGCTGGTCTCTGATATGCCTTGGAAGAGGCCTACATAGTTACTAATTTAAGTTTAGCGGTGGCTGCAAGCATGGAGCAGACAAGTTCTTGTAGATTTGTAACTCATCTGCAGGAATGACAGGAGTTGGAGCTGCACTTACGGTGCTTGCGTTGTTGTGTAACATTTCCAATAGCCCATGTTTATTTAAAGAGCTAAGTAAACTGAACTGCAAGCTATTCTGATTCTCATTAATGCTTCTTAATACATAGCTGAACATGGTGTATTCTGTTAATTTATTTAAAGTAGATGCTGACCTTTTTTAATGGTCTGTCAAGTTGTAGTAATGGTATCCTCAGTCTTAGGGCTGTCTATTCCTTCCTTTTTCTTGTCCTAATTTTCCCCAATATTTGCTATCAGTTGTTCAGCTCTAGTGGTGCTATAAAGAGTGAGATGTATGGAGCGTGTGGGTTGCTGTTGGTTTTTAGATAGACATCTTACCTTGCTCAAGCAAATACAAGTAACACTTGAATTTCTGTGCTGAGCATGGTTGTGTGGTGCTAGGGCCCAGCATGTTAATGCTCCCATCATTGCTACCCTTGGTGAAAGCATTGGAGGGAAATCAAAAGATCCTCCAAAAAAAAAAAAAAAAATTGGAAAGACAATGTGGCCTGAACATACACAAATGACCTTTTTCCAGAGCCTTAGGAGTAAGTGCCTGCCGTTGCGCAAGCAGTCATGGTTTTGGCAGGTTTGCCATTGTCTAGTTAATGATATCTGAATTCTGATCCCAGCTCTGCCACTGACTGTTTTGGTCACTGTCAAATCACTTAAGTCAGATGAAATGACCACTGATTACTTCTCTGTGTGGTAAAGCTTTAAGTGTTGAAAGTGCCCCCTATGGTGAAGCCTCATCTAAGAAGGATAAAGCATTTACCCTTTAAATACCAGGTAGCTCTTGGAATAAACTATGATGGACCCCCCAAAAAAAAAAAAAAAAAAAAAAAGGCTCTTGAGGCCCAGGCATAAGCCAAAGAAATGAGGCAGCTTTCTGCTGGCATTAGAATAGCATTGCTGTTGGGGCAGATCTGACTTTGGCAGCTCTTCCTTTCGCACTGACCCCATGGCAGCTGGTTCCTCCTGCCTCCTCTGCTGTTCTTGTTCAGTTTTTTGCGTGGCTGGCCTCTAAGTCTCCAACAGTGATTTTATTTGAGTATGTCATTTCACATAGCTGATTTAGAGCATGGCCACAGAAACAGTCAAAATGGCCCAAATGAGAGGACTCACTTGAAGCGTGGCTGCAGAGAGGGGATGGCAGCCGAGGCTGGAGCCTGCCAAAGGCACGGAGCTTGCTGCTGACAGAAGAGCAGTGTTGAAACGCTCTCTGAATTGGACTATTAAAGGAAAGACAGGCCAACTGAGACTAATTCTTACAAAGAAAAGAGCTAGACCACAGCAACATGAGCACTGGGTGGTCCTGAGCTGAGCTCCAAGGGAAGTGGCCATTTACACCATTTGAAAATTTGTCCTCTTATGTATATGGGAGTGCATGTCACCCTATCAATATAGCTTCAGCTCTCCTGGAGAGTCCTTATTTTTTTTAAATGTGAAATATTGCCTGGCTTATATTTAAGGTTATGATAATATAGCCTGTTTCTCAGCAGTGGTTTCAGTCCACAGCTGGTGCGAGTCAGCATAGCTCAGCTGCTTGTGCAACAGTCATGCTGTTTGCAGCCACCGAGGCTTTGGCCCCCAGTAAATAAACACCAGCATATTATTATTGCACAGATTCGACCTCATTTGTTTTGTTTTTCTCCATCTCCTTGACACATCATTGAGTAAATTGTCACTGAAGCAAGGGAGTAGGAGAAGAGATAATTAAATATTACATAAGGATAATAAGGTGTGAATAAAATTATATCTATGGTTTAACATGTATGTCTGTTTTTAATCATTTCTTTGCTTTTGGAAAATGAGCTCCATGTAATGACAAATAAACAGTTTGCTGTAGATATTCAAAAGGACCAAGTGCACCTCTTACAGATACTTTGACAGTTAAAAAATGACATATCTATTATTCATGCTGAGCAATGTGACGGGAGGAATGTTGCCCTAACTTTCGCATGGTAAATGAGGAAAGTAGAAAGCAGTGCAGCCTGTAAAGGCAATCCTGTTTGTTTAAAGGAATACTGTCTTCTGTAACCAGATTTGTATTATGACTGTGTCGGTTGAAACTTGGTAGGCCTCAGCCTCAGTCAGCGAAAGACTTTAGTTTTAGTACGACTGTGATTTGGCCTCTGTGTGTGCATATTTATGACTATGGTCACTGGTACAAAAACCTGATGTGGGCTCCCCTTGCCCCCCGAAGTCACTAGAAAGCAATGAGTGGTGCTCAGCTTTCTGACAACAACCTCGGATTTGTAATGACTCATCTGTGATAGCTGATGAAACACTTAAGTGTTGTGAAGCCCTTTCCTAAAGGGTTGATTTCTCACTGTTGTGCTGAGAGGTGTCTAATTACAAAAGAAGAGTTTTTCTGGTGTCTGAGGCTCTTTTCTTACTGAAGTTGATATACTGGCTTTCTAGTTTCGTCGGAGTTACCTGTATGGCACAAGAGTATGTTGTAAGATGTCTGCTTTATTTTTGATGGTCACACATTGTGTACTGTTGAAATGCGGTGTAGGCTTTGTGTGCATCAAAGGAAACGCATTTCCTTTAATGAAGGTTTCTCTTAATGTGAAAGAGGCAGCAGAGAGCGTGTCTTCTAACTTACCTAGAAAGCTGACTAAAATGCATGGCGCAGACCTTCAGTCTTTGAAACCAAGGTTATTTTGGTTTTCCGGCTGTTTTTCTCTCATTTTCAAATGTACATTCCAGGCCTTTTTTGCTTTCATATTTGCCCTATGTTTCTAGGATTTTAGTGTGATGTGAGTAAGGCAGGAATGTTTCTCTTATCAGTGAAAATTGTTCAAGTTGACCTTGCCCTGTGGAGGAACAAGATCTGGGAGACAGCCCTAGGAAAAGTACTGGTAACAGGGGGAAGATGCTGCATCTGCTGTCAAAGAAGTGGGTGTCACATGTACGTTTGCTCTGAGTGAAGGCCTCATTCCCTGCACTCTGTCCTTGGTTAGTGTTAATGTTAGTCCTCAGACTCTTGGCACTGGGATGCAGGGAGCTAGGTGGCAATTCCCTGTATGCTGGGTGCTCATTGCAGGGATGGTGGGTCTGGTGTTACACTGCATGCGCTTCAGGGGTCTGAATCTGTCCTTTGACTTGATGCTGAATAAGCATGCTGAAAAATGGCATAAATCAAAACAAATGACTGCAACCAATGAGCCTTAATTTTTCTGTTCCTCTATCTCCTTAGAAGCCTAGTTTGGAAATGGCAGCAAAGCGTTTGCGCAGCACTTCATAGCAAGGCGCTGAAAACGTGGCGGTGCTGGTGTGGTGTGCTCCACCTGTCACCACTGAGCCACGGCCTTGTGTAGGAACGCTTTCCCTGACGTCTGCGATGTGTTGTGCCTGAGCACGTGCCCTCAGACACGTGCGTGCCCCCCTTGAGGGAGCTGAACTGCATGTACCCCGCATAAAACAGGAGTGCGCTGCACCCAGGCAGTTATAGAGCAGAGGGAAAATACCCCTGAAAACTGCCCGTTTTATTTATTACATTCTTCCTTAGGATGGCATCCTCAGGGCTGCRGGCAGCCCGGGTGTCACAGCTGCTCTTAGTGTGATCAGTCTGATTCCTGTAGGCTCCAAGGACCTCCTGAGAGGTGCTATCCTGACCTGACCATGTGGAGCCATCCCATTAGTTTGGGCCAATCTGACAATTTTACGCTGTAGCTTTGAGCGCTGCCCAGAGACCTGCCAGTGCCCTGCCCCTGGGCTTGCAGGCAAACGGAGGTTGCTTCGTGGCCGTGTGCAGAAGGGTGCRTGGGGAAGCCCGGCTGTAGTATTGCACAGGTCTGCATCGCTCTGCTGAGCAGTGTGCCTCTAAAAGATAGGATAAATTGTGCAGGATTAGGGGAACAGCATAGTCATGTATTTAACCCATRTGACAGGACTCTCAGGCAGGGACTGTGTCTCGTTCAGACCTGGGGTTGTGGCTGACAATGGCTGAAAGTCGCATGCTGACCCAACGATATTTCATTGCTGTGTGATTATTTTTCTTCTTTTTCTTTTCTTTTTTTTTTTTTTGTGGCATGGGAGTAGAAGCGCCTAAGGCCTCATACTTATCTACAACAGTTTCTCAAGAAACCTACGCGTGGATTTATCTGTATGAGGAAATTTTGTTCAGGAATGAATTTGCAATAGAATGTGGATATTACCCTGGAGTAAGGTACTAAA
This sequence comes from Apteryx rowi, assembly GCF_003343035.1. Lineage (NCBI taxonomy): Eukaryota > Metazoa > Chordata > Aves > Apterygiformes > Apterygidae > Apteryx > Apteryx rowi. The sequence goes on along the minus strand of NW_020447196.1, from coordinate 10,097,907 downwards.
CAGGTAAAGTTGTTATTTATATCAGCTCTGTGTCTTCTGCTAAATAGACCAAGAAGCTTCACACTTATTCAATAAATTGTCCAGCAATGTCTAAGCTGTTCGCAGTGTCCTTTTCACTTGAGCTGGAGGAATATGAGGCCAAATTTCAGCTGACTATATTGCACTCCACTACAGAGCCAGAAATAGGATCCTAGCTGTTATAATTCTTTAATGAAGGTATTGTTATTTAGACCAAACCCTTAGGCTTGTAAAATGCTTAAATTTTAGCATAAATGACCAAACTGAGCCATTCTTTAGGAGATGCAACTTTATAAACCATTAGTCTAGTTCAGAAGCAGAAGTAGAATGGCATTCATTGTTTCAGGTCTCTTATTGCTGACACTGCCTCCAAAAATGACCATGCCCAATTTACTTTTTTTTTTTCCTCCTGAACCTGTGTGGCATTGTATTAGCATGGCACATGAAGATCCTGAGGTGAAAATMAATCCACAGAGATAAATATCAAACTTTGAGATGCTGTTCCATGTAGCTGAATGTTTATCTGAACTTCACACACAGCATCCAGTTAGATAATTTGCCCACAAGGCAAGTTTGCTTGATTTTTCACAATGTTCTGCTACTTGAGATTATTTATTCGCTGTAGCAGAGCTATGGACCAGCCTGATTTGTTAAGCGAGCACTGATGATAGATACGGCAGTAATATCTTTTATGGAAAACTTTGGAGTGAGAAGCAATGAACTATCACCCAGTGCATCATGTTTCAGGATGGGCTAGAAAAACTGGTAAGGGTGCAACTGTGGAGGTAAGAGGGGAGTCTTCCCTGGTGGAAATATCTTTACATTCTGATCCCTTTTGTTTGCCCTGCAATAGCCTTACACCAGTATTCCAAAAGTTTTAATATAGTTCTTTAAGAAAAGGGGAAAAAAAGAAACAAGAGAAAATTGAATGTATCTATAGTTGATTTCCTGGATGTATGTTTAATCAAGAGAGAGAGAGATGAGGTATTTATTCCATCAGTAATCACACAAACCTTACTTCAGGCTTCTTAATTCAAATTTAGTAATTAGTATTGTATTAGATATCTTTATGCTTAGGTATCAGGCTTGCATGAATGTGTTTGACAAGGAAAGTAGAGCTCCTGTGGTGCATTAATTGTAATACAGCCTGAAAGGCATTGTCGCAGGACCGAGTTCGTACCCTTACACCTTTGTATGTGAAGCTGAACTGTCTGCCTAAAATCTAGCAAACTTAGCTGCAGCCAAAGAAAACATCTGCTTTGGACATGACTGACTTTATTTTCTAGCAGGAGGGCTCCATATATCAGTGCCTCTCCTTGTCTAATTTCGTTAAAGTGATCTTGTGTCCATCCTGTGGCAGTTTAATAGCCATTATTTGTGGCCTCCATCAAATGGAGCATTGACCATAAATCCAACTTCACGTAAATGAAGATATAAATGTCAATCTGCATTACTGTATAATATTTATTATTTTAATTAAATGAAACTGATTGTGACATTTATTAGATAACAAGTTCCTTGTTAATGGCAATGAATGGCAAAAAATTGCTTATTTTAGAATGACTAAAACCTGCTCTTTTTTTTTTTTGAGTAATTTTTAGATTTTCTTAATGTTATTGTTTTATGTTACCAGAGTTAGGGATCTGTGTCGGACATAATGTTTGTGCTGCTGCTTGGAACACAAACTAGTTAGTGATGCCAAATGTGACATGCACTGCAGAAATACCAAGGAACAAATATATTGAAGGTGAATGGACTGTTGCATTTGGAGTTTTTTGTCCCTCAATTCGTAATGCAAGTATTTATATTATCTGCGCCATTTTTTTCTTCTACTTTAGGTAGCAGGGGTTATCCAATGTAAAGTCAGTTATTCTAGACTTAGACTGGTAGGGTTTAAACTTTTTTCAATAGGAGGATAATACAGTTTGTAGTTTAAATGATGTCACTTCAAGTACTGTGAAAAATACAGCAAATCTGTAGTTTTAAAATATTGAGGTCTAGTTCTGTGTAACTTAATTCCAGAGATAGAAATCCATTATGAATTGGTGACTTTATTTACTGTCCTCAGTTACGTTCGCTGTGCTTTTAATATATATATATAAAAAGTATAGTGTATATTTGCCTTGGATATAGGAAAGAATACTGGATAAAATCCTATAGTTTTGATGCTGGTAGAATTCCTTAATCTGGCAAATCTTGTATGGCAATGAGAAGAGTAAGGATGAAGGTTTGATATCTGGTACGTTTCTTCACTTGCAGAGAGTCAGATTTTATCAAAACTGAATTTACAACAGGCTCTTTGGAGCAAGAACAGCCTTTGTATGTCAAAGAGGTCATCGGCTTCTTACTAAATAGACTCTATTTGAAAAGGAATCTGGATGGTAGAGACCTTAAATTTTACTTAAGAAACAGAAGAACCAAGTTATAGTTTTATCATTTTATATCAGAACCTATATGTCCTAATTCTCTTACTAGTGAAGTCAGTGGCAAAACTCCAGTTAACTCATTTGGAGCATGTGTGGAAACTGAAGAAATCAAGATTGAAGGAGATTTTATTTTTCTTTATATAAATTTCCTTTTTTAACCTGTATTTTTGCAATAATTCCTTGAAAATGAATGGAAACATTCACACTGACTTAACAGATGTTTAAACTCCCCTTTATAAGAGACTTTTCAAAGTACTTTTGAAATGTTTACTACAGATCTCCAGTGTTTTTCAGAGAGCTTATAAGGTTTTTAAGTAGGAAACAACTATCTATGAATTTCAGATAACTTTTAACTAGAAAGCAGAAATCTTAGAAGTACGGTGTGTTTGTAACAAAGCTGGACATGAGATTCCTTTTCTCTGTGAAATCCTGTTGTTCAGCTCTAATTTAATTCCATTAAAGAGGAGAAATTGCGGGTCTTAGAGTTTATCCTTTTGATCAGTATTAACTCTGTATATTCACAGTAGTTTGTAAGCAATTACTAGATAATATCTATTGAAGCTAAGTGCCCGGCATTATATAGCATAACATAGAACAAAAAGATACAGTGATAGCAAAGCTGATGCAGTCCAGAGAGAGGTAGACTTGCATCACTGGAATCAGGAAAAGACCAGACGCTTGTATTTTTCAGATACTGCTCTTGTCATTTTTTGTGCAGTGAAACTGCCAAGCAAATGCTTTTTCTTTACCAAAATCTAAAACCAAGTGAAGCGAAGCCAGGAAGCCTTTTGAAGTTGACTCCCACTTTTAAATTAGCAGTCTTATTTCAGTATAACTTTTCAGCAAATACTTTTTTTCATGATTTCTATGCATCTATGTAGACACGTAACTGTGCAAGGCTTTTATATTCCTCCTGAATTTACTGTAATGTATTTTTCATACTTTCCTCTTTGCTTAGAAAAACAATCTGTGCTTATATAGATTTATAGTATTTCTTCTAAGCCTTTCTAGTAGCTAAAGCTTAATAGATTTTGGACTTATGTTAATTTTCTCTGTACAACACCACCTCTCATCTCTTTTGCACCCAGGAGGTGAAAACATTTCTCTTCTTGTAGTTGTAACAAATATGAGAATTAGCAATGTCTAGGTTACCACTGAGTGTGCGCTCCACTCATTGCTGCTTTCAAACTTAGACTTGCAATTGCTCTAGCTCAGAAGCCTGTGAGTTTTGTACATACAAAGTTAGAGAAATCACTTCATGTTCAAAATGCACAATTTACTTGTGTTCAGCATCTGCTCTATTGCCTTCTCTGCATATTGCAGTGCTATGATACCCCAGTCTTCTGCTCCAAAATCTTGCTGGCTGTCTGATGAAGATCATTTCTAATGTATTGGAACATCAGGTTCTTTGTAACATACTTGTTTGTTTGGTCCTGTTCTAATTCTGTAATACAGTCAATGTAAATTTAGTTCCAGAGTCATATTTCTGATATTCAATCACATTTTCTAGACAAGATTGTTTTTATGTCTACATCATTAAACAAATTTTTAAATGTTCTAACAAGCTGTCTTTGATTACTTGTATGTCCTTTCTCTATGATATGTCAAGACGGCTGTGATTTTCTGAAATAGTCCTAGGCATCTTGAGTGTCAAGTCCATTTCAGTGTCAAATTAGATTGTGTAACTGGCAGATACCTAAACGATTTTGAAGGATTCTGTAAGTAGTGAGCCCTTTATTCCAGAAACTGAGAAGAGTCTGTTCAGTCCATAAGTCTTATCAGTCTTCAGTCATTCGAGTTTCTTGATTCCTTGTTCTAACATGATTTTCATTTCCTTTGCTTTCTTCTTCTCCTCCTTCTGGGAAATTAATATGAATTCTGACATGTGTTCTTCATCTTTGAATGTGTGAGGCAAAGAATTGATTGATACTGGTTTTTGTAGTGGCTATACCTTCTGTCAGTAAACTACATTTTCTGCCACTTTACTGCATTGCCTTTTCTACTATGAATTCTTGCTCAAAGAAACCCTGCCCTTCCTCAGTAACTCTTTTCTCTTCCCCTGGGCTCTTAAGTCTTCTCTGGGTGCTCCATTTTCCTGCTGTTGCCTGATCTGTCCAACGCCTTCTGAAAGATGATCGACCCTCTGATTCCACTTGCATCTCTCCTCCTATGCTAAGTGTGAAGGAATCTGGCCTTCTAGGCTCATTTTCTGAAGTGGCGCTGATTTGTTCTGTTGCTACGGGCAAGTCACTTAATCTCACTGTGATGCAGTTTATCCACTTTAAAATAGGTCTAATAATCCTTGCCCGCTTTACTGAGCCCTGAATCTTGTTTGCCTTCTTTACATGTGCAGTCCTAAGGGTATTATGAAGCTTCAATTATTAATGTTTGGGAAGTGCTTTGAGATCTTTGGAGGGAAATCCCTGTATAATCATATTTAGCACTTAGCATTTCACAGCACAGTACAGACGCTACGTAATCCTCAGAATACTCCTGTGAGACAGAATTACCTGTCAATACAATTATTATCCTCACTTTACAGCATAGCAAGGCAGAAGAATTAGGGCCTGATCCTGCTCCCCTTCAAATAAAATGGAGTTCATCTGTTGACTTCAGCAGGAGCTGGAAGAAGTCTTCTGTGACACATCAAGTCTTGAGCTTGGTCTGGGAAACCAACCCACACTCAACCTCATGGACCCTCCTTCTCTTAGTACACTGGTATTTCCTAGTCATGTTATCTTAACTTTTTTTTTTTAACATGATTTTTTGAAACACTTAATCTTCCATATTACAATTTTGTTTGGCTACTTTTTACTTTTCTGTGTTTTCCTAAGTCCCAGTGTGTTTAATTTCTGATGCTGCATGTAACCCTGGGAAATATTTCTCCCATGGATTCTTTTCCATATCGCCTTTGCAATTCTTTTCCTTCTCAGATTTATCCAGTTCAGTCCTTTCCCCTCTTTTTAACATCTTTACTTTTCCGCTGGATATGCTGTCTTTTGGAACACTGCGTCTATATAGTTTACCTTACTATATTCCTACTTGAGCAATTTAGACCAGGTTTTTGTTATGAATACTGTATGCAGTCCTTCACCATGGTTATGATTATTTCATGGCTGTTATTATGCTAACCTGCCCTTCATTTATTTCTTCAGGTTATTTTAGTCTATTACGATGTTAGGCAAAGTAGACCTGCTGCACACTGTGGCACTCAAGATCCACGGTCTTCCCCTTGTAATGGTAGCCAAAGCAGTGCTATGAAAGACTGAAAGAAACAAGTCTTCAAAACGGCAATAAAAATTACCTTAAGAAATGTCTTATGTAAAGGAGAATTTGGATGTCAGACCATTGTAAATTCATATTTAATAGAAATAAGTTGAATTCTAAAACTTTTGTCCAAAAAAATCATTCTTGCTGAATTATTGCATAATGTGAGGATATAAGAAAAGAAATAACTTTTTAATGGTGCAAGATGCTGACTATGCTAGCATGGGATTGCTGAAATGTGAGTAGAAATTATATTAAAATAATGAGACCAAATTTCCCTTTTGTCATATCACTAGTGTTTCTCTACATTTAGACCCAGTTGGTTCAAGAGACCACTTTTGCAGTACAGTACAGTTCTCAATGTAAATAAAGACATTACCATCCATACTGAATCATTTCTGGAGAAACTTGCGCAACTGTGAGCTAATACAATCCCGGTGAACCTGGTGCTGGTGGAAGAACGTTCAGAGCTGGGGCTTGGCCATGGCTGCTCTTGGCCGCTCACCTTTCTTCGGGTTGAGAGCGTTCAAAGACCTTCTCTCATAGCCCCTCTGCACAGTGCTGGAAAATGCATTTGATAGAAGCCGGGTTGCCTATGTTGCCATGGGCTCATAGTAGCCGATATCACCAAAGGCAATAACAATGTTAAATTAATTAACAGCTAGCATCAATAGCACCATATTTCTAGCAATTTCTTTGCTTGAAACAGCTGTTATTGAACATTAAAGGTAAAAATCAATTGTGTAAAGGTAAACAGTTTTGTAGTAATGCGACTATGACCTATAAAGTGACAATCTGACATTAACTTTTAAGGATCATATATTCACATATGCTGTCATTGTAAAGCAAGTAACATGACTGGAAGTAGGCCTGTGCATTCTGAGAATGCATTTACAGTTTAACACGCTGTTACAAATGTAAGGAGGCTCCCTCTCTCTCCCTCTAATTTTTTTCACCAGCTTGACAGTTTTTCAAACATATTCACTGTCAGCCCTAACAACCTGTCAACAACTGCCATTATGTGAAAATTGCAAAGACTTGCTTGAGCACTGTGAAAACTGACAGACATGCCACAAGGATAAGTTCCTCAGAAATGGAGGGCTAAAACTTTTGAAAGGTGCTCTAGCCCTTCCAAGGCAAAATGAACAGTCAGATATCAGAAAAAAACATACACTTGTCACATCTGATATCTATTTCTTTTCCCCTTAAATTGAGGTGTATGTGAAAGAATAAAACATAGATTAGGACAAACTGTGGAACTTACTGGAGTTTGTGCAGTTTTCCTCACTGTCAAGTGTATACGCAAGAAAGGCCAAATTTATCCTTGGTGTAAATCTGTCCTGTGTAGCTAATACCTGTCTTGGAGAAATCACATAAAATTCACCCTTATAGAAAATAGTCTATAAATGAAACATTTCTTTTGTGATTTACTGTAATTGAGATTCCTTATTAATGTTCGCTAGGTCACTGTGCTCAGAACTGATGTGGCAATGTGCTGAGCACCTTCTGGGGCGGATTTTCTTTTTTCATACACAAGTGTGAAACAGCAGTAATTCCACTGGCAGTCATGAGTTTAGTAGTTTGAAACTGCTGTAGAGGAAACGGCTACATTTCCTACTGAAATAAAACGGTGGGATCAGGTTTGCAGAGGAAGAATAAATAAGGATGACTTAGTCGTACAGGATCGCATTAGCATCTGTCAGTTTTGTACACGTGTGCATCCTATGCCGTTAACAATGTGTAGCCTAGCGCCAGCAAGACCGTGGGGAATTCTGCCCTCTGGAAAGGTGAGGGAAAGGTGGCATCTGAACTCTTCAGTCCAGCCCATTAAGAGCACTGGGGAATGTTTGGGGTAGTAGAGCTGTTTGCCAGAAAAGTTGTCTGGTTAAGACCCTTCCTGGCTCTCAGTTATTCTACCGTAGTTTCATTGTAGGTGCGTTCTTACGGCATTGCCAGTGAACAGCAAATGAAGACCCTCCTTCCCCCTGCATCTGCCCCTCCTCTCTCAACTCGTATCACTGTTGTATCTCCTTCCCATTTGAAGCCCTGCATGACTTTAGCAGAAGGGCTGTGAACTGAACTTAATTAGAAAATTAATGTACAGTTAGCTTTGAAATGTGCCTCATGGTGCTGAGCTGCTGGAAGAGTTTTAAATCCCAAACATTGTCCATTTTTTGTCATTTACCATCAATCCTGGGGGAACAGGCTTGTACCTTGATTTATGCGTTGATTCTAATGGGAGTTCTGAACATAAACCCATGTGCACTGCAAAGAGATTTGAATATGCATATTCCTGCTGCTTTAATGTAGCTTTTTAAAATAGATATGGTGACATTTAAGTTTCTTTTGTTGTTGAATGTGTAAGAAATGGGGCATGCATGACTCTGAAGGAAATCATAGGCATGCGTTTTCAATATTGCATATGAAATTGCAGCTAACTGTAGCTTCGTGGGAAAATGGAAAATTTCCTTTTTGCTTTACCATGTAAAAATACAGTAAAATAATGCCTTGAATGTTTACTGTATGCAGTGTGTAAGTTAAGAGCTTCAGGCATTTGAGGTCTCCTTAGAAAGTGATCACTCTCACTGAGTCTCAGAAAATGCTCCACACTGCTGATTTGACCTGCAGAAGCTATTAGTGATAGTGAAGCATGTTCTTGTGGTTCAGGTGCTGAGATAGTAATCAGGAACCCAGCATTCAATTTTCAGCTCTTTCATAGCCATCCTCTCTGACTGAGGGCAATTAATTCAACCCTTTGGTCTGCACTTCCCAGCTGTAAGATAGCATTATGCTATTCCTTCACTACTTGGGAGTTGAGAATAAAGTTGGAGTTGAAGGTGCTGAGATCACCCTGTGATGAAGCCATATAAATGCCCAGATAATTAGATAGGAAGGTTGCTTTGTTTGGATGCCTATCGGAAAAGAGAGGAGGAGAAAAGGAAGAAGGGGGAAGGGCAAAGACCAGGAGCAACAGCAAGACCCTCTGGCGGAAACTGCTTCAGTGTAATTCCCTGGTAGGATATGCCCAAGGAGGTGCCTTTTGGGGCCTGGGCCTGGCTTCAGCGTTGGTCTGTGTGTGTGTGTCGGCTCACAGTGGTGCGTTTGCAAGGCCCCGGTCTCTGGTGGAGATGATTCTCTTGAGCGGCTGTGCGTGGGGGTGGCACGTGGTGGAACATGGACGCATACTGATGTAGGCTGTGTTACTTGCAAGGCCAACATTTGTCCCTCTAGAAATGCCTCATTTTGTTTAAATGTTCTTTGACGCAAACTTAGAAAAACCCTTCTAAAACATGTTCACTAATAATTGCCTAAGAGCAATTCATTTTGCCCGTCATCGAACAGAGTAAGGAGTGAAGCCTCTCATATAATGATAATGACTTTTTTAAGAGCCTTTTATGAAGAAACATTTAACTCCTCATTAACCTTAAGCTCAGAGTTATGCCATGTAGCTTGTTCTGGTTCCGTAAAACATGATGCGCTCTGCAGGGGAAAACACCTTACTTACCTGCTCCAAAACAGTACAGCTCCAAAAGATACAGAGGCTTTATGTTTAAACTGACTTCTCTTTTATTGTCTCAAATTATTTTTGTTCYCCACTTTCTTTTTCATTCTTAATTATGAAAATAAAAGTAAAATTCATAGCATACTCTTTTCAGGTACTTTTTCTTTGAGATAAGAAATATTTCAAATGTTTAACAACCTTTACAGTAAGATAAGATGCCTTATTTCTTTTATTCTATTGTAACACATCATGTTCAGTCTGCATGTAGATACTCTCCTATTTAGTTTTTGCATTTTGTGTTTTAGGTTTTTATACTTCTGAGCTACACAAGGAAAGGGTTTCCTCTGGTTTAATGTTTATCTGATGGACTAATCTTGGGTCACAGATGAGCTTAAATCAAAGTTTCAGTGATATTTATCAAATCGAGTCTAAGTTGTGGCTGCCTGTTGCAGGATTGTGGTGAGATCTGAAAAAAACATTTGAGACAGTCATTTAATCCTCTGGTTGCAAGGGGCTTACCTTTTGTCTTTTCCCTTGATTTTGTTGCTCTTAAGATGGAGATTGTTCAGGTAATGCAGTTAACTAAAATAGTGTCTGCTTTTTGTTAAACTGAAGACTGCCCATGTACTTTGAGTGTCTTTCAGTACATGTGGGAATATGTAAGGTTATAAATCACACAAAGAAAACACCATAGCACTTCAATAAAACATCCTGCTCTGGAGTGTCTAGGACAGAGAACATGAGCTTTCCACTACTGTCATGGAACATAATAAGTCTCTTGGAAGGCAAAGTGCTTGTAATTTCTCGTTCTGAGGTCTAATGTACTTGGGCAGGCTTCCATCCCGGGCTACTACCTAAAGGTAAAGGACCTGCCACCTCGGAGTAATCTCCCTGCTCTGGGAAGTACTCAACCTGAAATTCGGTATTTCCCTGTATCAGGAACAGTCTTGTTTTTGCTGTTCAGCACCATAAAAAGTGTTTTTTAATATGTGCAAAAGCTTCCTTGACCATTGTGTAATCAGTTCAAAGTACTATCTTCCTAACCTGCACTTCTTTCTGAGTGATTTCTGTGATTCTGTACTCACATTGACTTGCTTGCTCTGCAAAAAATCCCATAAAGCTCTTGAAATTTTTGTAGGTTAACAAAAGGGTGCCAAGAGCTGGCTGGGACCAGAAAAAGAACTAATACCCCTTTCCTACAAAAACTTTCATTCACTGAGGGCAGGTTTCAGTTGCCCATCTTTACCTATCTACAAAGAAATTCTGGTTGCAAGGATTCCAGAGTCATTTGATGGTTTCAGCAAGGCAGGTTCATGTTTTTTTCATGCACCACCATTCCAGTTCATCTTTTCTTAAACCCCTCTGTGAGTCGAGTTCAGGCACCAAGCATTACTTGTCTGCCTCAGCTAGTCACTTTTGACATCAAGTGTACTTGATCTGCGGCTGGTAGTTTACTTCAAACATTGTTCATGTGAATGGGTCTGGCAGCTGGGAGACTGCAAAAAAAGTGCATGAACAGTGATTCTTGTTTTCTGTCTTCAAAACAGATCTATTGTACTGTTTCTGCTGGCTGTTTTGAAGAGTCTTGACTTTGAAGCTGGAGAGAAATCATTACCTAAGTCTCATTCATTTAAAGTTGAGGCCAGTGGTCTCGTAAGTGATCACTCACATTAGCCTTATGAACCTTCTCTATGGATGGGTGAGAAGAATATTGCCTTATTGTAAGGTAATAATTTAAACAGGAAAAGAAAATCTATGCAGTGTGAATGCACACAGTATATTACATGTATTTATACATTATACATTCCTACTCCTATCATTTGATTGTAGATCACAGCTGTTTCTTTTCTCTCTTGACCTTCTTTAGCTTGTGACATGCTCTGCTATCATTTTCCTAATATTTTCATTATTGAAAATGCTATCACTTTCTTTTTTTCATTGTCATTGGTATTTGGTCATCTTTTGTCGTGTCTTACTGTCTTGACTTTTTTTTTTGGAGTCATAAGCTATGCTTATTTAATTTATACAGCAAGTCTTTCTTTAGTACTCTGATCTCACCTAATGCTTTTTCCTGTTGATCTAAAAATGCTTTTCAAAGAGGCTAAATCTAGTTGTCTTTGTCTAACACAGTGGAAACTGAGAGAGTAAAATGAGTGCTTTGCTTAGAGAGGGAGCAGATCAGTGGAAGCACAGACATGCAGTGGACAAGTGTAATATCCAGCCATGGACCAGCCATGTGTCAGAACCATCACAGGGGGAAGTTTTCATACTAAAATCACATTTTCTTTGATGTTTGTTCTGGGACAATGCTCTTTGCCACTTCCGCTCAAAAATTAGCTGGAATTTATTGACAGCATTTGGGAAAACTTGCTCCATACTATAAAGATCCATGGAGGCACCTGACTCATGAAATTTCTGGTTTGTGCTCCATGCTTAACCACTACAGCTATTTCCAGTATATGTAGTATTTAACAGTTTTTGGTATGTAGTGTTTACAGGTAGAGGAGCTGAATGTTAAATGGCCTGTTGAAGTCTCTGCAGAGAACCAGTTTCAGAGGCAGGAGGTGATGCACAAGTTCTCGACCTCTAGCCTGACTAGAAACTTCTGCCTCTGTGTGTAAACTGGCCATTACAGCTTGAAAATATATATCTTTTGGGATTTAAATGGAAAGGCACAGTACTAGAGGTCAAAGCAACATTTGATTTGAGTGGACAGTCAGGTCAGAGGGTACAAGCAGAGCGGTAGTGGGAAGGGACGAGGAGGAAAGGATGTGGTGATGTTAATTCAGTGCAGCATCACATGAGCAGCATAAGGAGATTTATAGGAGCGTTTTTGAAAGGGAAAAGTGGGTATAACGAATGGGGTAAGTCCATGACAATTGGTGAAATAACACCTTTGTGTCATAGGCTATCAGTACCTTCCCCTTGCTACATTTGGAACATTTCCCAGCAGCAGTAAGGGAGATCGGATGGTGACCAACTTGCTGCCCTTGAATTACTAATTTAGGAAAGTAGCAAAAGGTTTGGACCACAGTGTGTGTATCATCCCACATAAAGCTTAGAAATTATTCTCTTCTGCTCTCCCTTCATGTTAGCTGGAGGTACGTGAGCTTTCTAGAAACAATTAGCCAATAACTTTTAGTGTGTAAGGTGCCTTGATAAAATTTTGAAAACGCAGAAGGAAGAAGAGGCAATCTGGAAAATCAAATGAGTGGATGGAGGCATTTGTATTTTTGGTAGCACTGCTATTGCAGTAGCAGCCGCCTGTGCCTGGAGCCCCATTATTTTGGGTGCTGTCTGTAGCAAATACAGACAAAGCATGGAAGGAGGAACAGAAATGCACAAATTGGTGCAAGTTTTCTAAGGGTGTGCTGCGTGTCAGTAGTAGAGTTTGGGCAGAGCACACAAGGTCCCCTACAAGGTCTCCTGGTCCCAGAACCTCCTCCCTTGACCTGGTCTTCCCTCCTGGATACCTGCGGCAAGGATGTTAGCTGAAGCCTCTGAAGTTTGCAGTGGTTCAGTTCTAAATGGCGTGATTCAACCTGTCTTGATTGAGGACTGCATACAGGCTAATATGAATGCATTTATCTTAGATATGATACTGTTGTGTCAATCACCATTAAATACCAGTGGTTTTCGGGTAGAATCAATAAACAGTGTTCCTGCTCAGTTTTGTAGATTGCCTATTGTGCCTCTTATCTGGGCGGAAAACTCTGCATGGGATTTTGTTTTCGATTTATTTATTCTTATAGATTATTAGACTGTGTGCAAGTGTAGTTTTTTTTTAAACAACCAAACAAGCAAAAATATGCATCATAAAGCAAGAGACTGTCCCCTGAGGAGTTTTATATTCTGTCTCAGCCAGGTAGGAACTATCCGGATCAAAAACAAGAAGCGTTGGAGATATTTGGATAGTAAAGGCTTTCTGAAAGAAAAACAGGAGATTTCGATGCAGGAGGAGAATGGCTTTTTAGCTTCAAGAAGACTTTGCAGGGAATTGGTGCAACATCTCAGATGGGTGAAGGCAAAGGTGATGCTTAACCCACTTGCTGCTGTGTGTGAAGACAACTGCTAATTCTGCAGAGCGATTGCCTTAGTTTCAGTATTTCCCAGTGATGAGTCTCCAAAGAAATAGTCTGTTTTTTATGCTTTTGTAGTAACAGTTTTTGACTCACTATATGAAGTCCATTAAATTATGCATGAGATGTGCATTTTGCCCAGTTTGAACTGTCCGCACTAATGGAAGCACTAATGCTAGATGAACAGTATCTGGTGACTAATGTGATTCCTAACTGGTACACAGTACACAGTCGGTATGAAAGTGCAGTAAACCTAAATACATAACCATGTAATGAAAAAGGGTAGGTAGTGTGTATGTAGAGGGGGAACTGCAGTGTGGTGAAAAACAAATATCTACAGGCCACTCTTAGACAAGTAAACAATTAATATGAACAGCCGAATCCTAATTTGTTTGGTTAATGGATGCATGATCATCAGTGTAATGTAGATGGAGGTAAGCTTTGTCTGGCTCAAACTATGGTACGGTGCCAAGAAATGAAATCTCAAAATCTCCTCAAAATACTCTGAGATCAAGCAGGATACAGGGTCTGACTGAGCCCAGGAGACCTCAGTACTCAGACACTTATTTATATGCCATACAAAACAGGGCCCAAAACAGGGCTTTTTTTTTTTTCCCCCTCCCTTTTCAGGCTTTGTGGGATTTTTCTGGCTCAGTCCATATGGTGAATGGCAGCCTTTCGTTTATGAGTACCAACAACAAAGGAGGAGGATTTCCGTGCTCAGAAGCATATTGGACAGCAAGGCTATGCTGGGAAGCCCAATATGTTGTTAAACAGCTGCCTGGATCCCTGTTTGCAGGAGAATGATGAGATTAAGAATGAATGGGTTTGCCTTTTCCTCTAGATGGGTTCTGTTTCAGGGTTTCCACAGGCACAGCTTGAAATGTGCTGTGCAGTGAGACAGGATCCATCGTTCTGCTCTGTGGTGCAGTTGTGTAGGGTTCAGGGCTGGGTGTTTATCTTGGTGCTTTTCCTTGCACACATAACCTGTGAGGTCCCTGCTTGAGACCGGTTGCATTTCTTGTGCAGGGCCACTCAGCAAACTGAAAAAGCACAGCTGGGAACTCTTAATACTTGCGAAAGCCCAAGTGCCCTCCTTCCATTCTGTTTCTGCAAGGACTTTGTGTGGAGCGAGCAAAAGCAGAAGATCAAGTCATGGTTTACGCTGCTTTCTTCAAGCATGGGTGAACGGGAAAGGACAGGGATGGGAATGGTTATAGGTGCACCTGGTGTGCCTGGGAGGCTGCTCAGCCCTTAGTTTGAATTAGCTGTCATGAACTGAGAAGTTGTTGGTCCCATCTTGTCGTGTCCCTCCCCCCTGACAGTTTTAGGCTGTTCTTGAAAGCAGGTTTTGATTCCGCATCAGTCTGGGGATCTCGGAAACTTGCTGCCGCTGAAGTGACTCAGAAGCATTATTATGTGTACTGACAGAGATGGGACTGTTGCCTTAGTGTATGGATAATATCTGATTGTATAAAATACTATTGCTAATCCTGTACAGTAAAACCATAGTTCATTCACCAATAATGTTCTAAACTTGTATTTCMAAAAAAAAAAAAAAGCTGTTTTTTTTTGGCTTTTTTGAGTGAATTTTAATATATTTTAGTATTTATAACTTCCTCTGGAACCACTAAAGTTAGAGGAATTTTTCACTGGTAAATGAAGGTTGAAATTCTCAGATGTAGCAGGACTCTGGAAGCTCAAGCTTTAGTGGTCCTGGCTGTCATAATCCCCCTAACACAGTGGGGATCTCTGGGAGTATCCGTGTGTGTGTGTGCGTATGTATATGCGTGTGTTTACTTTCACTAAATCTCCCCTTCTGTTCTTTTTAGTATTATCAGTATTGACTTCTGCACTTTGTTGTTAGAAAAGACTTAATTTGATTGAGTATTTTAATAAGCAGATTCTCTAAAAGTAGCAACTATATGCACAAAGAAGTGTTCTGGGTTCCTGATATTAAGAGCAGCTTTGCCTGTTTCAGCCGATGATAAAAGCCCCCTCACTATGCTGTACTTCCCCAGTTGGACCTGTTTGTTGAAGTGGATGATTTTTTTTAATATTGGCCTTGAATTTGTGAGATAGTTTTTCTTTTTGCTGCATCTCTGCTTCATATGGGAGAGAATTATGTCTCAGAAATGTGGTAACTGTGGTTCCTTGATCTTCAGAGATTTCCAGCTCCCAGTGTTGCCGGGAGGCTCAGTTGCTCTGTATTCTGGTGGGCTTCAGACACCTCCTCATGTCTCTACCACCTCCCCTAGGCTGGGAGGGAACAGGTCAGACGTATCAGATAGAGCTTTAAGGTACTTACCAAGAAGTTTCTCTCTGTGTGATGTGTAGTTGGATTCATTAAAGATCTACATGGTGCAGAAGGGACAGGTATTATTACTGTTGTGCGAGCTTTCATTTTCAGTGATTTTTCAGAAACTTTGAGGGAACATTTTAGAAATGTGTGAGTTGGTAGCCTAAGCTCTTGCTGTCCTTCAGTGGAACTCTTCATCATGAGTCCCCAAATTATTTTGGGTTACAACATTGTCTTTAAGTTTCTCAGAACCTGTTGGAAAAAACTTACTAAAACATGACTGTAAACAATACTTTGATATTAAATGAAGCCAATATTTAAATGTTTTACTGTATAGAGCCTTAAATATTTAAGTGTGTGTGTGTATATATATAAATAAATATGCAGACATGATATCAGCTTTTTAGTGGCATTGTGAAGCTAATCAGAACCTCTGAAAGACAATTTCTAAAACAACATTCTCATTTTAGGGGTAACTAATGGCAGTAAAAAATAAATTAGCTCCCAGTATCTTTGGACTGTAAAAAGCAGAACTGCAAAGGGAGATTGCAAAGGTCATGGAAACAGTTAAACCACAGTTTAAGACAGCTGTCGTGCTCTTCTTATTCTGTTTTTCTATCCTTGTATTTGCACTTACTTTTTCAGCTGCTTCGCTTTACAGTCCCTGAGATAAATAAGAGGTATAGTAATATCCCTGCTATTAAAACAGGAGCAGCAAACATCCTGTGTGAGCCCAATTCTGTCATAGTAGAGAGTGCCAGGTTCAGAGGATAGCAAGTTCATACAGCAACGTCTCTCATGACAGCAGTCCATATTTGTATGCACTCAGAAGTCAGATTTTTCTGTGTAATCATTGAAATAGTTAATAAAATTTTAAAAAAAGGCATGTGACACTTCTGTCTGAGGACTGCATTTGGTTTTCCCTGTACAGGCAGGTGCAAAACCTAGAAGGAGAGAGTTAAAGATAGAATTTACATCTGAGATGAGATCCTGTTTGGGTTTGAAAACCAGACACACTTTTTCTCCTCCTTTGGGAGCTCTGCATTGAAGTAAAGAAAGCAGGTGTGAAGACCAGCAGCTGAATCAGCCAAACAATTTAAATACCAGGGTGCTACACATCTCAGAGCAATGACAGAAGTCAGTGTTGGAGGTTGCAGTGGGGTTTCCGTAAAACATCAGTGGACAGATCTGGGTTTGAATATATTCTGAACAACTTGTTTTACTGACAGGCTGTTGTAACACGAAAAGGGAAAATAGAGGACTGTTAATAACAGCAGCAAGCCTAAATAAATTGCTGCTAGGCTGTAGGTCAATACCAGCCATTTGATGCTTGCAAGTAGGTTCTTGAAAGGACAGAGAAGGGCAATGAAATGTGTGTGAGTTGGCAAAGCTGTGGGAGCAGAGAGATCGTGGACTTGTGGAGTTCATACTAGTCATTTATTTGTTGGTTTGTAGCCCTAGGGGGTGTGTTGATGTTCTGTGTACCCTATGAGAACAAAGTCCCTGCTACAAGGAGCTCACATGTCAGTGAACAGTGTATACAACAAACAGGATGCACAGTTGAAGGTAACTGCGTATGGATGAGTAGCTGGGGAGAAAAGGACAGGAGTAATGGGTAGCAATGTGGCCACAAGGTGAAGGAAGGTAGAAAGGTATTGCATTTTTTTAGTGAAAGCATGTAGTGATCATGAAAGAAATAGGTTCCTTAGATTTGGTTAACTTCCTATGTGCCTCAGAAGAACCAAGCCTTCTGAAGGAATTTAAGTAAGATGTGGCAAGTCTGCAGGTGCCCTCAGGTTTGGCTGTCCTGGCAGAACGACCACCTGCTCCTTGCAGAAGATACAGGAAGACAAGGCTGGCATCATTAGGTACGTCATGTGCAGGAGCTGTGTGAGAAGTAGGAATCAACAAAGTTTTGCAAGGGTTGCAGTGAACAGTTGCATTTCTTTTAGCAGCATTACTAATATGCCTGGAGAACATGAAGAGCAATTCTGCAGTCAGTGTCCTGTGGCTCTGGTAATCAAGAAACGCCAAAAATTAGAATTGAAAAGTCCTATTAGTTCATCTCCCCCTTAAAAAGGGATATTTCCTTTTTTATGTATGATAGCAATTAGCTGGCTTGCAAGGGGAGGAAGTATGGAACAGAAGAGATTTAAAACGGTGATGGAGAGCCTGGAGCTGAGAGAACGAGACAGCACTCTGAGCAGCAGAGGATTATCGGAACTGTGAACAATGCTTTCCGCTTTCCACCTCCAAAATACTGCATAGATATTAACCAATTAATCTGCACAAATGAGCCATGGAAATGATCAGTGACTTGCTGAAAGTCCAAACACAATGAAATCGGGTTCAGGTTTAGTACATAATGCTCCCAGTCTCATAGTCTAGACCATAGAGAGAGAGAGAGAGAGAGTGAGATTTCAAAAAGCTACTGATTCTCTGCGAGAATCCAAGACGACCGTGGCATTGCCCAGAGGTGTATTGCTGGAAGGGCCCTTCATAGCTTTAAAAGCAGCAAGAACCATCTACTCCGACACCTCGCATAAAGCAAGCTATACAGTTTGACCTAGTGATTCTTCTAAGTCCGGTTACTTGTGATTGAACCAAAGCATGCCTTGCAGAAGAAAGAGTTTTGGTTTTAGAATTCTAAAACATAAATAATTTGCCACATGACTTTAAAATTTGCTCCAATAATTGGTTAGCTTTCTTCTCATTCTCTCCTTCTAAGTAAAGATAATGCAAATGATAAATCTTTAAAGGCCGAAGTAATTGTCACATTCTACATGAATATACAGTTAGGTTTTGCTGCATTTCTGATGACTGTCTTTTAAGGTCAGATATATAAATACTACTTTCTTGAACTTTTTCCAAAGCGCTATCACACAATCCAGAAACGCTCTGCGTTCTCCCAGCATTTTTAAAATTATTTCTCGGTTGTTACGCTATGGCTTATGCAGCAAATAACAGGTGTGTGTGTGTTTTCAATTCTGAGATTTGCTCTTCGAGAAAAATAATTAACACTGGCAGGAGTTTGATTGCATTAATTCGCAAAAAGAAACACCGAAACGATAAATCCATAGTGGGAGAACTGCCCATATGTTACAGATTGGCTTAACATGGATGAGGCATTAAATAAACTAAGTCTGAAAAATAAAAACCTTATCAGCTTTATTAGTGTTGAACTCTGTGGCTTCCACTGGGGCTGACACACTTAATTAAAGATGCTCTGGTCTAATTAGGTTGCACATCAAAAATACAAATACAAGTTTTGTGGTTTTTTTAAGATCTATCTGTGCTCTAATTCCCAATGATGTGAATATTTATTTTATTCAGTTAGTCTCCACCTAGAGAAAAGCATTGTTAGGTTATAAAATACAAAAATTCAGAGACTGTAGTATTTAGACTTCTCCTTGCACTGAATGAGGCTCAGATATTTAATGTCTGTATATCTGAAGAGCAGTGTGGGTTAAGCAGAAAGAAGACTTTATTTTGAATTTTAAAGCGTTATGTGATGCTATCTGATTAGCTTAATTCTATTGGTGACTAGCTCATGAAGAAATCCATTGCCTTCATTTGTTTTACTACCTATGGGATTGATTCCCCTGTGGGTCCAGTCCAACCTCTATTGAGGTCAATGGAAAGACTGCCATTGATTTAATAAGAAGATGCTTCAGAGGCAGGGGAATTGCGGCATGTCAAAACAGAACAATGTGCATCCTTTCCAGGATCTTCTGTGCTCTGTGCTTTAAAAACTGAATTCTCCTCCTGCTAGCAAACAGGATAAATCCACTGTACCTTGTTGTGAGTTCCCATAATTTTCTCTCGTCTGGCATTGCTGAGCGTGGGATTCAGCCCCTGGAGTTGCTGTGAACAGTTCTTTCCTCCAAATTGTATTGGAGTGTCAGAACCTTGTCAGCCTTGTGCTGTCGGGGTTTGTACTAGTTTTTGCAGTTTTGTGTTTATTTTTTTAATCTGTAATCTTGCTTTACATAAATTGCTGCCATTTCTGACATTAATGGCTCTTCTGACATTAATATGCTCTTATGTCTAGGACAGCAGGTCTCAACTTAACCTCCAATATACCAGCAGTAAGCTTCAGTCCTAATGGTGGCATTTGGGCAATTCTAAGTCACTGTGCACTAAATTCTTCCTCCAGTGCTTATCAAACTAGATAATTATAGCTCAGGCAAATATATGTTGGCTGGGGACAGGTATAAAATGAGAGTTTCTAAGTCTTTTCATTAGTGGAAAATACAAGCACATACATAGCTCTTTAGCATTCGTCATTGATTGCTGGTGCTATGCTTTGGTAGCTCAGTTAAGTGACATCCAGAGCTCCCTCAGCAGTAGAGGGGGGCTGCCATCCCTGGCATGAGGCCTGCAGCTCTCACGGGTTTCACTCGACTTGAGAAACCTGAACCTCCGCATTGGAAAAGGGACCCCTGAAATCAAATGGTTGGCCACAGTTTAAAGTCTGACTTCATTTGCAACTGTGAACACACCAAATATTATCTTTGTATCTGTTTGTGGAGTTATTTTGCTTTTGTATGTTCTATATGAACTTTAGTATCTCTTAGTGAGTGCCTGGAAAACCCATAGCCTGTATGCCTTGTGCAGCTTGCTGTTTAGGGTTAGAATATTGGGTTAGGATTTTGGAATTGTTTAAAGCTGTTTCTTGGAGAAAGGAGGAGACAGACACCTCTGATTTATTAAGAGTGACTTAGTGCTAAATGGAGTGCAACTCCAGTGGCAGGCTGCCTTGAGCTGTTTTGGCTTTGTTCCCTGCTTTGCTCATGGCGTGTGTGTATTTATGTGCGTACATATGTGCACGTTCAAATCTCACCCCAGAGCTGAAGGAAGGAACACGGTCTCCTTGCTCAATCAGTGATCTACCTAGAGATAGCGAAGTACTGTAAGTGGATGTGGCGTCCCAGTGGTTGAATTATTCTTTTCAATTATTTCTGCTGAACAAATCTCCAGTAATGACACAGCTCCACAAGCTGGCCTGAAGTTATGTGCCCCATAATCAAGAGCAATTCCAGGATCCAAATGCTCCATTATCTGCTTGAGTAAGGACATAAATACAATTACAATAGGCACTTGAAGGCAGTAGTTGAACAGAGGAGAGACGCATTGCTCCAAGGACAGCTCTTCTTGAGACACTGTTTAGCTACTTCTACTTCTGGCCCGGATATATTGACCCTGACAAAGCAAAGCATAACTGTCTGGGTAGGTCCTGGGGTTTGCCAAGCTGATAGATATTGCTGCTGCTAAGACCCTCGTTGTTTATAGGCCAGACTACTAATTTCTTTCTCGTACTGAATAGCATCAAATGTCACGCATCTGTAATCTGTAGTATGAATTGCTACTTTGCTCACAGTGTACTGGATTTCTTCAGGCTCTTGAGGAAAAAAAGGTTTGATGCATAAATTGTGAGCCGTGGCACAAAATGTGGCTGTGTGTGTTTTACTGTTAGGATCAGCCATCTCGGAATGGAGTGGCAGCTTTATCAGTGAATATCCAGCAATTCCTGTAGATGAAGTTAGACATTTAGGAATAGATGCACCTCTTTCTCCTTTCTGAACACACATTTTGTTATGACACTGTATGGAGCTCATTTTAAACCCTGCTTCAGGGCAAAAATATTTATGGCACACTTTAAATAAAACATATTATGTGTTTTGTACAAACATATGTATCATTGTCCCCCTAGCTGGAGCTGATATAATTTCTGACACCAAGTGCTGTGCTTCATGCAAAATTCATGACATGTCATTGCATAAGAATGAATGTGTTCCTTTAAAATACAGGCCTTTCAGCCATGATAACCACTTAGTTTTCAGTTTCAGGAACCAAAATACTTCCTTGCTGTGACTGAGTGAAACGCCGTGTGAGTGACTGGCAGCCTCGAAGTTTAGGTGGAAGGAGGCTGATGGTGCTTTCCTCCTGCAGATCTCCCAGTCTAAGTCAATGGGATTTCTGGGTCTAAATGCAACATAAATCTTCTGTTGAACAGTTAGTGAATACTTGTGTCTCCTAGACAGATAAACAATTCCCTTTTTTAAAGCTTTCAATACTGAGACTTTTAAGATTCTAACCCTTATTTATTAAGAGAGAGAGAGGGGGAAAAAAAGTGGATTCTGTTAGCTGGAAAACAACCTGTAAAGACCGTATTTCAATAGTTCTGTCAATTTTCTGCCACATGTATATGTTAACATTTAAGTCATAATATAGTAGTGCTTAGGTGTTACAGGCAAAAATTAAATCTGCATAGTGTGTAACACTGTACAAACATAATGTAAAAGTGGTCCCCAACCTCGTGGATGAACAAAATGAACAAATAAGGGGACATAGAGATAGTGAGAAAACAAGAAATGACAAAGGGAGCACAACAGTACTAATGCCTATGCTGTGTATCTGATATAGACCTAAAAATGGGCTTTGGGGCAGCTGGCCTCCTGATCTGTCAAGTGGGGTCCACAGGAAGTCACTGAGGCATGTGCCATGGCTGGGAGGTGGTAGCAGGACCTGTGTGGACAGGGAAGTTATTAGCTCTCAGCTGGGACTATGTGTATGAATGCTCCTGCTCTGCTCCATGGGCAGTTAAAAAAAAAAAAAAAATTACACCTTAGGCAGTGACCTCAGTGGGAGGTGGTGCTGCTAGTTCTTGTCTCTTATGTAGGGAGCTAATGAGCAGCACCTGCGAAGGTGACCTCTGGGCTTGAGCAGTTCCTTAGCAGCTCCATCTCTCTGCTGGGGAAAAAGTGGTGAGAAGCTCCTGTAGAGGTGATTTCTGGTCTCAGCTAGGAAAAATACTTTTAACTGCTGTTTTCCATCTTGCAGAGTCCAGGGAGGTATTTTTATAGCATCACTCTGAGCGTGTGTTTTGCATGACCAAAGGTGTGTGGATGCGTTGGAGGTGCAAGGCTTGCTGGAGTAGTATTGGTAGAAGAGATGGTGGCCTGCAGCCATGCTGTTGAGAGCGAACCTTAGAGCAAATGGCCGTGTCCAAGTTTCCTCTTGGATGTAGCTGCTTGGCTTACCCCAAAAGAGAGCGTAGAAGTGAACTAGGACGCATGCAGTGGGGATATCAGCTGAGCAGGATGCCAGAGCTGAACAGGGGGTGAGCAGAAATGATAGTGTGCACCAGGACGTGAGCCCGGACTCGAACACCAGCCAGGAATGCCAAAGGCCAGAGCCAGCAAGACTATACAGGCACTTCTTTCCGCTGTCAGTTTGGACAAGACTATTGGGACATTAAAGAACAGAGGTTCAGTGTTGCAGAGAATTTTTTTATTTTCTTTTCCAACCCTTAATGGTACCTAATCTTTCAACCCCCCCAATTCAACATTTGTTGAACAATTCTAGCGTTTCTGGTTTTCAGCCGCTGCGTCACAAAAGAACTTGATTACTTTTTGAATGGTTGAGAGGGTGATTAAAGTAATAAAGTCATTTCTTTTAAAAAGGAAATGTTGGACAGAGTTAAAAATGAAAGATTGGAGAAATGAGAATAAAAGCATTAAAAATTAAGGCACTGTTCTTAAACTGGCCCGGACTAGCTGTGCTGTTTCACAGGATACTTGGGCAACTCTGCGAAGACTTGAGGAGCTCTGGTACACGGCTTCCCCCCTCGAGAGGAGGCACAGCAACTGAGGCGAAGCCTGGCTGGCACTGTAACATGTACGCGATGATTTCTAAAAGCGTCTTTGGTAGCACATGCAAGGCACGGTAATCGGACAGCTCTCGCCTCCTAAAGCCAGGCTGGGTGTTGATGAAACAAGGGCAGAGCCTGTTGAGTCCTCGCAGTTACACAGGCTCAAGAGGGGGGTCTCCCATATTAGTGGTAACCTCATCGCAGCTCTGACACACCTGGCTCCATCTCCCTACTATCAAACCCATTAATGCAACAAATGGTATTTTATAATAAATATGTGTCACTTTTATGATTTTAACTGATCTTTTGATTTGTTTCCAATTTTATGTTGTTTAGACAGACTGATTTAGACAGTTAAAATTCCACTTAAGCATGATACATTGTGGCTGCCTGACAGACAATAACGTTGATATATATGACTAGATGAATCTCTAATTAGATTTTGGCAGCACTGTCACAGTCAGGGAAAGTTTCCCCAAGTACTCCATTGAAATGATATTTTATGCAACCTCATGTAACGAAGGTCATCTTTTAATTAAGCAGGTCCCCTCAGAAGGACGTTAAACTTAATGTCCTTTCTTCGATGGCCTTTGCCCTTGCAGTATCTGCCTCTCAAATACGCTTTTGGATGACTTAGGTTGTATATTAAAAAAGTACATAAAGCAGATAAAAATAGGTAGAGAGTAATAGCTGAAGCTTGCCCTGAATTTTATAGTATATGTAAAATTAGTTATAAGCATGGAAGCAACTGTCATTTAATAAATTATTGTTATTTATGTAATCAAGGAGAAATGTAGTTTAGAACCAGAGAATGATTATATGATTGCATAATAATACCAATTTTCTGTAAATTTCAGCTTTTATGAATGCTTTATAGTAACTACAGAATAAAAGAGACTATTAAACAAATGGAAAACCTATTTCCAATAATGTTTACCTAAAATACTTTGGGTCAGTTTCAGAGCTGGAGAGAGGCCTGGGAGAGGTCTCCGGATACTAGTACCATGTAAATGTGAAATAAGTAGTACGGACAACTGTGCTACAGTTAATGGCAGTACAGTTAATGGCAAGACTGCCCAGAGCAGATGCGAGCACAAGGTCTAGAGTGCTAACCAGGGACTAGCTAACTGGCCTGCTGGCATACAAGAGAAGGAAAAGCTTTCCTTGTGGATGGCTACAAACAAATTTATGATTCCTGTATCCCAGCATTTAATGAGTAAGAATCTGTTTAATCCTAAGTACATATTAAGAAATTCCAAATGATATTAGTAGAAGTTGTGTAGATTGTTCTACATCAAGTAAAAATAATAGTTGAGGAGGCTGGTACTTCGGGAAGAACCTTTCCAAATGCCAGAGCTTTCTCACCCCCCCTCCCCCCTATGATCCTATAGAGATGACTCTTCTGATTAGCAAAATGAAAGCTGTTGGAGAGTCAGTGAGGTCCACAAATTTTGCCACTAAATTCAAGAAGTGCAGATTTGGGCCTGCTCTACTCAGACCTTGTTTGCAAGGAGATCATTCTGTGGGGTTGTCTACATGAGGAAGTTGGTTTGGTACTGTTGTGTGTGAAGGCACAGTAAATCACACTAACATCCTATGTGGGCAGGCTTGGTGCCCTTTAAAGCGAGAAGGTAATACATGTGAAAATGAGAGTGGGAAGTTACTGTCCCTATTTAGATTTTTATTAATTCCAACAGTGAATGGTAACATGTGAGGTATCAACTCCACTCCCAGGCCAATGAGCATTTTGCACAAAACCATGCTATGCGTGTACTCTTGAGGAGTTAGAGAACAATAAACTGAAAACCATACAAATTTCTTTACAGAAACAAGCTCTGAGGACCTTGCAAAGTGCTATGATCAACTGAACTCACATAATAATCTCCCCAGAACTGCAAGAAAAAGGTAACTTCTTTTGATTTTATTTTTCATTTTTCATATTTTTCCTATTTGCACATTTACTTGGAGGGATTGTAATTCAATTGCCAAAACTTTTTTTTTTTAATGCATTTTTGGCTTTGTACCAGTATTCAGTGAGATTTTCTTGGCAATTTGGAATAGGGAAGGTAAGTTTACTTAACTCTGCTCTGTACTGTGATTTGTGAGGAGAACTTGGTTAAGATCAGTTTATAATACCTAAACAAACAGAAGTTTTCCCTGCACGATCTTTAAGGGAGTATACTCTGCAACTGCTTCTTAGTGCTGTCATGGTGAGCCCTACGGGGAAAGATACACCCCTCAGTGCAGTTTCAGGTGACTATTTCTGGGATGTTTATCCAGTGTTCTGATCACCCCTCTCTGTCTCCTCCTTGACTCTAAATTTACTTGCTTAGGCATTTAAGTCCTGTTTTAGGAGGGCAAGAGCTTATTTTTCCTTAACAACCCTAGTTTGCCTTAAACAGTAGATCTGATACCTTCTCCACTGATGAAAAAGATAGGGGGCTGTTAGCAATAGTACTATTTATATTGTGCTAACATGCTTTAATCCTCTCTCTGAGCAGTGCTGATGGTTTAAAATAATGACTAGGCAATAAATTTTTACCAGGACAGGTGTACAAATAGTACCAAGTAGAGTGCTGCTCAGGGTCAGACTATGAAAAGAATGGTGCACCAGATTATAGTGCAAGATGAAACCGTTTCATTTGCTATTAAGATCTGATGGCACATGTTTTTGGCTTTAGCTACCAAGATTTATCTGCTATCATTAACAAGGTCCACATGTATCTTTTGAAGACAGCAGTTGCTCTGATTTGATTTATTAAAAAAAAAAAAAAAAAAGTGGGTGGGTGGGGTGACTCTTATGTCGTCCTTTCTATTCTTGAAGATGATCCATGGATCTTCCAGACAAACCTGCTGCATTCCCATAGTGCCCCAGGTATGCAGTCAGGGACAGAAGCCTTTACGCTCTCTGCAAGTGGGTCTTACCACAGCAATAGTCATCTCRGCTTCTGTTTTCAGAGTTATTCATGCTAAGAGGGGCTGAATGTCCCTGGAAACCATTGACTTCAGTGGGAACCAAGGGTGCACTCAGGAGAATCCTGGCCTTATGTTTGTTGCAGTCCTCTGCCACTTCCAAAACCTTCACTAGAATCCTGAAATTCCTATCGTGCCTGTACCAGATGTGGGTAATGGCAAGAGAATTAATTAATCCTGACTTCACTACAGGACAGCAGATTCTACTTGTGCTAATTCACCTTGATGGCCCTACTGTTTTACATTGAGTTCCTTGACAAATAGAAGGTTTCCAGCAATGCAGACATTTTGCATAAATGCTTTTTCACTAGGATATTATAAGCCAGGCATGTTTTCATTTTCTGCTGCTTCTGTTTTGAGCTCTCCATTTTGGCTTTTTTGCTACAAAGTCAGTTTTTCAGTCTTTTCCTCCCATTTTAAAAGGTCCATGCTTAGCTAGCTCTAATATTTGCAGTGCAACATCTACTTTCCAATGCATCACACTAAGATATTTTTCAATAAATGAATAAAGTATATAGAGTAGAAGGTGGAGAGTGGTTAAGTTTAAATCATTTATAAAAAGTAATAAGTTAAAACCATGATTTAAGATACAAGCAAGAGGAAGGACAAATCCTTTCAACCTCAGTGGTTAATCACATATTTAAATGAGTAAGCAGACTTAATAAAATTTCTGTATCTGGATGATGCTACGTTACTGTTTATGAAGTTTGTGCTATATGAATGTGAAGGAACCTGGCAGCATTTGTTCAGCAGATACGCATTTCAAGTTCTGTAGTCAAATAGGAGTTATTGCAGTCTCACTGATGATAGCTTTCAGTAAGATATAATCAAAATGTCATACGCTTTTGCTGAAGATAGCAGGGWCATTGTAAAGTTGTATGTTTGAATGGTAGTCTTAGCACCTGTACTGCACATACCTTTTTCCTCAGGACGCTAGGACTGTGGCATAATATATACAGTACTTCAGAAAATATTAAAAAATTCATTGACTGTCAGATGCAGAACTTGCCTACCCCATGTGCTAGTGCGGATTTGTGCCACTTGATTTGTTGAAGCAATTAAAGATGGCAGTCAATTGTTTTATCGTGTTCCTGGTTATAGTGCCAGATGTAGTCCAACCAATAGAAAAGATGTCAGAGCTTGGCAAAACATGTAGTTTACTCCTTTGGAAGCTGTAGTGTTTGTATGTCCTTCCAGATATCTTTTTGTTTGTTCTGTTATCGTTGTACAATAATGAGAATCACATGATCTGTGTTTGATTTGGATATAATGTTTTCTTTCTTTTGGTTAAACTGTAGAGATAAGTGACTGTTCAGTCCAAGGTCTTGGATTTTAAATGAACAGCTAGCTGTTCCTTCATTCATTCCTTCGCACCCACGTGACAAACCACGAGCATGAAAAAGGAATGTAACACAAGGTTCTTTGTCAGCAAATAGTGGCACACTTTAAATTGTAGCTTTGCTAGGAGTACTTGGCTGTTCTAGAATACCTTCTACTCAACAGTTCAAAACACTTTACAAATGCTACTTTTCTGAGCCCCTTAGCATCTTTGTGCACCAAGGAAATATTGTATGCATGTTGCCAGTGGGTATAGAGAAGAACAGAATGTGGATATGGTTTTCCAGAGGTCACCTGTTAACTTTAGGGCGCGGGAGGGTATAGCAATCCAGTCTCTGCAGTTTAATTACAAAATCTATTGCTTTACCTGTTTGCAGGTTTTGATGCTTACCTCTTTATTTAGGAATTAAACGTTCAACAGGGCATTTTCTCTGAAAGCTGAGTAGCTTTATCACTTCTCCTGCTGTCTTGGTCTTCTGGATTAGGAAGTCCCAGTTTCATCTGCAGCCTYGGAGAAGCCCAAGGCCCAGTCATTATCCAGATCTTCCACTGCTCAGAGCAAATGGCAGACCAAGCGTGGCTGCCAGGGTGAACGACTGGCCCGCAGTGCGCCCTGACCGGGCTCCCCCCGCGCCTGCCATCCTGGCCCAGGGAGTGGAGGGGATGCGGAAGAGAGAGGTTAGTCCCAGAGGCTGCACAGCCGTCTGACTGGGGCACTTCTGGCTATGTCTGGGCTAGTGAATAAAAAAGCTGGAGGACTGCTCTTTGGTTAGGAGGATCCGTTTGTGAGGAAGGGTAAAGAACTGTTAGCATGTGGCTGGACATCACGTCCAGTGAAAACCGTTGCAGCAGGGTGCGTATTAGCTGCATTGTGTCACCAGTCGTGGCTCTGTTTGGAGTAACAAGAGGTTTAATAACAGTGAAACTGAGCAACATATAACGCAGCCTCTGGCAAATGCTGCTTGTTCATTTGGGGATATCTGTTGACTGTAACAACATAGCCAGCAAAATTCATGGCCCAGGTTCCCTGGTGAGGAGAGAGGCTTTTCCACAGGGCAGTGCAGAACAACTGTGTTAAGCTTCTGTTCTACCCAAACCTCTGCAGGAGCCTTTTTTCCCCCTTGAATCCAGAGGAACTAGCAAGATTATGAATACCCCTCCCTTCCTCCCTGCTCACAGCATGTGGATTTGTAGCCTTGGAGATTTGCTTTGAGTTCTACACAGGGCTACGTCCTGAATCCGCAGATGAAAAGGCAGTGCCGCCATCTCCATCCTGCAAGAGAGGACCAACAGTGAGGCGATCTCTAGGGTATCCCTATAGCAGGCAGCTGGTGCGTGCATGAGCAGGTACCAGGACGTTCCCATTAACACCAGAAAGCTGGGTGAGGCCTCGCTCCTCAGCTTCGTTGTGTGTCGCTTACCTTTAAGTGAGGATCTGATTGGCAGCACTGGTGTTGGGTGAAACAGCTCTGCGCGAGGAAACTTGAGGTGGGGCGACACAGCCAGGACCATAAGAGATGCTTGAAATGATTGTACTGACCTTATTAATCCTCCTTTCCCATTGCAGACTGGGGATTTTTCATTTCAGAAGACAGATTAGGGGAAATTGGAATGATGCAAAAGAGCAGGCACAGTACTCGTCTGCCTTTCCTCCATGGAGAACTGACTCAGGGTAGGTCTGAGGGTGAAAAGGAGAGGAGAAACCTGGGGGCCTATGTTCACGGTTGGCAAGTGTTGCCTCTGTGGTGGTCAGCAGGCGTTTTCCACATGTGTACGTGAGGGCAGCAAGGGTCCCAGGGCTTGTTTGTGTCTGCTGTGTGCAGCACAGCACGTTGGCCTAGATTTTATTGCTGTGACCTGAACTCATCTTTGCACCACAAGGGAAATACTTGCAGTGCTTTACAGATCTCGGAGACAGTCTCGTTTTCTCAGCAAGAACTAATATATCAAGCTAATTTACTGCTGTGGTGTGTTGCAAAGCCTATATAATATTGAGTAAACATTGTTGGCTTATACATTAACTGTAACTAAAACCCTGTGCAAACTTTATTCTGGCTTCAGGATTTTCCTTGAAGGGGTGACTAAGAAGAGAAGGGAAGGTTGTGGGATTTTTTTTTCTTTTTGGTCTGCCAAGGAAACCTTACTCTTAAACTTGACAGATCTGTTAATTTTAGGTCAAGTGGCAGGAATGGTTTGGAGCTTTTTGTGCAAATCACTCAGTTGACTCCTTTTCATTGCCAAGATCCCTTAGCAGTGTTTAATGTGGTTTCTTTTTCCTTGTGTGTGAATATAACCGAAGAAAGGAAGAAAATAAGAATCTAGCTATTGGTCTGCTTTGGAAGCTTGGTAGAGCTACTATGCCTTTGTATGGCAAAGGGTTATAATGTTTTGGATGCTCTCCTACAAAAGGAAACCAGATACTTATTTAATTTAATTCTTTGAATGTACATAGGACTGCTTATCTGAGGACTGTAACGTGCTTTACCACCAGGAATTAATTAGAAAATAAAATACTCATGTAAGCAAGATGCTTTAAAAAGGAAGCAGGATATCACCAGTATATTATTGTATTAGGTAAAGAGAAATGCCACTGTTTGTTAGTATATATATTAAAACCATAGAAATTCAATTTAAAAAAATTGTGGTCATTTGTTAACGTTCTCGCCAACCCTGTTTTATAGGTGAGCAGAGTAGGGTTGTAGGAGGTTGAGTAGTTAGCCCCGTATCAGACAACCAGGCAAATAAACAATACGGAAATTAGTAATCCTGAGTCTCAGACCCCACTGTAGTTGGGGATGCTTTCTGGCTTCCGGACTGTGAAAATGATATGCTCTCATCCGCTGGAGTGCCAGCGCACAACTGCCAAGCTCTTCAAGTAGTGATCGAGCTGAACGGATTTTCTGAAGGTATTTAATCTGGTACCATGGAAGTCTGAGTATGCTCAGTCCCGCCAGTGTCTGAACAAAACACATCTGAAGTCTTGTTCGAGGATTGTTAGATACATTGGGACTATTAAAGCAATAAGGCACTGATGAGTGAAAACAGCAGCGAAGTAAGTGTGTGTGGCAAGCTCATGAATCCAGTCCATCATAAGAGGGGGTGGAAAAACCATTGCTTGGGAATTTTAAGAGTAGGCTGGTTGCTCTTTTAGAAAATATCTTCTAGGGAACCTGTCCTAGAAAGGTATGGACAAAAGTGTTTTTCTCTGTGCAATTCCTGTGAAGCATTTTTTCAGTGTGTACATTTCTATTAATTACAGTAACCATATGTTCTAGTTTCACTGGAATTTTCCCAGTTTCCCAGTTGTGATGGTGTCCTAGTGTCCTGGGAACATGAAATACCCTTAATCAAAAATGTAAGGACTTTATGCATATTCAAGACATGTTGCTCTACTGAATAAAATTCATTCTGGCTTTACTAAGAAAAAAACATCCAATGGATGAATGTTAACCTTATTTTTGGTAAAACTGGTAAATATTGAGTGGTAGGAATGAAGAGAAAAATAYGATTAGAGCTACTGTTTTGCTCAAAGTGAATATTAATGTCACCTATTTTGTGTTTTATGATAAACTAAAAAAGCTTTAAATTACTATTAAAAGCCAATAAATTACTGGAAAAATTCTCTCCCATAGGAAACAGCCAAATGTCACTACTAAGGTAGAGTCTGTCAATAGTGACATCAGCATTTATTCTTGAAATACAAACCCTTGTGTCTTCTGCATGACTTTGGCAGCCCCCAAACAAGCCATTAAAAAGCATCTAATTCTTTCGTTTAGAAAATCTAATCACATTCCATCACCCTAGATTTCTGCTGCATGGAGCCAAGGTTTGGGGGAAGGAGCACTTGCAGACTTTCTCTTTCAATCCACATTCCTTTCTTTCATAGGATTTTTGCTACTTTTAAGCCCTGATTCGAAAGTGTCACAGTCTGTACAGTATGAGCTGTGATGCTTTTTGAGTTCACTAGAAAACAAAAGATCAATTTTCATTGTTTCCTTTGCACTAGGGGGAAATAAAAAAAGCAGCCTCTGGATTGTTTACTCTTTGTTCTTCAAAGAAAGGCAATTGAATCGTGTTCCATTTTTTGTCAAGTACAGTCAAGAGGGGATTCTTTCAGAAGAAGAAAATGGGCAAACAAGTAATGTGGGAGCCCAATTCTACTTTTTTTTGAGATATGAGGACCTGGCTGGATTTTGGACTTTCAGATAGTCTCTGGGAGAGCCAGGCCCTCTTTTAAAGAAAAAAAAAGTAACTTAAAAATTTTCTGCTTGAGTCTGGGGATCAAAATTCTACAGCAAATCAAGAGTTTTTTCTGGTGTTGCCTAAACCAGGAGCCAGTGGGCACTATAGAATTAATCTAAACACCAGTGAGGGCAACGGAAGGACTTGCATTGACTTTGGTGGGGTCTGGATCAGGCCCTTGTTAGAGATTCCGTTTTCACGTATGTGAAATCTGTTGGTTKCAGATTTCATTACAAGCTCAGAATCCGAACCAGTCTTTTTAGATCTTGCTTTTGGAAATTCTTATTCTAGTGTAAGAGGAATATAGCTTGAATCATACAGACAAAACTAAAAAGAAATACTATACTTACTACAAAGGAAAGGAAGGCAAGGTGGCTTATGACATGCAGTTATGAATCTGCTATATTTTCTTCACTGGGATTCCTGAATTTTTGAGATATGCTTTTCCAGTGCTTGGAAATCTGAAATCCCCTATAATTTTGTAATGTTTTCAGTGAGTTCATATTTGACATAAGTATTAGTTATCATTTGCCTGCAGTAGAGAAGATTCATGTTTATCTGTTCACCCAAAGGTCTCAAAATGCTTAGCAGACTGTAAAGAGCCTTTGAGCAGCCAAGTTGTGCAGTGAGTCCATGAAGGAACGGGAGTGTAACCTGCGTGCTCTGTTTCCCCACCCATGATTTTACTCATTCAGTCACTATTCTCATCATTTTATGAACAGCTAGCAACCTTTTTCAATGCCAATTGGATTTTTCAGATAAAGCCACTAATTTTCATTGTGCAATAGAAATCAGCTTTCAATGGTATTTCAATTAACCTTGCTATTAAAGAAATTGCTTTTTGCCAATACTCAATGGTTGGTTGACATTCAGAGAACACATGATTGTTTAATACAATCTGTATTGAAAGAACAACCTGCGTTTGTTAGCTCTGGACTAGTTTCATGTTGTTTGGGGAGTTTCAATATAGCTGACATCATGCAGAATGAAAACAAATGCACAAAATATTGTGAGTTAGAAGCATTCAAATATTCTCTGCTATATTCTGTTTTGTTCAGGCATATATCATATGTGTTGCAAATCCTTTTTCCATAGGTGACATAAGCCTTTAGATAGCTTATGTATCTTATGTTTAAGTAATTTAAACTCCAGGAGTTTATTTGAAAGGTGCTTTTTCCATCTCTAATCCAATACCATCCAATTACTTCACTGTGTCTATCTTTATATTTAGCATAAGGGGGATCAGCAGTCTTTGTTTAAGTAGATGTTTTGTTTACCAAAATACTGAATAACCAGGGCTAAACTGCCAACAGGCATACTTTCTGTTGTTTCACTGGCTTTTTCTGTATTCATTTTAAGTACCTGTATTTGCTTTTGGAAAAAAAGTGAGCACGCACGGCTTGATGTTTAGACTTTAACACATGTGGGCCATATCTGTAAGCACAGCAACTGCAACACGGTTCAGTTGGTGAATGACTGACCCTACATGATTGCATGGGATTGTATGGGAATGGAAAAATCATGCATGTGGAAATCGTGCACGTTTTGCCTATGAACTTGTTCATGCAGGAATTTGAAAATCTGGCTCCAGACATCGTTCAAGGAATTTTTCGTTGGCATCTGACTAAATGGAGTTTATCAGTTTTGTGTTCAAAGCAGTCCAGCCTGCTTTTAAAATTTCATGGTTTGTTTTGAGACAAAAAGCCAAATTCTCTGACTCTAATTTGCTTTTCTGTTCTTGAAGAGCCCAAAGGTTAAAAACATCCTGGTCAGAAGTGGGCTTTTCTGCTTTTGCAGCTTTGATTGAAATCTGAGCCAAACGACTGGGCCAGTGTTTGAGAACTTGAATTAACTGAAAAGTAAAGACTGATCTGAAAGTACAACAGATGACAGAGTAGAGCACCAAGTAAGAATATAATAATAAAAAAAGAGACAGCCAAGTTGTCAGCAGCAAAACAGTATTTTAGGTAATCCCCTCCAGGGCATCTTCTTAACAGCAACCAGTTGTGTTTACCCAAAGATTAGTGTAGAGACTTTTGATTTTACTGTGCATGTTCCCCACTTGCTTTTTTAAAAATCTTTATATAATTTTATATATAGCACTTAGTATTCCATGTGAGGCAAATCATACCACATTGATCTAAGTTTTATTGACAATGCATTTAATGCTTGGGATGGAAGCTGTAGTGAAAGAGAAAGCAAAATTGGTCCTGTAGGATGCCTAAATGAAGATGAGAGCCAAACGTTTGGGTCCCAGGAAATCTCCAAGCCTGGCTACTCACCATGTCAACTTGCACATACAGTACAGCGTTTAATTTCTTAACGTGAGCTTTTTTTTTTCTTTTTCCTTGAGAAGCTGTTTGCCATTTCAGCTCTGCTCACAAGACAAGAAATCAGCTGAATCAGTTAAAAATAAAATCTTCCTGTGGCTTAATGTGGCAGAGTTGTGCTCATATTGGAATAGCAGAGTAGAGATCTGTTTTGCTAGAAAGGAGGGAGATGGGGAATTGTAAGAATATGGCTTCAAGGGCTGCCCAGTCTGGTTCCAGAAAGGAGAGGAAGGACTTGCCAGCAATTGCAAACAGAAGTTTGGGTTTCTGCTTGTTTTTATAAGAAATTTCTCTCATTTTAATAAACATTTGAATAAAAATGTTAGAAAGGAGCTGTCAAAGAGGCTTATTAGTTTTCCATCTGATTTGGACACCCGTACCCACCGTGAAGGCTTGTTTAAACAGGAAAGTTGCATTAAAGCAGTACAAACCCTGAAGTAAAAGAGTGGCTTCATCTCAACTCCTTTATTGGATCAAATCCGTGATCAATTGGAAACAGGTGTAAGTTAAAATAAAGCAGGAGTGTTCACACTGATATTGGCCCTGGTTTAACTAAATTGATTTTTCAGATCAATTTAAATTGAGCTAGTGCAATTTGCTCTGTTATTTAAATTAAGCCAGCAGGAGTAGTCTTGGAATGAGGGACTGTACATGATGAGTAAGAGTATCTGAATCAGGACCATTATTATTATTTACGGGAATCTACTTTTCAATGAATTATTTTTTTCAAATTAAGGGGTAGCAGCCATAATAGGCCACTGGTGTTGGCTCCATTGATAATTATACCATTTTTCTCCTTTTCATAATTGTCCTAGTATGAACTGTGCTATTTTAGCAGAAAGTGTTAATTATTTTATCAACAATTGGCAGATCCTGCTTCTATTTACTGGTTTCCCTTTAACCAAAACAAAGATTACAGGCCCTATTCCACAGCTCAGCTGCTAAATCTTTACTCAGAAACTTGGGAACCCCTTTCTCATGAAACACTATGTAAAGCTTTAAGCACTCTTTGAAGCTGAGTTGTATTAAATGATAGACAAAAAAAGCCCTCTGAAGAATTGGTGCTTAATTACAACTTAATTAGCATAATTATGCATGCTAATAGCATCTCAAATGAATAGCAGTTGTCAGGAGGTTGGGACCATCTGTAAGAGTGTCGGATTAATACATCATTTTTTATTTCTAACAACGCTGTAACTCTTTCCCTGAAAGTGATTTTCATTAATCAAGTTCATTTTTATTATATAGAAAATTTGGCATTTTTCATTATGGGCCATTATCCGTTTCCCCATGCAGTCCTAATACAATACTAATGAGACCCCATGTGGCTACTCCACACTGACAATGGTAGTACAGGTGTATTATTATAATTGTTACAAACAGCACATTGTACCTCAGGACTAGTAGAGTTCTACTCTCAAGATATCAGGGTTTCCACTTGGTACCTTCCCTTGGGCCCAGTACAATTTCCAGAGCTTTATGAAAAACATACATGTTTGTGGTTATGAGGAAGCAGATTTAAAGAGATAGAAGCGTGTTTGTTTTAGAGCTGGGAAACTTCGAACTTCAGTAAGCTGCTTTTTGAGCCTTTTTTTTTTTTCCTGACTCTGCTAAGCACTGAGCTCAAAAGAAACTGCATGCTCCAAAGAGCTGCAACCCCAACAGGGATGATGCTATGGATACTCTGAAAGCATCGGTATTTACTTGCAAAGATTTTTTTGTGCATGGAAATGATCAAATTCTAAAAGCATTACTCACTATAAAGTGTAGCAATAACATAGCAATGGAAAAATCATCCCGGATATCTGAAGACCTCAGGTTCTAATGGTACCCTGCATGTWCGTGTGCACGCAGAATTTCATTTGAAAGGTTGGGACGTCTTTTGCATTTAATCAATTGGCCAGACTCTGCTGTCAGCTATACTACCAAAAATCCGAAGAACTATGATGTAAGTCTATGGACTTAATTCATATTTACAGTGCAGCAGCTTAGTGCACGGCTGACCTTAACGCTTGTGTTTTAGCTTTAACTAATTGGTTAATGTTTCCTTTGTAGAGTCAAAAAGCTCTGTGTAAGCTCTAAGGATT
Organism: Apteryx rowi; assembly: GCF_003343035.1. Lineage (NCBI taxonomy): Eukaryota > Metazoa > Chordata > Aves > Apterygiformes > Apterygidae > Apteryx > Apteryx rowi. Next base: position 10,061,692 of record NW_020447196.1, on the reverse strand, counting down.
ATTTTTATTTAGTGGCATATTGGTGTATTCATGCCCAATGTTTGTATTTGATGGTTTTTTTTTCAAATATGCTGTTTTTTTCGGATGAGATTTTTCCCAAGGGATTTTTTTTCTCTTACTTTCCCTAAATAGCCTTCTGAAAACTAAAGGCCTTCCAGTAAATTCTGCTTTCCTCTGGTGACCTGACTAGAGAATGAATGGAGCAGCTCTGGAAATGCATTTTGAAGGAGAGGGAGTGGAAGGGAGGGGAGGGAAGGACAATCAAGAGAGCCGCTGTGCCTGTATTTATCAGGCTGCCAGTGGGAGCTGCACGGTTCACGCCGCACTTCCAATCAACCCGAAACAAAAGAGCATTGAAAATAGCTCARCTGACGCACTCCTCGTCATAACTCAGGGCTTAGCACCAGTAAATCCTGTTCTCGTGTTGTTTATGAATATAGTTGTGCCTATAAACCCATCTTCAACAACTACTAGGGTTAGGCTTCCCTATGGTGCAACCCCAGCAACTTTTCCCCCACTGTTTGCTCCATCTAGACGGGAGAYAAATGCCCTGTGGCTTAAGAACAGGTGGAGATTGAGAAAACAGGGCCAGGCCAGCACTGAATGAAGATCGCATGTAAATTAGCAGCATTAATATGTAAAACAAAAGCTCAGTAGGGACTCTTTGCCCTGGCGTGTACGGCTACTCAAAGCATGGTATGGACCCTGGGTAAAATATCATAGCACCCCGAGATTAAACCTCCCTCCCAACATCTAATGCATTTGAATGTCAGTTTACAGTGAACATTTAACATAAGCAGGCAAGATGGTATTAGAATAGGAACTGAAATTTGCTAGGACAGTACCACAATTTGTGTTTCCCATTGGTTTGCTCTTCAAGCACCTCTTCAAAATCCCAGGCAGAGCAGGGGAAATGCTCTGTGGTTCAAGCCAACTGTGTCATATATAGTCCTGTTATTTCTAAGGAATCAGCACAGCCTTTGTCTGCTACCTCTTTTTTATCTATGGTGTCTTGCTATTAAGTTAGCCTTAGTTTCTTTAAACATTACGAGATGAATCCATGCGTGAACTGAGCACACAGAAAGGCACTGATGGTGTCTGTGGTGAGATTAACTACAAACAAATTAAAATTAGAGCCTGTTAAGAATTGGCCCCCACCAGTGTGTAGGTAAATGTGGTGATCTAACAGCATACTCAGTCCTGAGCATGAGCACTCTGTATTTCACTAGTTCTGGGCATCTTGTGTTCAGGGATTTTAAAGTAGACTTAATTGTATTATTGCTTTGGATAATGTTTGCTGATGTCATTAAACATCTAGGGAACTAAGAATAGAGCTTCAAAGTAGTGTCACCTGTAACATTTGCATTCAGGTTTTCTAAGGAGAAATACTAGCAGTTGCTACAGCCCCTCAACTATATAAGTTATGTTTAACTCTCTAAATTCCCTGATCAAGACAAAGGTGAAGTTCTTAAAAAAGGGGAGGGGGGAGGTAAAATCCAAACAACCCACCAAAATAGAAATAGGAAGAAACTGTTATGCATTACCTTCTTTTGCCATGTTTTTCCCTCAGTTTTGGATTTAGTCATGGAATTTTGTCAGAGGGGATAATGCATATTCTTAAGTTTAATGGTTCCAGTTTGACTGCTCTGTGCACAAAGCCTCCAACTCTAGCTGTCCTCTGCAGATTTGAAACACTGTGTGCCCCTAAGTGATCATATGATCATCACCAGACCATGCAATGTTGCCAGAAAGAGTTGCTGGAGTTCAACSTGAGATATAATTTGTCAAGTGCAACAGTCCATTTATGGCCTTTCAAATATTGTTGTAGTGTTGCTGCAAAAAATTCTAATATGCTATATGTAAGATAATACTATGTTATGGGTAGTATATCCTATAGATGACTAGATATGTTGCTGAGGTGGTGGAGCCTGTGCAGAGCCACATGCAATCTTCAGTGGTGCTGGGCAGCTTGCAGAGCCTCTGCCTTTGATCTCGGGGGTTGGGCTGAAGGTGGGCTCAGAGGAGCTGGGGCACCTTGAGCCGTTTAGCTGCTGCAGGCAAGCATGAGAGGCTGTTCCCTGGGCCTGGAAGGAATCTCAGTGAGGAAAAGGAGATGGCCAAGGAAGGTGGCTGCGTTTTAGAGATGAATTTATTGTCCTATTATGAGTTGGAGTAATTCCTTCCTCCCCCCCCCCCCACTTCAAAGTTCTCTTACAGTTCTTGACTCTCAGCTCTCAAAGATAATCCTGGAACAGTTTGTTGTCTCTCCTCTTTCCGTGATTCCTCCTAACCTTTTGCTCTGCTGCAAAATGTAAAGGGTTTAATTTTCACTGATAGCACAAAATTTCATGTTGGGAGCAAAGCAACGCAAAGAACGAGCAGCCTGACACTCCTGAAATCAGAGATGGAAAACACTGTTCTGTCTAAGCCTGGTGGAAGGAAAGAACTTTCTCTGTCATCTGTGTGAATTTTGCTTGAATCAGCTTCTGCATGTGAAACCCGAAAAGAGCTCCCGGGGTACGCGATGACTGCAGGAGAGCCCGGGTGCGGTGGTCCAGCTCTGATGAAGTACTGGCATGTGGAAACCGAAATGGCTGACAGTGGTGAGCTGGTTCTCGGCCTGTGTGGAAAGAATCTCAGGGTGGGGGTTGTAAGTGGAGGTGAAATACATGCTGCACAGGGATGTGTTTTGACATTGTTATGGACAGATCACGTTTCACAGAGATAAAGGAATAATAAACTGGATGTACTGCCAGAGTAGTATATGTATTTGAGTAATAGTCTCAGACTATAGGTTAGTCTCCAAGTTCATACTAAGTATATATTTTCAAGAAATTTGTGGCTGTTCAGAGTCAGTATTTACTTTGTTGTAAACAGAGTTCCAGGCCATGACGCCTGGGCCTGAATCCCAGTTTTCACCAGATTTAGCAGATTTGGAATCTGGCRTTTTCCTTTTGAACTAGGGCTGCGTTGCTTGTGATGACTCTGAAACTAAGCAAGAAATGAAGCCCCAGAGATAACGTCGCCTGCGCAGGTCTGCAGGCCTCGGGGTGTGTTTCTGTGTGCCCTGGTGCTCAGGGACCTAACAGCCAACTACTGACAGGGACATTGCGCCTGAGCACCAGGCTGGTAACGCCAGAAGGCTGTATCGATCGGGTTGTGTGAGACGGTGCTCTTCTAAGCTGGACACATTATTTGCTAGCTGTGGGCCCAAGAGGAGAAGTTTCCAGGCAGAGGAATCGGTAACACTCTCTGTTTTTGCTACGTTCTGTTTCAGCACCTATACTGAGCTTTGCTCATGTTATGGTTTTGACTGGAAAAGTTCCTAAAATGTGCCTTTGGGTTAAAACCCACATGATGCCCTGTGCAATATTTATCTGGCGACAGTGGTACAATTTTGCCAGCAGATCTCCAATGTCTCCTTGGAGTTTAGAAACATATCACTGAAGTAAGAGAGTGCGTTTGAAAGGTTCGGTACAGCTGGGGAGAAGCACACTTGTTGAACTTTAATAAAAGGCCTGTTAGTTGTGTGGTTTACAACATTCTTATTAATGCTTAAAACTTCTATTGTTTCTTAATTTACTTGAAAGGGTTGTTTAGACCTTTAATTGGCCTATAACAATATAGTGATAGCAAGTTAGATTTCAGTCAACATACTCATGAATTGCCAGTATTTTAGCAATAAATTGCTAGCTAATAAACTTCTTGTATCTTCCTTTGTAAATGCCAACTAAAGGCCTGAACATTCTTTGCCGATTTAATTGCACATTTAGTGCTCATGTAATTTTGAATTAATTACATGCCAAATGGATTTATGTTCTATGTACTTAATAAACCTTGGTAAGTGCCCTTATAACAATCAGTTGGTATTTAGGATCCTATTTGTGTAAAAAGAATGACTTATGACACTGGGTCATGATGTTTCCACCACATGTTTACGTGCTGCTTGTGGTGCGTGGCTGCTTGTGTATAATTCAGGACCAGAAGYTGCAGAATTAAATGAGCACAGGTGTGAACTGAGTGGAGGCTTGTGAAGATTTGTTAATCACAGCTTAATTCTGTAGTCAGGGAGTGGATTCTGTGTAGGTTTCTGTGATCCGGAGCCCGCCGAAGTGCGCACAATGGCTGATGCTGGTTTTATTTGGAATTGGGCTGTGCTGCAAATATAGGACAACTCTGCAAGCAGCATGTGGCACTGCAGCAGCAGTAAGAATCAGTGGCTTAAAAGAGCACCCAATTCCCTGCAGAAACGGAAGAGAAAATCTGTATCAGATCGCTGATTTGATCCTTTTGTGGAGTCTATTTGGTTTATCAGCCTCCAACTAGTAAGTGTCTAAGAAATCTGGCTTTCCTATCCAGCTAAGTATTTAATAAATAAAATAAAAAAATTAATCTGTCAACACCAGTCGTTTAGACCTGCATTATAAATGCAAGGATGGATGTTTAGGTGGGTAAATTAACTTTCCATGGGAAAATTGCTCCCAGGAAGTTGATTTTTTTTCCAAGCCCTTTTGCTTTTAAAATGCTAAGCTTAAAGAAGTTCACTAGACCACTTGTGTGCGTGCTCTCCCCAAGTTCTGGGGGTTTTCTTTATCTTGGACACACTGTGAGCAGTGTGTAATGTGTTTAACCTTGTGGCTTTACACATTTACGCATTCAGGGTTTTTTAAGCTAAATAATAGCAACCTACTCTTGAAAGATTTTGCCACCTATAACACAAACAGCCACCTGTAGGCTGCAGGCTCTTAAAAATTTAATTATCGACCTTTATTCATTTTCTCTCTCCTCTGCAGATAATGCATCATTTAGTGCATTTTAATATGCAGCGAGTGCTCAGTAATAATATTTTGGGCAGCTATTGCTGTCAAGTTGCAGCGGTGCTGGAGCGCAGGTGACAGGAATCCCCCGCCGGAGCGGTGCGCGGCGCAGCAGGCCTCTGTCCTCCTTACGCGCAGATAAAGGCTGAGCAGCTCGGGAATACAGAGGCGGGTCAGGGTGAAGAGAAAAGGGCAACAATAAAATGAAAAAGCAGTTCCTTGGGGCCCGAAAGCGAGTTCTACATAAAACAGAATTGTATAGGTTCTTCCACTGCTGTGAAAATGTCTGATTTCCCTTGTTGTTGGGAGGTCGGGAAGGCAGGTTTACAAGCGCCAGATAACTGATGCAGCAGTATTACTAAAGATGTTCCTTTTTTTGTCCTGGTGAATGCCATTCAAGTCAACTGTTACCCTGCCAGCCTGAGGTTTCTAAATATCCAAGGCATCTGGAAAAAGTCTCATCTCTCACTTTGCTGGATACTGTAATAACCTAATTATAAATTTATTAGTGTTTATTAATGAAGGTAGGTGCTGTGTTTTGAAATGGATGCACGTTAGACCAGAAGATCGGTGGCTGTGTGATTAGGCAGCAGCATACCATGTAGCAGTTGTTACTGCAGAATAATTGCCTGTACCACTAGTTAAGTGTCCGAGTGAAGCAGGGGTAGTTGCAGACTGATAAAATCAATTATCATTCATTAATGGCTGCTGCAGAGTATAGCCAGGATATCAGGTGTTGATTTTTGAGTTAAAAAGCTCTCTGTTTACATGTGAAACTCGAGCAGGTATGAATGGAAGAAGAGATCACATCTTAATGATCTCACAGCATACCTGCTTTATAAAATAGGGAAATTGGGCTTAGCTTACTGTCAGGTACAGTCTCCGTTATAGTTCCGAGCTCAAACTCGCCATCAAGATTAATTTTGTTTGCGCTGCACAACATGGAAAAGTAGATGGATCACATGTATTAATGAGGGGTTTTACCCACCCGGGAAGCGAYGTTGCCAGCCCTGATTGCTCCAAGAACAGAAGCTTGAATGGCAACGCTAATCGTCAGTGTTGGGTGCTGTTTCGCTCGCAGGTCTGTAAGCACCTCTCTTCAGTTCCCTCTGCTCTGATCTCGGTATCCATGGGGGCCTAGGAGCTGYGATTCTCTGGAGCTGAGCGGTTGTCTTTCGTTAAATACCACCTCTCCCGAGATGGGTGACAAAGTTACGGGAACTAGCGTGGTCTAGCTTTAATGCATTTTCCTAGAGGCTTGTTTTTTGTCCTGTCAAACAAACCATGCCATTTTGAAATGCTGTGTGGTAATCCCCAGGGCCTTTTCCTAACCTCCTCRCCTGGGAGAGAAGGAAGACTTATCTTTCTCCTTATCTCTGGCAACTGCCCCATGGAAGGACACCCGTCAGGCTCTTTGCACAGTCCTTATCTTGCCTCTCGGAGGTTATAATTAACCAGGGAATCTTCCTCATCAGAAACCCCTTTCGAGGGATTGTGAAGAGCTGTAACTTCCAAGGGGGCAGGGTTATGGTCCCGTAACAGGTGGGTTGTGCTGTCTCTACACTGCAAAATGTGTGTTTTAAGCCTAATGCTGTAGAGGAGTGTTTCACCACCTCGTGTTTGCTCTTCTTGTCAGCCTCAGTTTTAGCTTTGCAGTTTACTCCCGTGACATTGGAAGGTCTTCCATAACTTAAGTCATTTAGGTTTGGAACATGGCAAAGTCCTTCTTGGGAGAATTTTATTTTATTTTTTTTCCTGAAAATGTGTTTTTGTCCATAGAGAAGAAACATTTGACATCTGAGGTTGAATTCACCTCATAATTTCAGATGGGAAACCAAATTATGAAGTTGATTCTTTTATAAATGCTCAAGACTCCATTTTGACATTATCAAAACAACACTCTATCTTCCTGAGATGGTTTTCATTAGTAAAACAAAGACCCTACACTAGAAGAAAAAAGTTAAACAAAACCACTAAATATTTCCATTTGGCCCCAAATGAATTGTTTCCTTTTGTTTGTTTCATTCTGAAAAGTGAATCTCCCTGGAACTAATGCAGTGATAAAGTTCAAAGAATTCACTAGCGCAGGGGGAAGTTTGGGGAGAGGATGAACGTGGGATAGTCAGCGAGGTTAGGAGATAAGCAGCACTGCTCCCTGGATGGCAAAGGGTTTAAAAAGGAGGGCCCAGGTTGTGCACAGAGATATAAAGAAAGCCTTGCCAAATAAACAATGAGAACAAACTAAGGTATGGACCCTGGAAGAAGTTGCAATTTGTATTAATGGTGCTTATTTATATAAAGGTGATAAAATAGGAGCCAGATCCTAAAATCTAAAAAATTTTGATTGAATAGGCAAGTAGTCTGATACGTTGGCACCTGGAAGAAAATGTAAGCACTCAGCTCCTCCTAGGGCTGAACATTTTGACCTGTGCTAAAATCAGGAAGTGTTGGCATACCGCCTTTCTTTCCCTGAACCTCAAAGATGACAAAAATGGATGCTCCTAAATCTCCAGTTTCACTTCATTACCGCTATTTTCCTCAGTGGTTCTCCCCATAACAGAACTGGACATTTCTGTTTCAGGAGCATTTTCTTACCTGCTCCGTGCTTAAAGGTCTTGCTCTTTGGCTGGGCAAAACCCTCGTAGGTGCTTGCTTTCTTTCCAGAAAGTCAAATTCTGCAGCCTGCAGAGAGCCTTTGCACTGGTGGAGCTGCGTGTGGTGTTTCCTTGGTAGTTAGCGTAGATGGATTTGCCAGAACGAAAGGAGGGAGACAAATTACCTGCCCTTAGTGCTGCGTAGGGCAGGATCATGTGTCACAGCAGCATACAAATGACTGTGCAATGTCCTGTCCCATCCCCAGCAGATCTAGGCTGTCTCTCACCTTCCCGATAAAGCCAGAACCAGGCTGCAGGAATGTAGTTCTCCCTAAGGCACTTGGCAAGCAGACGGAGACAACTGCAAGCCCTGCTCTGGAGTTTTGGGGACCTTGGATATTCTCACCATGCCAAGGCCTAATCATTGCATCCTCTGCACAAAGCATCTGTTCTCCCCTGGAAACCTTTGGGAAAACCCTCTCAGCTACAGTCCCAAAGAGCTTGGTTTTACCATGTAATTTTCCTTTGCTAAATTGGCCTAGAACAGCAATGGACATCACCACATACGTGTAGCTGAAAATGAAGTCTGCAATGGTGCCTAAGAGCTGCAAATACTAGAGAGGGACCCAGCTGCAACTTGTGCTGCTCAAAGGATTTCCATGTGTAAGTTTGGTTACTCACATCATTAAGCATTTGGAGGAACATTCTCTGCACTTATACATCATCAGCCTTTATAATCGTGTTAGCCCTGACCCCTGGAGCTCTGCTTTGTGTTCAGGTGGCAGGTCCGTAATTTATCGGATGCAGGCACTTCATGACCCAATTGTGTGATGTTCCAACTTTTCTAGGCTTAGTGCAAATGGTTGCATGCAGAAAAATGGCCAAAAGGTGAAAGTGAATGAACTCTTTTGTATGCTGGATATTTTCTGTGCTTTGCAGTCAGGGCCAGATTGAGTAGCGCTGAGGCCTCCAGTGGGCAGACTCCAGTTGCTGGCAGTGGTCTTAGAATCAGGCTTTTAGCTAGTAACCTAAAAGCCCCCTGGTAGGGCAGAAATGACCAGAGTATTCTTCTCTGCGTCATTTTGGAAGTTTTTCCAAAACTTGTTCTCTTTAATGTTTCTAACGTGCTACATGTCTGTACTTCTATTGTGTATACTTCAGGCCAAATGGAATTGCTATGTATCTTAATTAGAGGACAGAAATAAAGAGCAGCTCCAGCTTCTATGGAAATTTCTCATGCAGAACAAAGGCAGCCTATGTAACCTCCTGTACTTTGTCATCACAAACTGCACAGCTTTTGGGGACTCAAAAACACCATTTATAGAAGATCTGAGCAGTTCTAGGGTTTCAGATCATTTCCCTTTATTCATACTTACAAAGTTTAGTATTATAAGATAAAACTATTTTTTTTTTCAGTAAAATAATTACAGCCACTGCCATGGAACTTAAAATCTTGAGACGTTAGAGTTTTCCTCTTTCTTTTGTTCCTTTATCACCTATATGCTTTTTGTGTCCTTGTTTTTCTTCTTATGTTGGTTTCCAAAGGCTTGTTTATCACTCTTTTTAGTGTGTGTGTGCCTGTTGCTTCCCTCCTCAGTGACTTCTATTTTTTGGCCTATTTCACTAAATTTTACAGACAATAAGGGTGTCAAAGTTAAGTGCCTTAAAGTTTTGTGAAAACAAATGTCTGAGTGCACTCAGCTCTCATTAGATACAGGAGAATCCACTCAGGAACTTGCTCTTGAGACCCAAAGAAGGGTAGGAAGATAATCTTAAGTTCCAGTGCTCACAGGACACCTTGACTTAAAATTTTCCTTTTGACCCTGCAATTTTCTGAAACTTCCTTAGTGATAGAAAAACTACTTGTGGCCTAAGGGAAAAAAAAGAAAAAAAAAAGCAGAAAAATAAACCCCAAACCTTTTGAAATGATTATTTAAATTTGCATGAAACCAAGGGAAAGAAAGGAAAAGGAACAAAGTCAGAAAATACATTTTTGATATTTCAGAAGTTCAAAAGTATTTTGAAAGAATGCATAGTGTATAAGTTTTGGAAAGGTGAAAATTCATTCCAGCTCTGCAGAGTAGAAACTGCTTCAAAGATTTTGCACTGTTTTTTTTCCATTTTGACTGGCCTTTGCTTAGTTGCTCCTTCCTACAGCCCAGAATCTGTGCAGCAGCAGGTACCCTCAGACATGCTCCCTCCTGCTGCGCTTTTGGAGCAAATGATGTGACGGGAGATGCCGGTGTTCTTGATTCCCGAAGCAACAGCTGGGCAAAACAGAGTAGGCCTTTATTTAGTGGCTGTGATAATAGGGCAAWAATTTATCACATGTAATCTTTTAGTTTTTTTCACTCAATACCCTCCCTTACTCTGTCATCAGCATCGCAGACAATTTAGTCTTCTCATTGTGGAGGTGATGTGAAGAACTCTGGAGCAATATCTTCCCGGGAGTCCCCTTTTCGCCTTTTAAACCAAGGCGAGGGCGAGCTGTGGAATCGAGCCTGAGCTCCATCTTCAACATCTGGAAGAAGTCAGCTGAGATGGAGTCCCGAGGCCAGCTCCAACGCCCACAGCAAGGGAGCGTTCCCCTGAAGTCCTGACCCTTCATAACTGACGTCTCTGTGTTGTGGCTCTAACGAAACTCCCGGAGGGAAACRCCCTCACGCTTGTATCCAGAATGTCAGGATATATAAATTGGGCACATCAAGTCTCTATCTGAAGAAGAAATCGCTAATGCCCACTTGTTATTGGGCCTGTCCAATCCATCAGCAAATCAGGGTGAAGACACCTCCCCTTCTTGCTTTTCCTCAGAGCTAGCTTCAAGCCAGCAAAGTCCTCTTATTTACTGTTCCCTCAGCTCCACTGTCGTTGTAATGTAATGCAGCCGTGTTGGAGTCAAGCCTAGTCAGGCTATGTTTGTGTTAAAAAAAGCTTCAGAGATGCAGAAAATTGTCCTGCTGCTAGAACAGAAAGATTCATTTTTATTTGCAGCCCTCGCGTCAGTGTGTTGGACGGATGGACGCGTAACCTTTTGTGCCTCACTTTTCCACCCTAGACGAGGCAGATAATATCTGCCCCTCTTAGCAGGAGCTGGTTTGGTCTGAGGGGAATGCTCTTGGTTTAACCGAGTATTGCGCTGTTCACGGTACCGATTTTGTGCTCAAACATTGCAGATCTTCCTCTGAGGACAGCCATGGGCTCCTCTGCGAACGGGAGCTTGAGCTCCCAGGACAAAGACGCTCCCTTTGTAAGGAGGAAGAAATAGTACTGTTGACTAATGTTGTTATTGGCTCTAAACTAGCTAGCTTAACCGACTTGCTAACGTATGTATGTAATTATGCAAGATTCCACTGAAATGAATGGGATTAATTATAAGAATAGGATACATCATAATTGATTAATATAGTTAATAGTGGTTTATTTGTCTCTTATTTGGCAAGACCAAAATGGGAGAGGGATAAATGGTGGACTGTTTGAAAGGCAAAATGAGATTTTATGTAAGTAACTTGAAATAAAGACAGTGCACGTGATCCACTGGATTTCATTCACAGGTGGTACTGCAGGCTTGGTAGCAATGGTTATCCACTGTGATGTCTTGGAGGAGACATCGTATATTGTAATACAGCAATACAGCAGTTGCTGTTTTTTCTCATGGCAAATAGTTTTTCTGGTTTGCTGAGAGAGAGAAAACTTAATCCACGTTCACTACAGACAGCTTCTTCCTCTGCTTTTGATATTTAACCCTATGCTAAGGGTCCCAGAGCCTGCTAGATCTAAAGCCCCCACTGTTAGCGCTACACAGCGTATCAAAATCCTTGACTTCCAGCAACCAGGGATTAAAGTGAAACAAAAGTTGGAGAGGACGAGTTTCTCGCCATCTCTTCCCTTCCATTATGTTCAAGCCACACTTCCTGCATCCCCTATAAATATTTAAGCAAGAGCAGCCAATGTTTAAAGATCGGGACGGAAGCAGAAATCTAGCCATGTCTGTGCCTGCCTTGCAGCGTGGCAGCTCGGTGCAGCGCGTTCGGCCGGAGGTCGTTTGCATTCTTAACGAGGTCGCCTGCCCGGCCCGCGGCATGAAACTGCTCCGGTTGCTCACCGGGGTTTGTAGCCATGGATGAGGTGGAGAAAGCTTTGTAATAACATATGTCCAGGCTTGCCAGGCAACTGTGTTTATTTAAGATTGTGATTAGTAAAAAGTCTGAAAAACTCATCCCTGTTTCTGCAGCGTCCATACAATAAAACTTGGTATAATGTCTCCACCTGAAAGTTAGACTTCTGTCTCTCTTTTGGGTGTATGTCACTTTTGGAATGACAGCTTTAAAAAGCTTAAGAAGTTTGGATAAATTTATAACAAATCCAAATGTTTAAAAACATGGAATTCCCTACTAATGTTCCCAAACTGATCTTTCTTCCCCCCCTTTGTGGAACCAAATGCCCATCTTCCTGCTTTTGTATCATGTTAGCTGTTGTCTGAGAGAAGTTATTTGGGGCACAAGGATTTTGCTGAGGGATTCAGGAAGTCCATGGCCTCTGCCTCTAATTTCTGAACAGCCGCTTTAGAGGCAACAGGACGTTCAAGCGTGCGTACATCACGGAGTATAGTAGTCTAACGCTTTGCCTTCCACGCGCACTAAGGAAGTACCCGCCAGACAAACGTGACAGCCCTGTTAAGGTTGTTACCTGTTCTCAGCTGTACTTGGTGTTGTGGGATTCATTCATTTCCATGTCTTGTACTGAAAGGCAGAGATTGTGCAGTGCTGCTTTTTCTTCTTGTTACTAATCAATGATGGGGCGGGGGAGAGCAGCGTGCAGCGGAGATGAGTCCATGTGTATTGCAAAAGAATTGTTTTCATGCATGTGAGAGCAAGTAGAGAGGAAACTATTGGTTTTTAAAAGGTTCTTTCCCCTGTTCATTGCTCTGCTTAAAGAGAATTGAAAGCATTTTGTTTGAGTTCTGGCTCCGAGGTGTGGGTGGTGTGAAATGGAAGTGTTTATGCTAAGAGAGTGATACAGTCCAGACTGACTTGCAGGTCTGTGGATTCATAACCCTTTCCCTTGTTAAGAAATAGGTTTGGTTCTGTACTTTTCATCCAGGTCACATACTTAATAGGTGGCTTATTACTACTTGTAAGTGGTTCCGAGCTTTCCTTCTGACCTTGGAAGGGCTCACGTTTGAACAGGGTATGATGTCAAGGTCTTAAAGACTAATCGAGTATTGTAGACTGTATTGAACTGCATGGTGAACAAGCTTGTATTTATGATTTTATTCTGGATAAAGAGGCATCTGTAGTAACTCAGTGCAGCCTGAGAGAGGCTCCTTAGGACTTTTGAAGATGACATTTGATTTGCAGCCAGGCTAGAGAGTTCCACCTAGACAACACATAAGATTTTTTCTGCAAACACTCTCTTTAGGAAAAGATTGTATCATAAATGATTTGAAGCATTTCTTTAGGTAGTTGGTAACATCTTTAAGAGACTGATCTGACCCCCTGAGAGATCAACAGGAATCTCTCTGTTGACTTCAGAGTGCTTAAATAAGACATTTATTTTCCCCTCTTTAAAAACAAAATCTTGTTGATTGTTGTTTGTGTTATTCTTCCTTCTTTTATTTCTGTCACCGAACTCCTATTTGGTATTAGTCTAGTAAAAAAGAAAAGAAAAAAAAATGCTGATGAGTGGAGACTGGACTGCGGATGTATCAGCTCTGTGATTACCTTGCTATATTTGGACATTGAAACTGAGAAGCTGCTGCCAATTGCAGCCAGTCCATGGGGACTGGTGAATTCTGTCAATGAACGTTGTTCGATTCTTTTTTTTTACTAGCTGCTGTCGCTATCTTTTTGGACCTACTAACACCCAGGTCAATAAGCGAAAGGTATGTAGATGCAGAGTTTCTGCTGCTTCCTAAGCTGCTAGCAGAGGTGATGTGCAACCAATCATATGCTATTACTTGGTGAATCTGGGTCATGATCTAAAGGACGCATACACCTGACATACTCTCTCAGCTGCCTGCCTGAATTAGTTGCAATATGTTTTTAATCAATGCTCCTCTTCAGAAATAAACCCTGTGAAATAAGTCCTCTTAGGAAAATGTTTGACCATTACCCCACAGCTGTCTTATTACAGGAGACTGTAGGTCAAGTGACATAGCTGGTTTACAGTCAAACCTTCAGATTGACCTGAGCTGCAGAATTCAGCTGTGGTTTTGGAGGATTCATCTGAAGTGTTTCAGGCAGTTCAGATCTGGGAGATGGGTTAAGCCCATTCTAAATTTGATTTAGGTCAGGATTGGGAGTTTCCTTAAAGTTCAGGAGTGTTTGCGCATGTACACACCCGCACACACAACCCCCCCAAACAACCTGCTGGTGTAGTTCTGTAGACTAAGCTGACTGAATTAAACCTGAGTCCTTTCATACTGTCAGATATCGGTAGTTAATGAACTGTTGCCTGCAATGGTTAACGCTGTGTGTAATCAGTCATTAGTTGTAGAAACAACTGATTTCAGGGAGTCCATGGCAATTATGAAACATTTGTAATAGCAGGAGTGTAGTAAAATAAAAAAGGCACGCTTTAGTCTCAAAGAAAGCACAGCAACACAGCAGTGAAGGTAGCCTGGATCTCAGGGAGAATATGGTAGGTTCTTCTCTGACAGTCACTAGAATCAAAAAGTATTAAATATCTGTGCCTAAAAAAATGAGTACTTGTTCCTGTTGCAAATAATATTAATCTAAAAAGTTTGCAGGCAAGTTTGCTTCTATTCAGTTTGAAAGGAATTTCTGCTTTCGGCTCACCTGATGACATGTCGAAGTATTAGCCTGGCACTGGCTAGAGGTGTGGGGGGAGCGATGTGCTAATTTCCGTTCCTTTATGAATCAATCGATAAACAAACTGTAACGCCACTATAAATCTCAGAAAAATTGCCTGCTAGGAAAATATGAACATTTTTATGCGGTTCCTGCTTTCAGAAGCTTGAGTAATGGATAGCCCTGAAATATGCTAAGTCTAAATGCKAAGCTTGAATCAGCACCATAATCAGTCAGACTGGCTTTGCTTTCAACATCCACAGTGAATATCGTCACAGGATCTCTTTCTTAGCCCTGTTCCACGCTGACAGCACCGCAGCGAGGCAGCGCACGCTACCTGAGCTCTGTACCTAGCCTCTCTGCTTCTGTTTGATGCAGATTTATCACACTTACAGGCTAAATCTCACTAAGCTACAGAGAGCTTTTAAGACAATTATACTGCAGTGTCCCCTTTCTGCAAGAGTCACAGTTATAATCTCACTAAGCAGCAGTGGAAGAGTAAGTTGGATAATTAATCTGCAGTCTTCGCCTTTCATTCATAATGACTTACTCGCTTAAAAAAACATAACACGTCTCCTAGGTGGCCTCCTGCCTTAATGTAAATCCTTGATCTGTGCAGTTTTCCTTCTGGTTGCAGATAACCGCTCCTGTACTCGGTGGCCTGGCTGRTGTTGAACGCGGGATACTGTGCGCTCGGGATATCCAGACCTGGGATCGTAATTGATCTCTAATCAAGGGTGAGGTGCTCCACAGCCTCCTGACGGCTGAAGTTTGCAAAGCCTGAAGAGAAGGGATATATGGGACCTAATAACTCACTGAGAAAAGCTGGGGCAGAAATAGTCTCTGTTTCACTGCTCCTCTCCAACTCGAGCAAATTAACGTGTGCTCAAGTTCTCCTTGTGACTACCGGCTTTCTCTTGGCAGATCTGGTTTCGTTGTATTTGCCAGGCATTTTGAGGAAGAGCTCAGCTGCTTTAGGGTTAGTGGAAGTATGGTAATTTCTACTAGCTAATGCTCTGGTGCTACCTGATTTTACTGTGGAAAGTTTCATATTAATTATAACAAGCTATATCAAATTTTTTGCCCCGTTGCGCTTCTGAGAAGGAAGAGAGAAAAGAGAGAAAAGTATTTTTATCCTTCAATTAAGTTTACTTGGTATACTCACAGAGTGGATCAAAGGCAACTTGAGAAGATAAAACTAGTGTAAGAAATATGTCAGATATATTCTAATGTAATCTTAAAAAGAAAATAAAAAGGAAACTTTATTATTGAAACCCCCACTTTTATTCCTTTTTTTCTTGAAATTACAGCAGGTCCTGGTCATTTACAACATTGGCAGCTTCAAGCTTCAGTTTCTGTTTTCAAGCTGCATTTCCCCACACTACTGCTAGTAACGTTAGGTAGGCTTCCTGCGAAAATGTCATCTCTAAAGAGGTGTAAAAAGAGGCACAGTGTCTTGGATCTATTCTGTATTCTCTGTTCTCCTATCCGCCTGCCTCAGCGGAGCAGCGTTTGCCGGGGCGAAGGGACCGGTGCAGGCCTTCGGCGGGTGCGTGCACTTGTAGCTCGGCTGAGGTCAGTGCAGACGAATGCTCTTGTAATCGCGGCTCCAGGCAAGGGCTAAGTGCTATGGGAAGCAGGGTCTGGCTCAGCCAAAGATTTTCTGTATGATCCTGGTCAAGTCACTTAATTACTTTTGCCTCATTTCTCAGTTGTACAGTGTATATCCTAAGGCTTCAGTTACCTGCCTTGTCTATTTAAATCAAACTCTCTTTGAAGCAAGGACTGTGCAACGAGACCATGCTGTTAATTGGAGTCTCCGGGTGATAGCGTAATTGTGTGTAGTGTAATAACAGCGTTCCCCAGCAATTTGTAGCAGCTTTGCCACTGTATTGGGCCTCCACAGTGCTTCCATTTTCATATTGCTTGTGTTGAATATCAGTGCACAAAACTTACGTTGGCCCATTAAATGTGGGCTGATATCACCCAAGAGATATCCACGAGTTCACCGAAGTAAAGGCCAACCTCTCATTTAGTTTTTCTGAGGCTAGGTTTTCACCCCAAATCTCTGCGTATGCTGGAGAAGTGTTGTGGGAGCCCAGCTYTTGTGTCCTTGCGTGGTGTCACCAGGTCCCTGGCCGCAGGTCCTTCGCAGGAGCTAATGTGGGAGCTATTTGTCCAGGTCAGTTCAGAGCAGTTCTTCGGGTTTTGGGTTCAGGGGGCCTCTGCTCACACTGTGGGAATTGGTTCTGCTACAGAAAGCTTGGAGGAAAGAAGTTTAGAAAAACTGGAACTAACCCTTGTGTTCCCCCTTTTATATGTTTGCATTGTTTCCAAAGCTTGTTTGTAAAAAACAAACAAACAAAAACAAAACAAAAAAAACCCCAAATGAAGTGTGACTTAATTTAAAAAAATTAAAAGAAACAAGCAGGTCATAGAATTAACCAACTAACCTTTGCTGTCCAATTTCAGGGACGTTTTGAACAGCATTTCATGATTTGGGCTGAACTGGCCTGACAGAAGTCATTATTTTGTAACTGTAAATACTGTTGAAATCTAAGCTTCTGTAAATATTTTTTGAAATGGGAAGAATGTAGACAAAATGTAATGTAAGGTTTGGGCTGATTTTGATTTAGATTGGATCTGCTAGAGTAATTCAACGAGCTGTGATGGGGTCTATGGTAATTGTGTCTGAAATGAATGGTTAAAAATGGATTGTTTTCATAATTTTGTGTAGTAGTGTGCAGTAAAGGAGAAATTGAACCCTCTTTAAAGGGCCGGTAAAAATGCTGTGAATCTTGTATATCACTCTTAAACCCTCAGAATGGGGCATAAATGGGAAATTAATCAAAGAAATCAATACAAGGTGAAATGGTGTGTGTTTGCTCCCTGAGTATGCAGGGGGAAAAAATTCATTTGCAGGGTAAGTCTATGAACTTGAGTGGGTTTTGCTGGCTTCCAGGATGAATTTGGCTGAGAACCCAATAGAATAGTAAGTAGTCATTGATGAAGAAAACCTCAGTTTTGTGTAGTGTTTGAGCTGAAGCCTCCATTTTTTTCCAACGTTAGAAATGTCCAGAAGGAATTTTCAGATTCAAAAATTTGTTTTTATTTTGCAGTTTGGGCATATTTAGTCCGTCACAGAGGCCACAAAACAACTTGTATTTAAATAAGTTTAAAGTGCGTGTGTGTATGTTTTCCAATTAGAAAAGAAGAGGTGGAACACATACTTCCAGATCTTCTTTCATAATAAGACATGTTTTTTCCTGCTGTGAAATGGCCCCATCTCTGTCTGGATACACACTGGATAGATTCTTGGCTGTCATCTAATATCTTGTTTCTGCACCCGTTTAATTCAGTGGAGAAAACTCTCATGGTCTTTGGTGAAAAAAGCAATGGTGCGGAAGCAATTTAACTCTGAGGACGGTAAACTACAGCTTAGTATGGAAAACAAACCACTTTTGGTGGCATATAAAGCTGCAGTTAATCTGCAGTTGCCATTCATCTATGGATTAATCTACGTCCATCCTTACCACCTTACAAAGGTTMTTCTGTATCTATATGCGTGTGCGTGGCTGTGTGCTTGCATAAAATATATGTGTAGAAACCACTAAGAATTTACCAAGCACACTTTCTATTAATAGCAGGAGACAGTATGCTCCTTCAGCACAGCCCCTGGTCACTTCAGGTAAAGGGGCTATGAGATACTCCCCATATAATAGATTAAATCATACCAAGAGTATTCACTAATAGAAGTTTTCTGAAAATGTGAGTGAATATGCATTTAAGTGGATGCATGCTCCCATAAGAGAACTGCCTAGTTCTGTCTCACATGATCATACGTGCATGCACATAGACATGCCTAGGTGGTATCATGGATTTAATTGCAGTGATGACTTCCTATGAGGAAGCCATGTGCAGAGGCAAAGGAGTGGCTGCTTATGTTGCTAACTCTGAACTTAGGTTTCCCAGGTTCCTGTTACGGTCGATGGGGAGAGGTCGGTGCCACCAACAGATAAACCAAAGTGCCAGAACAAGTTAGGCTCTTACCTCTTTTTCTAGCAGCTATATATTAGGTGGTGAAAATATTCTCTGAATTTCGGACCTGCTAGCATTAGTCCTATTTATATCTGCATCATCTGAAAAGGTAGGATCTGTCTGCTGTAGGATAAGATAGATAGATGGGCAGTGCTTTCATCCACTAAGTTCAGCAAAAACCTGACTTGACTGTAGAAAGTGTTTTGATAAGTGCAGTGGGTTTTGGAGTCTGGAGCTTGGCATTATTCCTTCTCTTCTTTCAGTTACGCTAATGATTCTAATAAATTAACAAGTATAAGGGTTGCTTTAATGCCAAGCAAACCTTTAATTTTGAATTTAAATTCTTCTGTATGTTTAGCTTGCCGCCTATCAGGCTGGTTGTGGTCAAAAAATACTTCAGCTCTGTACCACAGTATGTTTTTCCCCATCATATTTAAAGTTTTTTTGATTATTTTCAAATCTTTTATAAGTGAATACACTGAATGTTTATATTTAGTGTCCAATGAAGGGGTGGGACTGGAGGGAAGGGTGATATAATACCCTGTCTTCAAGTCTTTGTGGATTTGCCCGTGTGGCTTGTGGATTGCATGGTTTAGCATCTGCATGGTCATGGCATGACAAACCTTTCTTTACATTGCTCCTTTCACTCAGAATTTGAGCTTGCTGGACCCTTTTTGAAAGCCAACATGCATGTAAATGACATCAGGTTGGCAGACATACAAGTTATCTGAAGCTTAGGATTTTTTTTCTTTTTTTTTTTCCCCCCAAGCAATTTCTGACTACATTTCTTACAGTACTGAAATGGCCAGAGATCTTGACTCTGCTGGTTCCTACTTACTGCTTTACAATTCAGCACCATCATTTGCAAAGTGGGAAGAGACTGGCAGCATCATTTTTTGCCCTTTACAAGTGGGTAGACAGTGTCCCTGATGATAAGCAAAATAAAATCAAGCCCTTATGTGTGCCTCAAGTTTGAGGTCTAGATCCCACAGACCCCTCGYGGGTGTAAGGAGCCGTGGCTTCACTCGTTCCACTGATGTCAGTAGGTGCTTTTGAAGTTGATTGGAGTTTTGCCATTGACTTGAACAGGGCCAGGATTTCTCCCAAGGAGGGTGTTCCCACAAACAAAGATTACTTGCATGAGTARGAGCATCTGGATTGATCTGCGTACGTGTCTTCAGATTTCCTCTCAGCATGATTTGAATGGCCCAAGAAGTAAAATAAATGCCACTGATACGTTCATGCCATTTTCAATTATTTGTGTAACACAAAAACAATAGTTTCTGCTTTTATTGTGCGATTTKTTTTCATAATGCACAACTGGTGCTTTGACATACTGCAGAAGAGAATTTGTTGGACACGGTAATACTGATTTAAAAAAAAAAGTTCTCTCTATTTAGATGTCATAACTATTTTCTTTTTCAAGCGAAAATTGTAGTGTCATATACAAATGTTACCTTTTCCCCTGATTATCTTGTACAAAGCTAATAGTTTTGGAATAGATACAGATTTTTAATGCAATGCTATGGTTCTGGTTTATAGAAAAATGGATCAATTACCAAGGCAGGCTTCAAAGAGGGAGACTGCCCTAAGTTATAAATGGCTCAGTCCCTTAATTCTGTCATAATCCTATTTGATATATAGTTCTCAGTGCTGCTGAATCCTTTTAGGGCTCTTTGATCAAGTGAGTACTTTCAAATGTGATGCCTCCTGTCATCTAACCCCCTAAAAATAACACAACTTGCCATTTAATTTCTGGAAACATTTGTTTTCCCTAGTCTTTCATTTCTTTGGGGGGGGGGTGTAGGGGGTAAGAGAAAACAAAAAGCCTTTCATACTAGCTGACTTAAGAGAAAGAAGGACTRCCGGAAACAAGATTCTATTTATTTATTTTTTAGTCAAAGGCCCACACCAATATTCCTGCTTAGGCTGATGGCCTGAATGTTCGCAGGAACCGGATCGGACCCCTACTGTCTGTGCATCAGGCATTCGAGGCCGATGCCCTAGGCTTCGCTGAGAACTTGAATTTACTGAGCATAGACGATGTGAGAGAGATGCTGGGACATCACAGAAAGCCTCCGTTTCAGGAGTAATGTTTGATTTGGCGTTTAGGTAGGCAGACYTTACCGAATGTCTTGAAACTCCACTCTGAGGAGAAGATCTGTGTAAAGGGCCTCAGATGTGGCTTTTTTTCAGAGTCCTGGTGAGTCTTTTCCAGATCAGATCATGGGACTCTTCAGATGTGTGTGTGAGACCTTTTTCCCACCCTTTTTTTAAAAAGAGCACCAGGAAATCATACAGTTGCTAAGCCTGAGTTAGTATTTTTTTGCATTATGGTGATATGATTCCAGAACTGTTTTTCTGTTGAGTGCCKTAACTGCTCTAACTGCTAGTCAAAATCCAACTCTATGAGGAGGAAAAGTCCATGTTTTCCTTCTCCTCTGTGATTGTTGCCAGTAAGTTTCGTTGTGAATTGGTATTCTTTCCTTCTGTAACTGATATGCACTCAGGAAGCAGGTCCCTCAACTTAAGACAGCTCAAAAGAGCTGAGAGATTTTAAGATCAAATTGTCCCACCTTGTGCAAGGTTATCAGCTCTCCCTCCTGGAAAGGGACAGTTTCTGGTGCCACACTTGGTAGCTTCCTGCAGGAGGAGCTGGGTCAGGGGCAGCAGAATTCAGTAGCTACAAGCCAGGAGGAAAGTGTGATTTATTGCAGGCAGGAATGGCTGTCTCAGCACCCTCTTTTTGCCCAACCAGTCACATATCCCACGGGATCATTGATAGCCTGGAAAGGGAAATCACTGGAGGAATGTGCTTGAGGTGAGCCTTGCAGACCTCTCCCACCAGTGCAAAGTGTGTTTGACCTTTGTACTCCTGGAACCATGGAGTCGTAGGCTCCATGGGGAGCCATGGCTCGGGACCATACACATCCAGCAGTGGCAGCCAGCAGAATTTGGCTTCTTTTCTGACTCTGTACCTCAGCTCAGAAGCCATACTGCTCTTGGCTTTCTTTCACGTGACTGTGACTTGTCTCCCCCACACCCCAGACCTCTCCCTTTGAAAGGTGTAGAGGGAAGGTTAAAGCTTCAGTTTCATTTTAAGTTCACTTAAAATGTAGATTAAATGTCAGTATCTGTCCCCTAGAGCAGTGAGATTCGGTGCTGCCTTCCAAAGGAAGTGACGGGGGCACAATAGCCAACTACCATTAAGAGGGAACCAGGCTGGCTTGTAAAAAGGGCCATGAGACGATGCAGCTGCCTGTGCCGGCAAAGGACTGGATGCTTTCTCCCACAGAGATGGATTGTCCGCACCGATCGCATGTTCCTGTATCAGACCAGCTCTCCCTCGGCATTTGACAAGTAGAACAGAACGTCCCAGACACAGTTTCAACCTGTTCAGATGTTATTCTGCATCTGCCTACAGGTTACTGTGTGTTCAGCTGGAAACCTGAGCATTTTGAACTCCTGAACCACCATCTGCTCAGTCTATACAGTCTGTTTATCAAAAGGTTTAAGTGCACTGTAAGGTCCAAACCATTTTATGGAGTCCTGCCAGCTGAAATGAAATATTAGTTGCTGTGTATGTTGAAAAACTGTCGCTTTGTAGGCCAAAAGAGCTTGGAGATCCCAGCTGGTAATCAAAGAGCAGTGTGTCACATATTTCATGGTTAGAGGCTCCATTAGTTTCCAGATTCTTTAGAAACCTAACTGATGAATTAACCAATCAAATTTAGATCTGAATTAAATCCAAGACTCCATCACCGAAGACCTGTATCACCAAAAATAACCACCACAAAATGAAGCCTTGCAAAACTAAACACACAAAGCAACAATGCACAATGTTCAGCTTCCCTTTAAATAAATCCCTCTTACACCACACGTGAGTGTGATCCTGCAAGCACTTCTTCCTAAAGATGACCTGATCTATCCCCATTGAGYGTGGATGGGGTTTGCCGTTGATCTCTATGGGTTAAATGCTGGGGCTCCTCTCAGTCCCCCCAGTCCACAGTGCAGGTCGCTGTGTGGATGGGAGAGAAAGCAGCCTTTGGGGGGTTTCGGTCTTTGGCCCTGCAGTGTAATTAGTGGTAATTAAGTCTGATTCTGCACCTTACTCAGTGCTCTGGCTAATCCTGTTAAGGCTACCCACTGAGACGTTGTGTGCTTTTGGGATGGACTGCTGCACCTTAAACCTGACATAGCATTGAGAAACTTATTCCTTTAGACCTGGTGTCACTTGGGCCGGCGCGATTGCAGTGCAGCAGCGGTGGCCCTCGCCGGCTCTGGGCTCCTGTGAGCCATGTGCTGCTGCTCTGAGGATCGTATGTGCTCGTATGCAGGAACAAGGCAGAGGCGGTACGCTGAAGTGGACGTTGCGTGGTGGGTCTTGGGAGGTGAGGAATGAAGATTGCAGCAAACGAGGGAAACTGTATCCCTACTTTTCTGCGTGTTGCCTCTCGCAGRAAACTTCTGAGCTAGCCCCAAGTGTGTGGTGCTTAGTGCTGTGATTAGCCCTGCTGACTTGAGAGTAACTCCTGGTACTTGGCAGGACCCTCTGCAAGATCAGGCCCCGGGGTTTGGATGGGGGGAAGGGGGAAAACAGGATAACTCCTGAGCTGAGCTCAGAGCACGCAGCTGTCCTAACTGAGACACTTGCCAGCCTTCAGAAATAAACCCACTCAAGCCACTCTTTTCTCTTTTCTGATCAAAGAATAAAGTGGCTTAAGCTGGATAAAGCCTGTGTTGGTGACAGACTTCACTGCTAGGGCCAGCTCGTGCATTTCCTTCGTTTAGCAATGGCTTTTAAGGATTTTGATTTAATTCTTTGGGTCTTAGGCATAAGCAGAAAACTCTTACAGTTAATCACATATTTTTTGTTTAATTATGGAGTTTGGCAGCTTTAAAATATAATACTGTCTCTGCAGTGTTTCCTCTAAAATGTTCTCTTAAAAGGTATTGTTCTATATTGCATTCCCGTTTTCCTGCAGCTGATTTTGATGCAGGGTGTAGTTAAACAGACCACCACAGTGAAGCAGTTTGCTCTTCACATTTCAAGGAGAAATTGTTCCAAGTGAACATATAACCTCTAGAGCCCCAGAACACATCTGATTTCCCCTCACCTCCGCTGTGACTTGTCCCGTGACATGGGACTATTGATAATATAGGTATCTTCTTACTGTACTGCTCAGTACATTCTCCTGTAGGTAGGTCTGGTTAGAAAGCACTTGAAGTTTCCTTACACATCTCCACTTCCCCGAGGGATCAATGTCTTGATGGATCACATTCAAACACATTCAACGTCCCACTGAGAGTGTGCGAAAGGACAACAGAATCGCTTTCCCCCTATCCATATCCATTTCCTCCTGCACTCCCTGTTTTACAACTATTGGCATGCCCGCAGGGAACGCTGCTTCTCAAGGTCACAGGAGGGGGAAAATAGCTGCTCTCGAGGTACAGAAACTTTTGAATTGGTTTGGGAAAGGCATGACCTTTTCCTAAATCCAAGGGGAGGTTAGTGGGATTTTGCTGGTGGCAAAACACGTGAGTGTGTTTGTACAGTGGGTTGTGGTGTTTTGGGGTCTTTTTTTAACTTTTACACATAAGGTTATGTGCTTATTTTCACAAAGATCTTAGCAATTTTTGTGTTTTCAAGGTAAGAATAGTTTCCTGAGTCTCTCGACTTTGCATTACAGGAATGAAGGAGAATATGATTTCAGTATTATAGCATTTCACACATTTTGCAGTGGCATCTGTACAAGTACATTGTAAAAGTGCAATAGTTTTATGCATTGTATGCTTGCTATTTCAACTAGGTAGAGTTGCTTCATCAGTATTAAAAAGGGGATTCTGACAGATCCTAACCTGAGACTGTCCAAGAGTTAAACAGTCACTTGTAAGTGAGTCTTTAGCATGACTTGCAGAGGTGGGAATTAAACCTTCCACATCTGAGATGAGAGCCCGAGTCACTGGTTTTCAGAGAGAGAAAAAAAGGGCATAATTTCCTGATCAGCCCGGAGATGAATGCGAGCCCCCTGTGAACCTCTCCCAGCAGAATCCTGCCTGAGTCAAGGTGATGTATTCTGGAACTGCCAAAATGAGTGTGTGTCAGTGTTAGTGCAGTTCGCTTTGGTTTTGTGTGTCTGAGAATGGATACGGACGAGGCTAGTGCAGGCAGCATCCCACTAGGCATGCAGTTACGGCTGGAGCCTTCTAACACTTTTTTTTTTTTTTTGGATAGAATACATGATTTAAGGAATTTTCTGAGAGGAAATTTGATTATTGCCAAAACATACTCATCCTCCACTGAGAAAAGTAAATAAAGTATTTTGTTTCCCTTTGGACTTGCTGAGTTTGTGGTTTTTAGAACCGAAGTATGTTTTGGTTCCATGTGAGGTGTCATCTGTGTCTACCTGCACTGCCAGGGTGTCTTATGGGAGTTGCAGTTTCCTAGCACTGCACGTACCAGCGCACCAAACTTCATCTTCTGTAAGCCAACCTTAATCTTCCACCAGCTCTAGCTGAGCTAGTGCTTGCAACGCAGGAACCCAATGACTGTCAGATGCATAAGGGGGATCTTGTAACTCGGATCTGGTGTCCGTATGTGATAAAGACCCTATTAAACAGGGAACAGCTGATTTTGCCCTGTGAACACCCACAGATTTCACAGCCTTGTAAAAGCAGGAACTAGGTGTATATTTTAATGCAATTAAATGAATGCAGTATTGGCCTGCCATCARGGGAGTGAAGCAGAGGTGATAGGAACTGCAGTAGGGATATATTTATTATTGATCATTTTGACCCAATAAATTCTGAAATATTTATTTATTTATTTATTTATTTCAGAATTTATTGGGTCAAAACCAAGAGATATTTAAGCTGAGCTTTTCCAAGAAAGGTAGGTTCCTAGTTCCCACTGACAAGTCAGGAGCTCTGGGGCATGATCTCTTGTGGTTTCCTTGAAAATCTTAGTGGCCTCAACAGAGTTTTTCTTGCTCTTTTTTGTTCTTGAAATGCTATGAAATGTATGCTGTGCTTGTATGTCATGGGGAAATCTTTCTTCCTTGAGAAAGGTGGTTTAGATAATGTATCACAAAGCACATAACACTCTTAAAGTGTCAGTCATCAGGAGCATCTCAGGCAGTCCCTTAACTTTAGAAACTTTCTGGATAGGGATGTTGATTATCCTCATTTTACAGGCTGGTAAGCTGAGAGACAGAATGAACTGTATGTAATCACGCAGCAGGATCAGAAAGATACCTTGGATTTCCCAGGAGTTTTATTTTTCATGTGTTCTGTTAGCRTTGGCTCACAGTCCCTATAAAAACATGGCTTGTATAGTGGTAGGTTCCATACAAATTATTAAAGACATGGTGTTTCTGCAAAGGCTTCATAGCCTGAAAAGATGCTCCACACCCTGATACGAGGAAACCTGCTTAAAATGAGCCTGCCCCTTCTTGTATCGAAGGTGACATTGCAACCCATGCTACTTTGCACAACTTAATTTTTTTTCACTTTGCAAGTGATATTTGGTGAATATTTGTCGATTTGCCACTGTTTGTGCATCTTGCAGCCTTGAGCAAAGCATAGTGACCTGACCATATCTGTCTTTATCAGTGTCTTTCCATTTCATTCTTAAGAGTCCATGTCTCTTTAACGTACTGAAAAAAAATTCTCATTGCTGATAATTCTGCTGACTGTGGCATTTTTCTTATATCCTTTTACCGCTTTTATCATTTTTCTACAATTCTTAGTTTCTTATTTATATCCAGATTTTTCAACTCTCTTCCTCTCTCCTCCGTTTGTTATCAATTTTATTTATACATACTTGGTATCCATAAATAGCTGCTTTCCCTTCTTGGAGCCACATTTCACCCACTGGATCCTTCTTCCCTCATTGCGTCTTTCTGATCTACTTAGTGATGTTCTCAGTATCAGTCACAACTTTCTGTTTAAATTCTTTATTCTAGTGCATGTGACAAGATTGGTTTAGCCAATAACTACGCTAACCAAGATTCAGGACAAACAGGCCAGGACAGAAGGAAACCTAAAAATGTCCTTTACGTTTGACTCTATTCTTGCTCGTGTCTGACTGCCCTAGGATGGTGACTGACAAATTTCCACTTGTCCTTAGGATGACTGAAGTGGATATAAATAAACCACGGCATGTGACCTAGCAAGGAGTGTGAGGGGTTGAAATCCCATCCCAAATAATCAATCCCACTGCAATTTCCTAAGTAAGACTGGAGAAGGGCTAGGAGTCAGCTGTACTGAGCAGCAGTGATTAGCCTGCTTTACCCTGAACTGCTGAGGAACAGCGAGGTCATATAAGCGACCAGCTGAACGAAAGGGGGGTGGAGGAAGGGGGTGGAACGACGGGCTGGGTTTGTTTCTAGATGATAGAAAGCAGTTTGCGATGAACAACTCCAGACTTTGTGGGAATAGCTACCAGTTCGCCGTATGCTCAGTGCAGAACTTTGTGAATGGAAGGGGCCAATCTTGATCAGTAATTTATTTTTTTTTTCCTGCCGTGTTCTTTGAATAGACATTGTTTTTATGTTTCCCAGGTGGAGACTTGCATGTTTCTGTGTTGGGTTCTTGCAAACAAGCGTAGTTGAGTTCTTGCAAGCAGAAGGAAGTTAAAACTCTCTAGATTAGGCCATGTCTGAGAGAAGCAGGATAGCCCCAGCCTGGTCTCTAGGATGCTGCTGGCTCACCTTGCGGAAAAGTAATGTGTGCTTTGGCTTGAGGAACAGGCTTGTGTTAAGGGACCTGGCAGCAGCGTAGCAGGTGTGTTGCTTGCTGCAAATGAGTTCCCCCGGCAGTGCTACATGGGGATGTGTGCCTGCTGCTGATCGGTACTTTGCCTGGCTCTAGCTCGTTCTGTCAGGTTTGGCTTTTCGGAGCCCTTAAAATCAATATAAATTAATAAAAAGAAAGCCAACAGCCCATAAACAACATTAGCTATGGAGCTGTTARAATGCAAGCAATCAAACTATATTTAATCCACTTTCTCACATTAATGCTGTGCAAGGGTGCGTATTTAACATGCTACTATTAGATTAGTAACAGATGTTGTGCAAAGGAAACAATAATTGATTTGTATGGAGCGTTATTTTGGAGAGGCTTCTCCRGGGCCATCTGAAGAAGTCAGCTGGGCTCGAGCACTGCACGTATATCCAAATGGCTCGGCGTAGGGCGACTCTGAGCTGTGTGCCTGGTGAGTCTGGCTCCTGCAACGCAGAGTCCTCCGCTCGCATATGGTGACCCTGAGGCACCGGAGCGGCTGCAGGAGAGCAAGGCAGCTGTGCCAAGCGGGTGCTCAGGTAGGCGCTGCACTGGCAGCTGGCTGTTAGGGCCAGCTTTCAAGCTGTCAAAAAAGAGCTAGGTTTAATTATTGCTCTGAGATRTATTTGTTCCCACTCAACCACTGTCTGGCTTCGAGATAGCATCTTTGTAATTCTCTGAAGTTCACCTGAGATGTCCATGCTTCTGATACAATCACAGTGTTTAATAATAAATGGCTCACTTATGCTTTGTGGTCTGTGGCTATCTCTTGAGGATCTCAAAGCACTTTACAGTCCTTTAAGCTTCATTGTGCMCTCTGTGCTATAGAAAGTGATCACGTTTTTATATTGGGGAAAGCCATGGTGGAAGGAAAGGGCTGTCGTGAGATATTCGCGGCTGAGGTAGGATTAGAACACAGGGTGACTTTTTGTCATCTGTGTATCAAGGCTATCCTCAGTATGATCTGGAAAGTTTTGACTTTCAAAACTAAAAAGGCAGCTAAAACAGATTTCCAGAAGTGGCCAGCTATCTTTCTGGACCGTTGAAAACTTGCCCAAGAGCTTATGTCTAGATGCAGCTGCTTTACCTTTGATGAACATTTGAAGGTCTCAGCACAGACTGCTTTGCATTGCACCTTCCAGTCTCTTACCTCCTAGCCTAAAACATCCCCACTCCTTTCTCTCTTTTTTCTACCCTCTAGTCTCAGATCTGATGGCAGAAGAACAAGGCTTTTTCTTTTACTGAACATTTCCTTTCTGAGAAAGGGCATTTTCTCTGATAAAGCTGGACACAGACTACCATTTGCCACATGTATTTGCAAAAGCATCATCTGTGTGCTGTCTATGGCAGCAAAACCAAATGCTTAATGTGGGGAAATACCTTCAGTGTGCATTAAGTTTGAAGGTGGAGGTATCCCCCTGTATTCAGAGCTGTATGATATAGCTGCTAGGAAGCTCGCCAAGCCAGCTTCTTCAGAGCTTGGGAGTCTGCAAGGTAAAAGAATATCCTTGTCCTTTGGGAAGTGTATCTTTTTGCAGAGTTCATTTCAGTACAGTCCCCACTTGCAGTTTTGTAACTTTTTCCTTGCTTTACATCAGACCTCTCTGGTCTGTCGCAATTGTCCAGTTTTAGTTATCTTATGAGTTCTGGCATAATCCAGCACAGTGCTGAAGTATTTCCTTTCTGCTTCACTTCAGTAGAGAYAGGGAGCGATCTCCTTTTCAAATTCTAGGGCAGCTTCTGAAAGCACAAGTCTCTCTATGCCTCAATTACAGCATCTGAAAAATACGTAAAAATGTATTTGCCTCCTCTGCGACAGGCAAAGGAAGCGCTATGTTTTGTTACAGGCACAGAGTGGCGCGTTTGCCCTGCAGCCTCTTCGTCCCCTTGCTGGAGATGGTAAGGGAAGAAGGGGAAGGAAAGATATGGCTGTACTGCACACAGCTCTGTGGAGAGCTTCCATAAGCACCAAACTAGACAGACACAAGATGCTCACAAATTTGCTACCAGATCCTACCTCAGACCTAGTTCCTCAAAGGAACTTGAAACCATCAGTCTTTGTGGCGAACGGGCCTGGGTAGGACCCCCTGCATGGAAGAGCTATCTAGAGAATATGGAGAAGCTGCGAATCCCTATCAGGACACCAGGTTTGAGGCTTTTGGGTTAAAGCAGAGACCAGTTTTTCTCCTCAGGCACCTGGGTGTCAGGCAAGCAACCTTCCTTCTGCCTCAGGTGGATATATACATGCATACTAAGACAGGTCTCTCTCCCTAATGTATGTAAGAGTGTGGGTATATACATATGTGTTACGTGTATACCGCACCCACCCACCCCTCTGCCTATTGTAATGTTTTTTAAACATTTGTGATTATACAGCATCTTGTAAAGAATTATGAAGATCATCATTATTTATAAAGTTAATACTTATAATGAAATGGTTGCACTTTGATGTCTGTATATGTTTTCTAAGCTGGGATGACCTATATTGTAGAGGTATTATGTATACTAGGTGATGCAGGGATTGGCTTGGGAATTACCAATGTTTAATGAACACTAAAATTAGAATTTGACTGAAATCCACATAAATGGCTCGACAGCAAGTTCGACTGCCCCTGGGGAGCTGTGGGCAGCTCAAATTTACCCACAGGCATTTTTGAAAATGTTTTTTTTGAATCAGCATAGTGTGCTTTTTGGAGCAGAGAGTGCAACTTGCACTTTAAACTCCCATCTCTTCCCCTTGTCCCCCATTTTGGTGTTGAAAAGCCCTCCATGGAGAATAGAAGTATGTTGCAGGTATAATACGTGCTACAATCTAATGCCTTTTTGCAGTACATGCCATAGCAAGTCTTCTGCTTTCCCTACTAGGTGGCTTTCTGAGCTTAGACTCTTGCTATTTGGAATTTCCAAATATTTGCTATACCTATGTATACTTTGGATAGTGAAAAGCCTGGACTAGCTATGTTATATCTTTCTCCACCGCACTGCAATAAGAAAAGCATGCAGCCACAGGGAACACCAGCTTTTCAAGGTGATGGTTTCCTGTCTTTGGGTTAGAGTTGCTCTCTAACTCTGGGGTGAGATGAATCTGCTTGCTGTGCCTTCCTATTCTCATAGGAAAGGGGGTTAATTATCATTTAGGAGGCCTGTTTATGTCATTGCTACTGGTTCCAAGGTGCTGAGTCTCCTTGCTCCTTCTTCCCTCCATCCCAGCAGCTGACTTGCACCCAGAGCTGTGCCATGGCCGTGGCTTTGGGGCACTGGGGCTGTAGGCGGCAGGAGAACGGGCCCCTTGGCTTCTTCTGCAGAGCCAAGCAGAAGCCGTTAGAGCTCCTGGCCTGGTTAAATTTGCAGTCCAGCTGTGCAAGTTTCCTCGTGGGAAAATATTGCAATTAGAAGTATTGCCCACAGTAAAGGTGAGAATTCTTCATATGACTCAAGAAGCAAATTGCTAATTTTAAGAAGCCAGTGTTCTTCCAGAGAAAACCTCCAGGAAAATGAATATCCCCAACCATACAGGGAATTCATTGTTTTGTTGGTGGGTGTGTATTATTGCCAGTTTTGTTTGTGGGACTTTGGTTTTCCAGAAGAGCCAAATATCTCCTCTTAGGGTGTATCTTTGAGGAAGCTCTAGGTAATGCAGAAAATGGTAACGTTGTTTTTGAGCCCTCTGTTTTATTGATGTTGTGATGACATGGCTGTGTAGAAGTCAATCCACCAGTGCCTGGTTAATTGGCATGCTCTGAATTTGGTTTTTGCAGCTTATGCTGTCCTGCTGGACCTGTAGTCCAGCCTTTTAAAACTTAAGCTTACATTGTTGCTTCTTTTCTTTTCTTTCTTTTTTTTTTCTTTTTTTTCTTTAATTTTGTCTTGCCTCCTCGCTGTAGGTTGTTGACTCGCCTGGAACCAGACAAGCCTTTTTATTTCCTTTGACTGCTTCTGTAAAGCTTGATGGGGAATTTACATAATCAATGAGGTAACCCTGTCACCCCAAACATGGAGTCTTTAAAGAGAATAGCTTTATGCAAATTAGATATTGACGGTGTAATGATTAATTGGCCCCAAGCCTTTGTTAATATGCAATTGTTGTAGTGTAACATGCATTTGTAATTATTTTGGTTTAGTTGTTCAAACAAGTGGTGGGCACTTAATTGCTTGCAGCAATTGAAGAGACAGGATATCAGAGAGAAAAACAAAGGGCTGGTTAACTAGTTATCTGATATAATGTTGGATTTCCTTTGTGTATATTGTGTTACAAAGGTCAGATTCTTAGGTGATAAAAATCAGTGCAACTCTCTTGGAAGCTATAGAACTATTCTGACTTAGAGCAGCTGAGGATGTGATTTGAAATGTTCCTGGAAGTCAGGTTTCACTGTCGTATTTGGTGTTGGTCATCTGGGAGTTAGGACAGTGAGCAGAGTTGTTTATTGCCATTGGTTATTATTATTAAAAAGGAAACACTTTGGTTCAGAGTGTGCAATGAGTTAAAAGTATGCATTAGTGAGAAGCTGTTCGTAAGACTCTTCCAAGCAAACAAATAAATACCTGAGCTACTTTAAATTCTCCAAGGTGCTTATCTGCTTTATGCGGCTTTTCTAATAGTTTGATATCTGTTTTTCATTCCTTTTGGCTCTAGATCTGCATTTACCAGATGGGGGGAAAAGCCTGTAGATTTGGAGGTGAAGAATCCTACTTCCCCATAAATGTACTTAATTTACTGACTGTGTCAGTTTTCTGTAGCGTATCAATTTACCACACTTTCACTTAGCGCATCTAAAGTTGTGAAGTTCCTCTCCTAGACACTTGAGTTGTGAACACTGACATAGAGATACATGAACCCCAAGGTAAGATCTGCATTTCAAAGTTGTCTTGTGGCCCACAGCCACGTTTCCCAGCTTCTTGCATCTCCAAGATTGGGCTCCCTATCCCATGACACTCAAATCCTCATCCCTTCCCTCTTTTCTCCGCTTATGCGCTCCTTTCTTTCCTCCATCCTCAGGATACAAACCACATCCATCTTTATGATCCAGACACCAATTGACAAACTGTCTGACCTGGGTAGCACTGTTTGTCCCAGCAGCCACATGAGCATCTGTCTGGAAGTTCAGAAACGGGGCTGCCTGCAGGTAGACCCCTGTCTCACATATGGACGTTGTCCCGTACTCTCCTGCTTCGTGATGCCACCTGCCACGTGCAGCTCATGTGAGAGGGGCACCTCCCTGCTGAGCCGTAGATGGGAGCAGGCAGGGGAGTGCTGCGGCTGGTGGGCTGCCCTTGGAGGCCTTTCAAGCTAAAGGTGCCTCCTGAGCCCCTGGGCGTCATGCATGTATCGATGTACACCGTGAGCGTGCCAGAAGAAAGAGACAGAAAAAGAGAGCGGAGAAGTAAGCAATGACTAAAGGAGCATGAGAGTCCATCTCAGCTTGGATTTCTCAGCCTTTTATGTAATTAGAGAAGAATCACTGTGGAAATGAAAGGGAAAGTGTTGGGATCAAATCTGAGTATGTTTTAGAGCTTTCAGCAACAGATTCCATCAAATTCTGAACTTCTGCTCATCCCAGAAATGTATAGATGTATAGATGTTTTGGAGACACAGAAAGAACAAAAGGATATTTTCTCATGTGTGTTTATTCTAAATGGGGAAAGGTATGGGAGAAGTGTCATTTTTTCTTTCCTCTCTTCGGTCTTAGATATCTGGCCTTGAATGCTACAAAGTCAGGAAGAAGTGTTATTTAGTTGCACAGCAAGCTTGCTGCTGTACAGCAAGCAGCATTTGCCGTGACTCATGCAGTGTAAAAGAGCTCTGTCAGTCTGTGTACTGGTTCAAAGAAAGAAATTTGTACCGCTTGTTCCGCTTAATATATTTCCATCCTTTAGAAGGAAGAGATACAGATCTTTCACATTATTTTTGGGAATGGTGTGCATTTTTGATGGCATCCCCTGCCACGTCAGCATGGCTTTCCCTCCTCAGCCTGGCTGATACTCAGTTCTCCTCCATCAGTTATGATTCCAGAGAATAAAGAAAAAGAAAGTAAAAGGTCTTTCCTCTCTGGTTTCAGATTCTGATGACTCACTAGAGCTGTCAGAGCAGCTAAAGAAAACTGCTSGGTGTCACAGTTTTCAATCAGATTTACCCCTTGTCATTTTAAGAGTCTATTTTCTGTATTCCATTTCTTTTTTTATTCCTTTGCCAGCATGAGAACACTTCCAGAGACCACTGTTCGTGTTAGACACTGAAATTCCTACCCAAAATAACCATGGTATTTTTGTTTCAAAAAACGAACGCTGTGAGCATTGTTATTCCTTTCCCTCACTGCCCATGTTTCTCTAGTGCCTTGTTTGCTCTGTACACTGCCTAAATATATAACAATGTTTATTCATACTGCTTTGACATGATCTCCATTATGCTGTTTCTTACTCCTCTTGATGTGCTCTCAGCACTCCCTTATGGTGCTAGGAAACAGACTTCTCAAGAAGATCACACGTAGGAGTCTTGAAAGCACTTGGGGTTCTTTCCCTGGGCGATTTCTTGAAGGTTATTTTCAGTAGCTGACTATAAAGTGGCCTTGAGTCTTTCATTATGTGCTTTAAGGAAACTGATAACTAGCTATCATTATCTGAGATACACCAGTGATAAGCAGACATGTCAAATTCTGATCTGGTGCTAGTAGTCCTCAGTCTGGGCAGGTTTGAGGTGAAATCTGGTTTCCGTTAAAATCATTTGCAAGATTTTCTGTTGGATCAGCAGGGGCAGGATCACACCACTTTGAAGTGGCTCAAGATATAAGTGCTAAGGAAGGAATATAATTTGCAGGGGGTGGCAGAGGGATCTGCTTAAGAACAATGAACAAAAAGCAAGCAAAAGAATTTGTAGGCTGAGTTTATTAAGATCTTCTAATAATGAACTTTGTTAATAATTATATATACTTATGTAGCAATAGGCCATGGGAATTAGGGCAGGGGCTAAAATATGGGTTAGAGAAAAGGATGGGAAGGTTTCCTTTTGGCAGGCAGGTACCAAGATGTAATTTGACTCAGCAGCAGAAAGCGGGATTGCTTAGCAATGATATGGGTGCTATCCTTAATTCCAGCAAATGATATGCTGGGGATGGGAGGACTCTGTGTGCGCTGCGGGTAGGACTTGGCTCAGTGATGTTATGCTGCGAGAAGGTAAAAGGTACAATCTTTTGGTGCCCTCATTACTGCTTTGGTTTACTGTTTCCCTGAAGCCCTGTCCCATATTCCTATGATATATAGCTTAATCTTGGTCACTCAAGTGGTGCAAAATCCAAGGTGGACCTGCAGCCTATTTACATCTCATTTAAAAGGGCATGTTACAATATGCCTGCTTTATCCTGAAGCTGGTGCTGGAGTGTTAAATAGAATCAGTTCCTAAAAGAAGTTGTATTTTGCAGAGTCAAAATGGATTTGTGCAATTTTCCCCAAATGATTGTTACAAAGCTGCTGATGAGATCTAGATTTTTTTAAATTGATGGTATCAGGATTAAGAGAAGGAAATGTATAGCTTTGTTTTCAATCACATATGAATTTTCTTACATTACTTGTGTTTAAACCTATTTATGTTAGTGAAGCTCAAGCAGATGTTGTTGGCCTCTTGATTCACTGAGAGACATAGGTGACAAATGGTTTTAATTTAAAATTAAATGTGCTAAAAAGCTGCTTGGAGCTGATGAAGCTCAATCATTAACCTGTGCATCAACAACCTCTTTACCACCCTTTTGAATATCAGGGAAGTAGGCAGTATTTCTTACATTTGGATAACATCAGCCACTAATGCTTCGCCAGAACTGCTTTTAATTCATCTCAACAAAAAGAAAAGTAAGCACATAAGGACGAAGCGATGCCCTGAACTGCCAGGAAGGCCAAGTAAAAGGCAAAGTGAAACAAGGCCAGGCCAGACTGTGACATGCAGTTCCTGAGTTGGGCATATTTTCATTGTAAGGAAAGGAAGTACCAAGTGGGCAAAAATAATCGTAGATTTAAAGAGAGAACTTGACAGACTCCTCTTGAATTCATCGCTGATCATCGCGAGCATTATGGCCTGTCAGCTAAGTTCCCAGCCAGTGGGCAGCTGGTGCAGTAAATCCTTCGCAATCTTTTACTTTACTGGCTGGTGATAGAAAACAAAGAAACTTCCCCTTAGCTAATAGTTACTCTGAGAGGCAGCTCAACTTTTAATCAGAGAAAGCATACAATGTTGACTGGAGTCACAGAAATGATTAAGAACTGTTAAAAAAAAGAAAGAAGGAAAGAGCAAACAGACCCAAAGCTAACAAGCATCCCAGCAACTCCCAGCTCAGACATAATGTTAGAAGGGAAAGAAGTAAAAAGATGAGTCATTTCACAAATGTTGGCCAAAAAAAGAAGTCTGATGCAAGGCAGAGGGATGTCCAGGAAGAACTGATGTCACATTGGCACAGAAGCAACTGCATTCACCGGTTTAAATGAGATCTGGTAGTCAAAAATCTACACCTTAAAAACCAAATGATACCTATTCACCTTTATGTGCAAAGGTGAGGGCAGGAGATCCAGCAGCAGAATAGCAAATTCCAAACTTCTACAGTAGTAAGCATGTTAGGAAATGACTAAATATTAAGTGAAGTGCATTTGTAACAAATGCTAAGGGGGTTTCAATGCCAGAAGTAGACCTTCAGATAAGATTATTTGTTGTGTGATGGCTCTTTTGTGCCGCTGAGTGCAAAGAGACTGTAGCCTGGTCATCTGTGGGCTCCAAGCAGAGGATTTCCTGGTTTCAGGAGACATCGCTGTTAGTAAAAGCGTATTACCCCTAGCCCTCAGTCTTCTCCCTCACCCTAACCAGGGTGCTAACTTTAGGAAGCAGAGGCAGCTGCTGGTCACTACTCCAGTTGTTGCTGAGGCCAAAACACTAAGTTTTAATGCAGCATTTTTAGACTGAATGCAATACATATCAATAAGTTGCATCCCAGAAAGGATATGATGAAGGATATAATGAACAGTTCTGTCTCAGGCCATAATCAATAAAGAATCCACAATTGTATCTTGGAGATTCCACTCTAAATCTGAAGAAGCGTTATTGGAGTGAATGAAGCTTCTCAATTTACTCTGGCCCAGAAAACCTAATCCAGTCTTTATTCTCTTTAACGTTTAACATACATTTATAGTGTAATATATGATTTTGAAATGCATATTATTTATCCCTATGAATTTTTGTAGGATATGTAAAAAAAATTTGCATGATAAAACAGATGAGCAATTCAAAGATGTTCTGGTCTCTTGAGTAAATTAAAATTTAAGCAAGTATTGTTATGCATTTTACATAACTGTACATTAAAAGAAGAACTTTAAGTATTATACTAGTACCCTAGAACAGTTATAAAAATTTAAGCCTCATAAACTGCTTAACTTGTGTTTTCTTAATACTCTTGTAGTTTAAAGGAGCTGAAATGTTATATTATTATTATTGTTATTTGAAATTAATGTTCTCTTCAACTTCTCCACCAAACCTCAGGCAAATGCTTTTGAGCAAGTTACAGAATAAACCCCAAAAGAATTGTTTCTCAGTGGAAACCTGGGCACGCTATTTATTTATTATGGCAATGTGGTACCCTCAGCTCCAGTGCCACATTTGTAATCAAAATGACAGCACCTCGACTACCTGGAACGTAAGACATGAGAATGCCAACTCCGTCATCAGTCCTTGCTTGTATTTCATCTGTCTGTGCTTAAGGTAGTCCAGAGGGCTACAATAATTAGTGAAACAAACCCTCATATGTTGCTTTCTGCTAAAAGGATAGTGACAGGTCTTCATGTAAAATCAATCTCAGGATTAAACAACAAATCATTATAGTAAAAGAAGAAAGCTAATTTAAATACCTGGTTACATGAAGACGGTACAGAAGAAGTGTCATTTCTTTTCACATTCTGAGTAGTTTTGGAGGAAAAATGTGCAGTGTGTGGTCAAAAGGTTTAAAATGCCAGACTGTCATCTCTCTAAGGCAGGCTGGTTGTGTCTTCGTTTTGTCACTGTTGCTATTAAAAACCTTAGATAGCCTAGAGAGCTAATGGCAGTCAGAGAGCTGTGAGGGTAATTATGGGAAGGACTCAGACCTTGCAATGGGAATGAAATGGACGGAACTGGCAGTGGGAAGGAAATTCCAATTGCAAGAGAGCAAATTTGTTTTCTTCTTTTTTTCCCAAATCGCAAAACTAAAGCTGCCAGTTGCATAGTTGCTTTCTTTGCTTCTTGCTGACCGATAAACTCTGCAATATGAAGTGATGAATGCTACGATTGCTAAACACTTTTTGTCTGCCTTAAAGACCGAGTTCCTGCTAATCTGTCTAGAATATTGCAAAGTAATGATAGCAAGTGTGGCCTGTGAAATGCTGGTACCTGTGGGGTGTTTGGGGCACCAGGAAATGCTTGGACCCCTTTTACTGAGTTCATTATCATTTTCCTGGCAGGTGGAAATTCAGAATAAGTGATTTCATCCATGTTCTGAGAAGAAATGGAAGGAACAGCTGTTTAGGCAACGGATATGGCAGTATCAGCATATGTAGAGTGGATTATTTTAGCTGTTTTCCATCAGTCTGAGACATTCTCATAAGGGCTGCCTTTCAGAAACAGAACAGCGTGAAAAGCATGTGTTCTGTGCAAAGATTTGCTTTATCCCCCTGCATTCACATAAATCGGAGAAACTCATGACTCTGTCAGAAAGTTACCTACTGGGCTAAATTCAAAGGTGAAATCTAAGGTGTTGCAAATTATATGTTGGTAGGAGTTTCTAGAGGACTCTAAATAGATGGAAGTTAGAACAGCTGTAAACAGAGACCTATTTTGACATAAACTTATACCCTTTTATTAGCTGCTTTCTGCACTCYCTCCCTACTGGTCTCCCACTGCATATCACGTGGAGGTTGATAGTCCTCCTGGCTTCAGCCATCTCCCAGGCTGGTGTTTTGCCCAGCCGTACAGCTCGCCGTCGGTGCCATTCCCAGCCCTGGGCCAAGTCCCTGCTCTTTACCGCGCTCAGATGGCCGGAGGGGGATTTGCTCTTCAGCAGGAAGCTTTCAGGGCAGAAGTAGCTACTTGGTGAGCTGCAGCGCAGGTTCTGCTAGTAATACAGGAGATGGATGCATCAGCGGAGAGTCAGGCTGGGGCTCTGCCTGTAATAATTTACTCTTGCTGGGGAGACAAAATTGTAACTGGATCCATTATGGTGAACGCAGAGTGGGAGACTAAGCATTTAGTTCCTGATTGATGACTGCACAGATGTGATAAACGTTAGAATGGTTGCAGCAATAATGATTCTGTGTTGTCCAAGAGGTT
This sequence comes from Apteryx rowi, assembly GCF_003343035.1. Taxonomy (NCBI): domain Eukaryota; kingdom Metazoa; phylum Chordata; class Aves; order Apterygiformes; family Apterygidae; genus Apteryx; species Apteryx rowi. Next base: position 10,023,327 of record NW_020447196.1, on the reverse strand, counting down.
GCATTAATTTAATTAGATTTGTGCTGGAATCTGAGATGACCTGCCTCTACACAACGTCGTAAGCAGTCAACACGCACTGGAGATGTACAAGAGAGAGGAGGTGTGTGGGGGGGTGTCTGTCTTTTTTTACTCCATAGACAATAAATTCTAGATCAAAGCAAAAACAAGCAATGATATGTGTAATTTTTTAACAGGAGCTCTATAAATATTCAGTGCTGCTGTTTGACAACATTAAAAAAATCACTGAAAAATGCAGCCATTGCTAAATGTGTTCATTTGAGAGGTTTGCTGCTACAAATATGAATCTTCAAAGGCCACGAAACTTAACAATAGCTTTTCAGTATTAGACAGAGTTAATTATAACATCTATCACCCAAGTGAGGTAACTAAAACAAGTCTGTGTCTCTCTTTAGCTTTTGGCTCGTTGAGTGAATGCTGTCAGAAGGAATTTGCCTCAGTGCCTGTGCTTGGTGCTGTTATCAAAGTGTCTGTCAGGGAGAGTACTTTAGTACTGTCGGGAGGCCTGAGTGAGTGCCCCGGCATTGGCAGAGACAGTGACAGAGGTGACTATGGCAGGTCCTGACAGTCTGAATGCAGAATTATATAGTGCAGTGACAAAGTGTTCAGTTTATTTAGACTGGGGAGCAGGATGTGCGGGAGACAAAGGAGAAGCAAAGAAAAGGTTAAGTTGCCGAAATTTTAATTGAGCTTTGAGTGACTGTTTTTGAATAATTGGCTGTGTCAAAACTTAATGATTACAGGCTTGGGAAGCTGCAGCCTTTCACCTCTAGGTCACTGGCTCAAAGCTGGACTGTGCTGGTGGTAATGACTGATGCTCAATAGCGGCTAATGTGAAATGAATTGCTGATCTCTGTCCAGCTTCTACTGGATAAGCATCTGCATCCCGAATGGAGTGTGCTGGTAGTCTCGGCAGAGGCAGCATCCAGAAGTAATCTCCTGCTTTTTATGCAAGTTCCCTGCTGAGAATTGGTTGTCTGGTGTATGAGACCTTGCACTATTGCTACAGTAGCTTTATTAATGCAGTAGAAAGATAAGAATGTTGCTTTTCAGTGTTTCTGCCCGGCATGTTTTGTGTGCGTTAGGCGAAACCTTAGCAATCCATCACTAGCTACAAAGAGCCCTTCACAGCACTAACAGGACAACTGGCAACCAGGGCATCAACATTAATCACCAAGGATTGCCCTCTACGGTCTGGGCACAGTCATTTCACACCATATTTAAAAATATTTTTGAGTATTCATCTTCCAGAGACAGGAAAATAAAAATAATGGCCATTGCGCGGACAACGTTAGCCCACACTATCACTCCCTTAGCTGTGTCATGAGCTGTTTTTTCTGCTGCTGGAGATAGTGTGTGACCTGTCACTGGAAGTGTCCCGGTACCCAGGGAATCTTTCTGAATATTCCTGTCTCTGTGTACACCTGGCCCTGAGCCACTCCTACCGAAATTATGCCATTCTGTGGGCAGTGGGAGCTTGGAGTAGGGATTTGCTTAAGTAGATCAAAGCAATCCAGCAGTCGCTGGGTTTTACGATCTGAAGTATTTATTCCTTGGAACAAGGAGAAGATTAAAATTTTATTTGTGTGTCCCAGAACAAATAAGAGACAAGTACCTCTGGACTGCCACAGTATTATATGGGACTACAAACTGGTATTTTAATGGTGCTAAAATGACTATTTTTTTCAGGCATCTTTGAAAAATTCCAAATCTTAAGAACAGACAAACAAGATGACAAGGCTTAACAACCTTTTCCATTGATGTCCACTAGAACATTTCAGTCCTGGTCATCCTGGAAAATTACAAAATTGAAAATCCAAATATTTGTCTATGGCCTGAGTTAAAGCAGAGCAGAAGTGTGTGCATTCTATTTTCCAAATCTCAATATAAGTAAGTTACATAACTAAAGACACATTTTCTGTTCACTAAGTAATTGACACTGGCAGTAGTGTGGGAAGAACTTCAGCTTTTCTCCCAGTCTGAAGGGAAAAAGTGTAAAAATGTTCTTATTGTATATAACGTTAATGTGAAGATGCTTCCATTGAAATAACCATTTCATCATATCCATATGGGGCCATCTTTGAAAATGTGAGCATCTGTGTGCATTTTTGGTTCAAGAAGCAAAAAATTTAGTTTGGAAAAGTTAGGCGCAATGCTGAAAACAGAATGTATCTACAGACATGTATAAACCTTATGTTGTCAAGCCATACTAAATATAATATGCAAACTTAGGAGTTGCATTGAAACATTGACCGTTTTTGATATTGACAGGCTGCTCGTTCTGGACAGGCATGCATAGCTTTTGGTCTGGGGCCGATGTTGCTCTCGGTAGGCACCGCTGACTCTCAACATTGACCGTTTTTGATACCGATGGGCCTTGATGAGTATTGACTTCCATGGGTGTCGTGAGGGCATGAAATCCGTGGCTCTTGATCCCTTTCGGCACACATGGATACCTCTTGATTTCGAGGTGCATCGCATCCTGTTGCTTACAAATACCTTGTTACAGGGAGGGATGGATAGGAGGAGGTCTCGATAGTTATGGGTAACTTGACCTCGATCCCTGCTGATAGCCATGGATACGTCTCAGTCTTGACAGGCATCTATTGTTTTTGGTCTGGGGCTGATGTTGCTCTTAGTAGGTGTTGAAGGGTATCAACATGGATCGCTCTCAATATTGTGTGGCACCGATGCCTGTCGAATTCCAGACCTATTTGATAGTGTTCGATCTCGATACGTCAAAAATATTGATATATCACTATGGAATCCTATCGATAGGCACTGATAGCGCTCGTTCTGGACAGGCACGCTTAGCTTCTGTTCTGGGACCGATGTTGCTCTCAGTAGGCAGCGCTGACATTAAGGAATCTGCCTGTCGTTCTTCTCCTGTCACCTCTTCTTTTAGATAATAAGTAATAAAATAAGATAAAATCTCCTTTTAAGACCTCATTAGAACAAGGCACTTCATTCCAGATGCTTTGTACCTAGTGTGATACCTCATCCTGTACGGGGTAGAATGCATACCTTGAGTGCTTATTTTAAGTTTAGGAAGAACACAGTTGCTCAATTGGTGCTTACTTTTATAGTGCCCAGCATATTCTGAAAGGAATAAGATAGCTTTTGGAATAAAAGGTGGGAAAGAGGAAGGGGACTCTTTTTGTAAAGACAGAAAATACTTGCCTGTAGATTTAAGAGGTTAGTGGAGTGTTAAAATTCTGTGGTTCTCTCTCTCTTTGGCTGAATTCAGGGGGAGCAGCCTTGAGATACGAGTGCCCTGATGCTCAGAAGTCAGGGGAAGCACCAGCGCAGACATTTTCTCCCCTCTGTCTCTCCTGTGAACAGCGGAGGCAGGCTCGCAAGGCAGAGTGCGGAGCATCTGCCGCAGTAGGTCAGCTTGGCTGTATGAGGTGTTCATGGGAAAGAAATGACCCCATCGCTAAGAATGCAAAGACCCTGCGTTCTTGCCTCTTTCTCCTGTAATTAAAATTCTCCCTGTGTGGCCTGGCGCAGGAGTGCTGGCTGTCTAAGCAACAGTTCAACTTTTTTAAGGTAGTTCTATCCGGTATTTTTAATTGCCACGGGTGGTATAATTGATTACCAGCATTATGTGCGATGAATCACACCACTTCCAGCTGGAGCTGAGCTGAGCTGCTGCATCATCCTGGTCCTTAAGGAAGCTCCTTCTCATTCCTAATTTCTCGAGAGAAATTGCCTGGCTGATTTGGGGTGGCGAGGAGGATTCAGCCCACCGTGCCCCTGTGGCCTCGTCCCCACCCGCAGCAAGGCAGAAAATCCCAGCACTGCATCAGAAAGGATCGTGCCTCGTTCTGCTCTCTTCTCCATGGCGTGTGGCTGCAGTTTTACAGGATGGGCTGGGGGGCGTTCCCCGATCAGGAGTAACGGCCGCCGGCGAAGTGACAACCTCTTGGTATCCTTGTAGAATTCCACCCCATTCAAGGGAACCCGAGAGAAGATATATGGCTATTAAAGTAAAACATAACTGCCTGTCAAAGGAAGGTAGTGACAACATGCACCCAAACCGCCGCCACCTAATGCCTGTCAGCAGGCGCGGGCAGCTCCTGCCGTCCTCGCTCCGTCCCTGAGCGAACGTGCGGAATTGGCAGAGACAGGGATGGAGCCGAGGCTGGCAGGTCCTGTCAGCTGAAATCGGGAGGTGAAGCCTGTGCATCCCCAATCCGGTCCTGACAGCTGCGTCCAGGCGCAGGCGTGTTCAGGGAGCAGGGCATCGGCGGGGGAGTCGGAGGCGAGGAGACGTGCTGTGTTATCCCGAAGAGGCTATGTCCTCTTGGAGCGTAAAAGGAGAAGGGGGGAGGGGGAGAGAAGCAACAACAAAAAACAATGCCTATTATGTTTCTTGTCAATGTTGCTGTCATTAGGTAGTCGGAAGGATTTCAAACAGATAAACTCCCCTTTGGGATGGCAGACCGCCTTGGCAGCCAATTTTAGGCCTTGATTTGATTGATAAACTCTTTGTGACAAGGCAGGATAAAAGAGGCCCCTAGTTTGGTACATATAAATAGGAAATTAGCTGGCAAAGTTGTCAAAGATAATTAACTCTCTGATTCTGTGTGTCTATTCAGGTTGACATACTGAAATTATTTAGAAATGCACATGTCAACGCTCTGACAGAATTTGGTGCTGATCAGATAAACAGTTTTTGAGATGCCTGATTGTAAAATGATGTAAGAGCTTAGCTGGTGGTTTTATCATTATGCATTCCCTTAGCAGCAGCAGGTATCAAACGGTAGCACCAGCCTTTAAAGTGCTCGTTTTAGAGAACAGGAGATGAAGTTAAGCACTGTACTTCAGAGCACTTAGCTCACTTGATTTGTTCCTTGCCCTTAGGTTAAAAAAAATACTAATAATGTGCTAAATTCCTTGGTATTCATCTGCTCCTCATCCTTTCCCAAGGCACAACTGGAAATACGAAAGGTAAGGGTCTGTGAGATAAGAGGTCAGAAGGTCATGGCTTTTTATTACTACTGCAGAAGAGAGAAACTACTCACTGCTATAGTCCCAAGCTCAAAGATTGGCAAGGTTAGGAAAGTGCAATAGGAGAAAATCAGTGATGCTTAATACCATCTTTATAGTGGCTCCTATTAAAGCAATGACGGAAAGCAACAAATATATTTAGCATGGCAAACTTAGTGTCTTACCCACTGTCCCATGTTTACATCTGGTGTGGAGTGCTCTGTGTAGCTCTACAATTGCAATACTTCCCTGGAGTGTACCTTTTAAGGGAGATTTGATTTCCAAGTCCCATCAACATCCTTGGAAATGTTAGCTTAGATGTGTGTCTATGTGCCTGTACAGCAGATGCGAAGGCGCTAGTCTTTCACAGTGACTTGACTTTGATTCTTTCTTGGAGATTTCCTCCATATAAAAGTGTCTTCCAGCCTCCGAAAAATAGCTGCTCCATGTCAATGTGCAGATAAAGCCAACATAACATGCATCTTGAACGTGGGTGTGGATGGAAAAGCTGTGGTGTCAGCTCTTCTTAAAGCACGGAGTGCTTTGTACAGACTGTAGGCTCTAACGACTGGTGCCACAGAGCAATGGTGAATGGATGCTATGGCAGCATCTAGTCAACCCACCATGTTGCTCTCAGCAAATTAGGATTTTTAAGCCTGTGGAGTCCAAACTGAGTGTGGACACTGGCTCTCAGTCTTGCAGCTTTCTGACACATCCTGAAAGCTGGCACTCAGTGCAGGTTTTTACCCTGGGATCTAACTCCCTGGTGTACGGCTTTGCTTGAATGTTCGTCTTTCAGGGGTCTTGTCCCAGGTGTGACTGCATGATTTCATGGGGGGAATATGGAGAGAAGATGAATAAAGGATTGGTATGGAGTTTCTAGACATACCGTTGCATTTACCTGGAGAATAAAGGAGTTGATGTTACAACCCCCTGGAAAAATAACAGGCACCTTTCGTGCAGAGTCTCTGCCTTATTTTGCTCGTAGTGCAGAGAGCTCTCCCAGCGACAAGCCTGAGCAGTGCCTGCCTCTGCCCTTTTTGTGCCTTTCCAGCTAGGGCTTTCCAGGCGCCGTGAGCATGTGAACCTCTCTGCCTCACTGAGAGCAAGAGCTGGCGCATTCAAATCGGGACTCTCTCAGTTGTTGCCTCTGCCGTACCTGCCTTAATATACGCAGACCCCTGGCTTTGATCATGCAATTGCTGAGGAACCCCAGCATCTTCCAGAGACCTACCCCAAAAGCAGCATACCAAGTGCATAACCTCCCACAGGATTCACAGAGGGTCAGCACAGGTTCTCTGCAGCTCGTTTCCAGTGAATGCACCAGTGTCCTTTGTGTCATAATGATAATGGCACATACATTATTCTTCCTGAGAGCCCTGCAGTTCCTTTTTATCATATTTTGCACTCGTTTGTACAATGAACAATTTCCTGCTTCCCATCACTTACTTACACACCAAGAAGCTTTTTGTCTGTTTATAAATAGGGACTCACTTGACATAACACAATTCATGATATCGTTTCCTCATCCATAAGCATTTCTGTAGTGCTCATTGCTGCATTTACATTCTGTAACCATCTTGTACAACTAGGCACCTCAGGGGCCAGGAATTGGGCTTAGCAGTAATATCTTATTTTTTCCATTTTTGCTATTCACCTTAACAAGAGAGTTCAAGTATGATCAAGGCATATGACAGTTAATAAGGGAATGGATGCAGATACCTCTTCTAAGTGTAGGGACAGGCAAGTGCTTTGTAAAAAGATATCCTAAATATCCTTGGCTTTATTGTGTTCATCATGTCTAATTCATACCTTCCAGCACATGGCAGTGGGGGTCCGTTCATAGAGAAACTGATATTCTCATGTATAATGCAGCATTATCTAACCTTCCCTATAGATCACTGTGTTAGGACGAGTTATCATAGAGCTGCGTGCATGCCCCAGTGTTGCACTGTATCTATCTTAGAATAGGTTTGTAACTTATCACAATCGAAACCAAAGGAATAAACTAGGAGGAAATGCACTTTTCTCTTGAGTGGTTCTTGTTAGAGCTTAGTTGAAATGTAGTATCTTACAGAGACTCCGTTTATACACTATTTGATGATGAAGGCTCTGCTGCAGGCGACCTGGAGACATGAAATAGGGCTTTAATCATAACACTTCCACTTTTCTCCATTGGGAGCTGTAGTGCCTTGGAATAGCAACCTGCTTTTATTTTGATGCCTGATACAGATTTATGTGCCTAGGCTTACATATGCAGATTTGAAAACCGTGCCCCTGTACACTAGAGCTACCCAGAAACTGGAGAAGTCTCAGAGAAGGACCTGTGGGTCCTGGTGGCAAACAAGTTGAACCTGAGCCAGCAATGTGCCCTTGCAGCAAACAAGGCCAATGGTACCCTGGGCTGCATTAGGAGGAGCGTTGCCAGGTCAAAGGAGGTGATTATGCCCCTCTGCTCAGCACTGGTGAGGCCACATCTGGTGCTGTGTCCAGTGCTGGCCTCCCCAGTACTAGAAAGACATGGACTTACTGGAGTGAGTTCAACGAAGGGCCATAAGGATGGCAAAGGGACTGGAGCATCTCTCGTAGGAGGAGAGGCTGAGAGAGCTGGGATTGTTCAGCCTGGAGAAGGGAAGGCTCAGGGAAGTCTTATCAATGTGTATAAATATCTGATGGAAGATGGGGGAGTAAAGAAGATGGAGCCAGACTCTTCCCAGTGGTGCCCAGTGAAAGGACAAGATGCAATGGGCCCAAATTGAATTATAGGAAATTCCATTTAAACRTCAGAAAAAACTTTTTTACTGTGTGGATGGTTGCACACTGGAACAGGCTGTCCAAAGAGGTATTGGAGATGTTTGAAACCTGATGGGACACAATCCTGGCCAACTTGTTCTAGGTGACCCTGCTTGAGCAGGGCGTTGAACTAGATGATCTCCAGAGGTCCCTTCCAACCTCATCCATTCTGAGAGTATTTCCCATACAACTGGAAATACAACTCATAGTATGGAGTCTTCTTTTCCACGGAAGACAAGTATCCTTCTAAGGAGAGGTGCGTAGGTTACTATGTTCTGGAGCAGAAGTAACTTTCTCATAGCTAGTTGGCAGATGTTTTACACATCTGTTTGCTTTAGACTTCCACTGCAAATTTAATTCGGTTGCTGTATCGCATGTGTCAAATTCTGCTTCTGGGGAAATATACAAATGCTCACCCAGGGAGAAGAGAAAAACATGCCACAGGAGTGTGTCATGCTCTTGGGGACATCGTACAGTGTATTAATGGTGAAAATATGTTTCCCTTAATTAACATGTTTTGCCTAGGCTTAAGATATGTTTTGATTTCAACAGGCTTTTGTATGTGTGTGGTTAAATACACTGTGTGTGTGTGTGTGTGTGTACATACAGTACTCACATGCTGCTCTTCCTGTCTGGCTGTAAGAGTGAGCCCAGCATTGATGGTGAGCACATTGCCAGGATTTTTTTTAAGGAACTGGGTGCTGATGCCTCTGTTGCATTTCCCCATTCTTCTGCTACTTTTTATGTGGTTATTCTCAAGCAAGTAGTTACAGGATTATGGAAGAGTCTGAGACTTCCTAGAAGGTAAAAGTGGCACATACCTGAGAGACAGGGTAAGTGCTACACGTGCCGTGAGGGCTGGGAAGCAGCTGGGTATCTAGGGAAGTAAATAGGATGAGAAAGAGGTCTCTTGCTGTTCTTCAATCTATTGTTCGGCTGGAACTTAAAAAAACAGTAGCTATTCTATTTGATTCCCATATGTTGGCCATATGATCTTGCTGTCTGTGCATATCCTTTTCCCATTTCACCATATTTGATTTCCAAGCAGAATGCTGTGTTTCAAAGGTGCATAAATTTCACTTCTATCGTATTTGGGAGCTTGAGTCTTCTCTGGCAGAATGCGTAATCTATCTTTTTTACCCACTTTCAAACCTGTCAACCTCTTCCCACCTATTTTCCTTCTGTCCTGTAATCACAAGTTTTCTTTTTCCATCAAAAGGGACAAAACGTGTGGCCTTGAATGATCTCATTGGCAATATCTGATTGTTTTGCTTCTGCAAGCACATCGTCCCTGGGAGTTATGTAGTCTCCTGCTCTGTATATGGAGCCAGAAGACTTCAACTGTCAGTAACTCAGTCTCCTTCCAGTAGGGTTCAGGTGCCCACTGCCTAGTAAACTGGGAGGCAGTAAGCGGGGATACCTTTGTGGTACTTGACTCCAATTTGATCCTGTCTGTGCCAGAAGTCTTATGTGATTCCAGGGAAGCTGGTATCTATTTGTGAGCCCTGAGGTCAGCGTACAAGCCTGAAGCTGCTCTTTTACATGATTCGCAGCCATCAGTAAGAACACATGCTAAAAGTCCCATCCTTTGCCATGTCCCATATTGAGGTTACTGTAGCTAAATCCTGTTCCCAAAGTAGAAATATTGAAATATTTCAGGTATCATAGTCTGATAACTGTTGGCATATACATTTGCCTAAAAATTCTGGCTCATATTACGTGGCAGGAACAAAAATCTCAGCGTTCAGGGCCACATCTGCTCTGCAGCTGCAACAAACAGTGAATTTATCATTGGCTTTTGTGATGCAGGGTAAACTATGACAAAACTTGTCTTCTTGACTAATTAATGAAAGGTCCTGGGAATATCTCAACTTGAGAAAAGGAGAGTGCAGGAATAGAAAAAGGGAACCACTATGGAAAAAATGAGGCTTAGCAGCAAAGAAAGAATAGAAAATAGATTTTGTAAACATCTTTTAGAAAACAATTACAAAATCAATGGATAAAAAGCAATTTGCTGGATCTACTAATGATTTGGATTTTAGTAATGCATTTGATGTGGTTTCTCGTGTCATTCCTGCTTGCAAAACAAGTTTACACATTGGTTTGGGTACAAACACTGTGTCACAAGGATTGCAAAGTGGCTGAAGGATGATTATTAGCGACAACAGATCATGTTTGAGGGAGGTATCCAGCACAGGTCTTCACCAGGATGGGATTTATGTTTTTTCTTAGCTACTGGTACTGACTTGAAAGAAGGTCGTACTAACAGGATTTTTAGATGGCAGTAACTTGGGAGGTTGAGTGGACAGTGAAGCTAGATAGACCTATAGAAGATGGACACATGGACAGAACATATATTCCATTGTGGGCACCGCTGAACTAGGCTGACCGGAAGTTCAGCGAAAAAGAGCAAGTTTCTGTGTACGTGTGTGGATGTGTTTATGTGCAGCCAAGTGACAGCGGCTCAGTCTCTCTGAGACCTGCTGAAGCTGAGGCAGGGATAYGAATGATTAGGGACTGCGTGTAAGAACGTAAAAGGCATAAGCACCACGGCAGAAAAAGGATACAGAGTTTTATTAAGGGATTGCTAAGAATAATACAACTGAAACTGTCAACTGGAAAATTGAAGCAGGATATTAATGAAAACTTCCTGATTGAATGAGATCATTTAGGCTGGAACATTCTCCCCTGAGTCTTTTAAATTCAGTTTGGGGAACACGCTCGGCACAGTGCTGTGGGGATGCAATTCTGCCTTCATACTGGAGGGTGGGTGGGTGGAACTGATTTTTATATTGTATGAACTTCTCAGGTCTGCAAGATACTGCGCTTGTTGGGTTTTCACTACATAAGCTTTCCACAGAGCAGCCCCCATATCAACTGTAAATGAAATGGCAAAATTCTCTTCGTCATTTGGGTCTGAGACCTTACTGAGCTTGCACGCTCACTGAGATTTCAGCATGCACGTTTTCAAAGGTCTGTGCAATGCACGTGTGGTACAGGATACGTGCGATAGCATGGCCCTTCCGCACACGCGTACGCACACGCAGAGGCCTGCGTGACTGCTGCATGTAGAAACGTAGGTCTGTACAGGTGAGTCCAAGGGAGTGTGGACAGACAGACTGGCGTGAATTTGTGTGGCTCACTGGTTGTGGAAAGCTCTGAACAATCAAAACCCTTCAGTTCACTAACTGGATTGCTTATGACAAAATCACAGCTTCTTCTCCAACCCTTTTTAATTTCCATTTTGAAAAAAATTGAAAATGACATGGTAAAATTAGACCAATTAGCAGTAACAATTGCAGTTTATTTGCTTCCACTGGTTTACAGCATGCAGTCACGTAGAGGCAACACGCGTTGCTGTTTTGGAGACATCAAAATAAATAAGTAAATAAATACATAACCCTGTGGGCTTACAGATTTGAGTCAAAGAGCAGGAGATTATTCCTGGCACCGCACTCAGAAAAAATCGTTTCCTTTGAAAACACCAGACATTGACAGTTTCGCATCGGGTCAAAATTGTGATGAGATGGAATCTCTCCATTCAAATTGTGCCAATTCAGCAGATGTTTCAGACAATTCTGGAAGGTAAAGAGAAACAAATAGAGACTTGAAACCAAAAACCGCCCCAAATCCCTTGAGGCAAAGGATATTATTTCTCCCCCTATGAATTCTTCTTTATTTCTAATGAGATAGGGGTAGCTAAGCATTTACATTTGTATTTAAATCCAGCATAGCACTTCTATATCAAAAAGATGTCAAAGCTTTTAACAAAGAGGGTGAGTTTCATTATCTCAATTTTACAGGTAAGGAAACAGAAGCACAGAAAGGTGCTAAGACTTGCTGGCAGAGCACGCAGTAAAAACCAGCAGCGGAGCCAAGCACCTGATAGATGATCCGGTGTGTTTGCCTTTGGGCCGTGCCATCTTTCATCTTAATGGTACAAACATTTTGGATTTAGTCACACTGTAAAAGCAAAGGACTTGGAAAAGAAATAACACTCCAGAAATTTACCAACTAAAGTCAAAACATCTCATTTAATAACTTCCAAGAAAGAAATGTCATGTTACTATTCTCTGCAAGGGGAATGCACTCAATTAGAGCTGTATAAATGTTGAGCCATGCCCACCCTCATTCCACAAATTGAAACCAGCTACTTTTGAGAGAAGCTACTAAGGAGAGTTAGTCAGTAAAACTACAAGTGATTATTCTAACATTTCATATTCTTTTACCAAAACAAAATTACATAAGCCTGGAGACTGACTGACTTCTATCACAAACATTAACATGCTGTGCATGAACCTCTTGAGATGTTCAGATGACCAAAATATTTTGTCTCCACGTAGGTTTCTGCTAATGGATTTTCCATATATCCCTTGTTTCAGTTTCTCTTACCATGTGTGGGACTCAAAAACTCATTGCTGCTCTGGGCAGTATCAGTTCCTGCTACTACCTCAGAAATATCAAGAGGCTGATTGCACATTACTTTTTTATTATGCACTGCATATTTTTAGGGGAGAAAGGAACATTGTTTTCCACCATTTTAGTTTAGTTTTCAGAGAGAAAAAGGAATCAAACTGAGGAATGAGCAAGTTTGTCTTTCAGCCTACTGCATGCTATTCGGACGTGCTTTGTAGGTGTGCTCCTAATGTGTGCGTATTAGTGATTTTTGTCCTATTTGATGCATTTTATCTGTATTGTGATAGTACTTTGAGGCCCCTATTCTGGATGAGGACTCCATTGCACAAGTTGCTGTACAGTTGGTGGGGGAGAAATAAAAACAAAACAAAGAAAACAAGGGAAAAAAAAGTGATCCTTGCCTAGGGAACTTCAAATCTGATCATAAGCATTGTCTGTGCAACAGAGCTYGTAAGCAGAGCAATCCAAACATGTTTTCATGTTGCTCCTATGAATTTCAACTAATCAATTTTCAAATGCTGCCCTTCCTGTTCTTAATTCGCCTGTATTTAAGTATTGCTTGTATTTAAGAAGCTGCAAAGATTAAGCAGAGCACCTGCCTACCCATATGCCATCTGTACGGCACAAATAACCAGGCAAGAGGGTAACAGAGTCTTCTGTGAATCATGGAGAAAAATGTTCTTCCTTTCTAAAAGGAAGACAGGTCTTACTGCTACACCCTTGCCACCATTTCAGCCTGCTAGTGATAGTCAAGTTGCCTCTGAATTTCACCTGAGACAGCGCTTTGCCAGCTACAACATCCTTTCTTTGTGTTTTGCTAAAGTTTCAGAGGCAATTAGGAGCATGTTTTTAAAATTTCTTTATTATTTGTTCCATTTGCATTTATGGTATTACTCAACTGCTAATATTTGCTTACCTCTCTCAAATAAAAAACATAAGTCAGGAATAAAAAGAATAAGGATTTTGAGATTTGTTGAAAATTGACGGCTCTTTTTATATAGTAGTGTTCACTTAACATTTTCCATTTTTTTTCCACAGCCACGTGGACTAGAAATTCAAACTAAAAAAAAAAAGCCAACACAAAACCCCCCAAGCTTAGGTTCTTATGCAGTCTCTTGATTTAAACAATACTTTAAAAAAAATTAACTGTTGCAAGACTCAATAAAATCGCTAGAGGTTGCAACATAGAGTGGGGGAATGGCCCACCTGCTATAAATTTGCCTGCCTCCCCAAAGTCAGTAGAGCTAGGGCTCTTCGCACCAGCTGACATGTCTGCCCCCATATATTTTGACTTGCAATTGTTTTTTTGATTTAAGAGAAATGGTTAAAGTGTGGCCATCTGGCTCACACTGCAACTGGAGAGGGAGAGTCTCTTTGGCTCTGTTCCCCTTACAAATAAGTCAGCCTCTGAAGCTTACTCAAAATATTTAAAAAACAACACTCAAATGAATAGAATGAAATAAAAAACGCAGAATGAGACCCTGCAAGTGTTACATGATGAAGTGCTTGTACATAAGATACAGTTATAATTCTGCGTATTAGAGCAAAATGTATCTGCTTTCCAGGAAGAGGAGGGCTCAGCCTAGATGACCCTCCGTGCCGAATCCTTCGGGGGGTTGAGGGCATGCCAGAAGCTGTGAGAATTGAGCTCCTGGTCTGGGAGCTCGGGGCACTGAAGAAAGTATATCTTTGATTGAAAGTCTGATGGGGAAACCTAGCTACCAAGGAAACAGATTCCTCAGATTCACCGTTGCCTGTCCAAAGTTCCTTACTGTTGGAGGCTCCTAGAACTGTGCCGGACTCTTTTTTTACGTTTCTGCACTGCCCGCTTTGTGGAGCTTGCAGCCCCAGGATAACCAGCGCTTCCTCTCTGGAATAAAAGCCCAGTCTCCCCTGTCAGTGCTTGGCAGACCACTTCCCTTATTAGATTAGCTCTCACCGCCTATGGCTGCTTTTCCTTGCACACAAGAAGCCCCAGACATCACCTAAGCAATGAAATGTATTGACACAAGAAGGTTTTTGTAGTAAGATTCAGCTGGAAGTGGTGTGAGTTGCCATAATCACTATGTTTAGTAAGGGAGTATGGGCTGCTTTTAAACAAAATCTCTAGCTATCAGAGACCAGAAGGAGATGTTTCTGTGGGACAGATGGGCTCATAACCCCATGTCAGCTGCCCAGGGCATTCACCTGCTTTTTTTGGCAGCATCTGGTCAGAGACGGGGTACTGACTACACAGATCTTGCATCAGATGCAGTGACACAGTTCCTTCTTCACACACATTTTCATGGTTGGAGGGGAAAAAAACCAACAACGTTGGATGGGGACAAACTTTTAGAAACATCCTGCCAGCTTTGCTAGCACTGCCAGCAGAGGCTCAAGTGAGGTTTCGCTCCCATCCGATACAGCAATGCTTTCGGGCCTCGGGAAGCTGCCTGGCCCCTGCCCACGTTTGTATCTGTGGGTTCGCGCAGCGTCCTCTGAACATTGACCCCCCCCAGCTCTCTTGGCCAGAGCTCCTTGGAAACACCAATGGCTTCTCCAGTTCGGGGAGAAAATGACTTTCAGAGATCCTCTGTCATATTGATTAGTGAGCTGCCATCACTCTAGTCTAAAACACGTTAACTTTTCCTTTCAGAAAGACTCTCAATCTACTGCTGTTTTAAAGAATTGCTGTAAAGTTGGTAAAAGAGCAACAGGGATGGCAAATGGACCTCATATTTGCATATGCATGCAGATACATATATATATATATATGTATGTACTTGTGTATGAACCTTACCTTCATCCTGGCAATCTCTCTCTTTTAGGTTTTTTGGTTTTTTTTTTTACTGTTTAGTATAGTTTTTATTACTTGGTACAGTTTTGTGATTATTGCCACTGGCTTTGAGTTTATATTTTTACCAGAATGTACGGTACTCTGCTTTAGAGTATACAGGGTATTTACAATATATGGGATACTGTATATTCTAGTAAAATTATGTGTCATTCTGTTTTACAGTGAAGTCATTAGCCTGAGATTATCACCTGCCAAAAGGGGAGAACAATACCAAGTTAAACTATAGCAGAACAAGACCAAATTAAGCTATAGCCATGTTATGCCATGCAAGCAAGTATCATATGTATTTCCACAGTAWGTGGAGGCTAGATTATGCCACTCATTTCTCTCTGGGTTTTCCTTATTGTTTGAGAAACCCCATTAAAACACATTAAGCTTCTACCGGCATGTGTACTAACCTATATAAATAGAAATGCCAGAATCTGACCTTTGAATACTACCAATACTTTCTCATATTCTTACTGGTGTAGAATCATGTCTTAGTCCATGAACACACCCCTGACTCCAAGGGTAGGATGCTGCTCAGTATGAGTAAGGCCATTTGAGCCTATTCCTAAATATTCTTACTAGTTGAAGTGCAACATATTTCCAGTACTTGTTTGTCATCATTGTCAGCAGTGATGCATCTGGCTCCTGCTTCTCTAGGAGGAAAGCTGCTGCACTTTTTTTTCTTGCTGCTGTTAATGCCTTTTTGCACTAAATGAACAGTGAACTTGGACATCCAAGCACAGCACTGCAGCACCTCTCTCACTGCTGCCTTGCTATGTGAAAAGAAGAAAAGCCAATAAACAGTGGTGGCAACCATATAGTCCAGGGTTTTGCAGCCCTCCATCTCAGGGAGAAAGCTGCATTCTGGTGCCACTCCTGCACAGGTGACTATCCATCCCTCTCTGAGACTCGGCAGGAGGCAGAGATACTTCCAGGACAGCTCTTTTACTCTCCTCTCTACCTGCAGCACAGTCAGACCCTGCAGAACACAGAACACTCTTAGTATCCAAACCAGAATAACAGCCCTTTTCCTGATGATGTTCCTCTGGTCAGAGGAGGAAGATAAGCACCAAGCTTGCCTTCTGGGGAGCACATGAAAGACAGATGTGGTAGGCTGCTGTTTAGACTAGTGGGAACCTGATTCCTCCTAGTTTTCAGGCGGACATTTACGCTCTGGGTAGACGGCAGGCCTACATGTCACCCAGCATTATCAGTCCTGAAAAGTTCAGATGTAAGAAGAACAGACTCATGAGAATGGATCAGTGCAGCAGCTTTCTAGGATATTTGAGATGCATGAATTATTACTTCATGTATTTCTTCCTAGAAAAGCTTTTGTGAGTTAGGCTCACAGCACAGATGAAAATTTAAGTGTCGGGTTTATCAAAGGGTGCTGTGGAGTGATGAAGCAGAGATCAAACGCCCTCCCATCCAGCCGATGCTACCCAAAGAGATTTCAGAGTGTTCCAACTCATTAGCCTTTTTGGCTAATCCAAAAGCTTGTTCCTAGTTTAGATAAGAAGTCGTGATGGCTGCTCTTGCTTAAAACAACTTAGCTCTACAAGGCTGTAGCAGCAAGGAGACGTACAACTGTATTGAAAGCATGATTCGAAGAAGTCTTTGCTTCTCTGGGCGAGCAACACTGAGGGTTCTCTCTTCCTGTCATGGATTCATAACAAGGTGACTATCCTACAGATGATTTTCTTTAGGGTAGAGGTTGTCACAAAGCTACCGTCCATCATTATTCCCAAGTGTGTTTCCTGGCTTTCCCTGGACCATAAGCAATGCAATAAAATTGATATATTTGGAAAAAACAGGGGGAAGGTACATTTCATAACTAGTGTGCCTCAATTGTTTTTTTTTTTTTCCCAGAGACCAAAGTTACAGATTTCTTCCTGCCTCAGAAAACTGGTTGCAGAAGGTCTGATTTTCCTGGATGATACTAAAGCCTCATTTACACTTCTTTCAGTGCCTTCAGTATTGTTGAAGCATTTCATTGAATGTGATTCTCTGCAGCCATTCTAGGCTGTAGTACCTTCATATCCATTAATCTTTCTCATTGTTTCCAAATTTCTTTTGTTCTCATTATCAGCAAAGACCAATGAAATGCAGCCCTCAGCCAAGATCTTAAAATGATCTAAATAGCTGTGTAGACACCTGGTCTTTGAAAAAATGATGCTGTTTTCTCCTGTGAGTATAATTATAGTTGCTGATGCATTGATCTGTAGGAAAAATGGTTCAGCATAGTAACTGTATGGTCAAAGCTGCCAAAGGGAGTAGTTAAGGGAAAGATATGCTAAGATTAGATCAAGATTCCTAGCACTGAATAGCTGTAAGACATCTCAAACTTCTTTCTGTCCTCTGTATTACCGAATTGCTGTTAGCTCTAACAGATCTTCTTTGTATCAGCCTATAAATACAGCTGTGTCTACTGGATTTTGCCCAAGGGGTTGTACATCATAGTTTGCTAAATTTTAATCATGCTAATGTTTGCATTTGAGTGGAGTTCACATGTCCCATAAAGCCCTTAATCCTCAGTTTGCCATCCCAGGCAAAATGCCCAGTCTCAGTTGGGGCCTTCATAGCAAACTGCTCCAATTCCATTGACTTCTCACCACATTCTCTAATGCATTTGTGGATCTGATAAGAGCTCTGCGAGAGATCTGCGCTCCTTACACCAGCAATGTAAGCTGCTGTTGTTGATGATACTGTTTGTTTAGAAATACTGTACAAGCATTCTGTCAAACAAATGAAATTTATCTATCTCTCCTGGTGATTTTAAAAAAAGTTTCGTCGTATCAATATGCAGGCAAACTGACAGCTGGAAAATATTTTAGCACAACTGCATGGAAACACTGAATTTGTTCTAAGGGGTTTGAAAAGCACATTGTAATTATTTTTTGATTCCTCTGTATACAGTGTTGCAAGATTACCCTCTTTAAAAAAAAATTAGCTGTGCAGTTTGCATCCAATTGCTGCATGCAATTACCATGATTGCATGTGCAGTTCACATAACTGCACATAGAAACTGTCAGAATTATCCGTTTGGATATGTGAATTAGAAATGCTGTTGTTTGCATGCATTGGCTTGGCCAGCTGATTTGCAAGTCTGCCCCTACTTGAGGCCTGCTTTCAACAGCAAGATACTTGTTTAATATGAAATAAATGGCTTCTCTCAATCATTCCTTAAAATTGACTATTATAGACTGAGGTGCATTAGTTTGACAAGGACAGATCTGCTCCTAGAACAAGTTATTCAAAGGAACTTCATTTGTTTTCTTCCCTTGCTGTATGGTAATACAGAGGAATCTAGGACATGGCTCCCTAGGAAAGAAAGACTTCTGAAATATCTTATGGGCAGCTTTTATCTGTGCATAGTTCCACTCACAAAACACTTCCTTGGAATAGCTGCAGATGTGCTTGTTCGGATATGCWTGTGCCAAGTATAGTACCTGGAAAATCTGACTGCAATGTGTTTTCAAGTTAAGATATAGCCTCTTCATGCATAGTGCTGTTGTCATGAAAATACATGCAAAAACTATGCATGCACAAGCCCAGGATCCAACTCTGAAAACAGGGCCATTATATAACTGCTAGCACTTTTGAAGCAGTTAAAGAATCAAAACAAACCAGCCAACAACACTTTATAGTTTCCATTCAGTTTTGCATTTATTTTTATATTATAACTTAACAGCTGCAGGAGAAATTGAAACCCCTCAAATTATGAAGCATAAGAGAGAGTTTTTAGCTCAGTTACATCTGAAGCACACGTGAAGGGAATCTGTGGCTCAGAAGGAGACAGTTACTTCTCCAACATCATCCACCATGTCAGTGGCAAAGTCAAGAGTAGAAGTCAAGTACTCTGGCTTTCTGCTGCCCTTACCATTTAGACCAATGCAACAATATTTTATTTCCATGTGTGATTGTGTATTGATTTCTATGCTCCTCTCTCTCTTTTGCCAGGTTCTTTTAAAAGTATTGGAAATCATTGACTTTTTCTAGAATTCCCTAGGAGGCTGCCTTACATCTACTTAAATACCAGCACCTTTTATGCTAACATCCTTTGGCCTATGCAAGCCCTCTTTATCTTCATCTAAAGCTCCAGAGGGTAATGCCATTCATCTTTATTTCCTTAATTTGTACTTGATGAATTTAGAAGCAGACCAACTTCTTCTGATTTCCTTTATTCTAAGCCAGATTCGAATAGTTCTGAAGCTTCAGAGCTTAGGAAGTTCAGTAGCACAGTTACAGCAAGCAAAATTTGAATTCCTTAGTGGCAGAAGTATTGGATGAGGCCCCACCACTGAATGTGGTAATGAAACTACAAAGGTGTAAAAATGCCTTTTGTCTCCTGAGGCTGCTTAAAAATTACTGGTAAAAATAGTGTTTCTATTGCTACTGGCTAAAAATGGCAAATGATCCTTTGAGTCATATGTGAAAATTTCCGCATAATCACAAAACACGTATCACATTTCTCAGAGCTGAGCATGTGAGATGTCTGGGTCAGAGATGGTAATTGCTCCTCAGAGGTCCCTCTGCTTGGCTGTGGGATGACACCACGTTGTAATTCCATCCGAGTCTCAGAGGGGCCTGGCAATATTGCTTTCATGAGCATCTTCTGACAGTTTTCTCCCAAAGACAGGGATTCAGATTGCACAGAAGCCCTTGATCTAACACAGCCTTGTTGGGTCACACGCTGAAGCCTGGGAGTTACATTTGAACTGCTTCGTATAGTTCAACTGCCACAGGTTGGCACTTCTGAAATGTGTCGTTTCCTGGGGACTGAGAAGAAAAGGAAGGAGAAAAAGGATCTCTGTGGTGATACCACATCTCAAAAATTTCTTTACGACTATTTTCTTGGTTGCTAAAACAAGTCACAAAGTCTCTGAAGAAAATATTTATTAAGCCACAGATGGCAAAGCTGAGCCTCTGATTTCCCTAAATCCTTAAGAGGATTGTGGTACAGCTTATAGGAGCATCTCAGTGGCTGGATGCTCAGCTTCTTATTAGAGATGTCATACATCCATACACCCACAGTGACTTGAACAGAGAAAGTGTTTGCATACTAGCTTTGCTAATTACACACCTTAAATTAGGGTAACAGATAACTATTTTTTCTTTTCTTTTTTATGTTTGTGGGATGCGAGGCTTTCATGTACAACATGGTAATTGGCAAACCTCTTTCGTCTGTCTGAGTTTAGATATGTTGTATGTATTTTCTTAATTTTTAACTATAAAATTGAGAGGAGGCAGTGATAGAAAGGAAAATGATCAGGATAGTCATACTTCTATTTTGAACAAAGCATAAAAAAGCAGAAGATCCTACCAGATAGTTACAATAAGATAAAGGAAAAAGTATAAATTACCTTCATTAAAGTTACTTGTCTTTTTTTTCCATAGATACCATTCTCTTTGCACTCCCTTGTCACTCCCTGCATTCTCTGATATACCCTTCTTTGTTCTCTTGCTTTTATTCATCTTTATTTCTCCTTTTACAGTGGGGAAAGGTGAAATCTGGAAAAGTGGTTGGAAAGGATCACAGTGATCTGTTTCCAAGCTTGGCACAGGTTATATTCTAGTCCTATTTCAGTTGTCCCCATGCTGCTGTCTTGTACACTGCTGAGATTCTCTTCTTCCTTTCTGGTGTTGGTGACAGTGGCTACTAAGCGAAATGTGCTCCGACCAGACAGTTGACACCGTAATTCTGTTGAATGACCCCTCATTCAGATTACAACTTGTCTAGAAAAACCCAGATCAACTTTTCTAGTGAAGGATGTGGGGACCATGATTTTTTCCACTCCATGATGGAGACAGACCTACCAAATTCTTGCTACAACAGAGGAAATGTTAGTTCATAGGATGAATAATATTTTCTCCCTGCAGACATCCCCAACTCCCTAGTTCATGCAAAACACAGAAATACAAATGGCTTTTCTTTGGTTTTGACTTTAAGAATATATTCAGTTTTTTAATTTCTGAAAATCCACTCTAACATGATTCTGACTGCCCTTCCTCAGATATCAACTAAAATACATTGGCTGTCTGGAGAGGAAAGGAAGAGTTGCATATTTTTGAATGGCAAAAGAATTTTGTGGCTTCTGGTTAGATCTGAATAAGCCATTAAGGATGAGTTGTTCTGTAATAGCATGATTGATTATGTCATGAGAACATATACTATGCCAGACACAGATCATCTGTGATAGAAAGCAACCATGTAATTACCAAACTGAAACGTGCTGAGAACGTGGGCCACTTTGCCAGCTAAAGGGGAGAGCTGGTAAAGTTGTCATGTAATTTAAAGGCTGAATTACGTAAGGCTCAATTCTGGTTGCAAACCTGTTTTGTTGGATAATTTGCACTGTAGAAAAACCTTCTGAATATTTTTTGGTAGTAGCCGTGTTCTGGAATTAGCAGGAGAATTCCTAGATCAGCTGCTCTTCTGCTTCATTTCTCTTTTTGTAGGACAGTTTGGGGCAATTGTGTTCCAGAACAACTAGATGAAACTGTACTTCACACAAGTAAGGTTTTGTCCCTGGCAAAGATGTCATTACAGATTCGCTTGAGATTTTCCTCCCTAATTAGATGGGTGTCTTCCTTGACTTTGATCTTGTGAGTCATTCACCTAGAAACTACTTAGGTTCTGCAAGACATCCTTGAATAAGTCCCTCAATTTATTTATACCTTAAGATGATTTAATACTAAGTTAATGTTTTAGGGACCTATCTGATTTCCAGAAAAGCCAGTCAGAGACTTTTCACTGTCCCCATCTAACCAACTGGGTATAATACCTACTTATATTTAAATGCCGTTTACATTTGCACAAAAGAATTTATATTGCTTTCTAATACCTTGGATGCAGAGCTTTTTATAGATTACTACCCCATAAATCATTAATCCTTACTTTTAAAGTTATTTTATATTAGAAATGGAATGGAAAACAAAGCCACAAGTACAGACCTAAACCCTTCACATTTTGAGAGGTTCCAGATTCAGGCACCTTGACCATAAACTTCATTCTGTGGCTTTGGACTCAGACTAAACAGAAAATAAGCCCATTTTCAGGTTCCAATTTGAACATATGGTAAATTCTTATGAGATCAGCTAACCTGATGGGTTTGTGACACTGGAAGAAGGTCAAAATTGGAAAAGGTGATTCCTTGCTCTCTGCTGAAGAGAGGTAAAATCGATTCGTTGCTGATATTTTAGGGAGACTTGTTGCTAGAAACAGAAGAGAAAAGCTAATTCAGGCAGAAAGGCTTCCTGTTTTCTAAGGCAAATCTGTCTAATATTTAGCCATTGCCTTCAGTAGATGGGGAATTAGTAGCTGCAGTTATTAGGAAAATCTGTCTTTGACTTTAGATGTCTCTAATGCATAGAAAATCTACCTTTTACTTGGGAACTCCCAGTTTCTACAGTCGTTGGTGACATGTGCCTGTTTCATGAGGAGATCTGAAAAGAAAGTTTGGGAATTTAGGGTAGCCTGGGCTGTGGTCAGCGTATTCACCTGCTTTGGCTGGTCCCTGTCACTGAGGCATGCAGTTCCACAGTCTGCAGTACCTGCCGCACAGGAGTGGGTGCTGAGCTGCGGTAATGAAAGCACGGCTTTGTGATGAACACATTTGACAGCAAAGATAATAATTAGCGCAAAATCTTGTGGTAGAGGATCTAGCCCACACTGAGGACAGTACGGAGCCATACCACCCACGAGGGATCTCTGGGATGATAACTTAATTGAAAGGAGTTGCTCAAGCATGTACCGCACCTGGTGCGGAGTTAGAAACTTCTGCTTCAGGTAATGTTTTAACAAGTTGTTTTCCTTTTTCAGTTGTCACCTGAACCAGAAGATTCTGGTGCCAGCTTATTGCACAGACACACCTCAGTTTATGCACCAAACCTGTTTTGTTGTGTTTCTTTTTAAACTGGTTGCATTTATGTACTCGGGCCTCTTCTGCACTTCAGATCCTAATCCAAACAGTAAATGGGAGGATGCAGAAGAAAGCCAACATGAGTGCACAGGTGGGAGGTGGAGTGCTCTACTTCATTCCAAAGAACAGGAATCATATCTTGTCAATCAAGCTTTTGTCCTAGCTCCCATTTTTATAGAGATTATTTGTGGCAAAAATGAGTACTGGATGTTAGGCTCCTAAATCTAAATTATATGGGCTACTTTATAACAATTACTCAAAGTCCAGCATTGCCTTATCGCACATAATAAAAGGTTAAGCACAAAATGTAGTGGTCATATCAATGGTGTACACCAAAGTAAAAAGAAGAAAAATGTCCTACTCTGCCTAATAACTCCTCTTTGGAAGATACCCGTGCCTCTTTTTCTTTCCTCTAGAGAAGAAAATCACAGCATATCTGGAATAACAACTTATCTGAGCTATTTTGGACCAAGAGGAGAGAATCATTCCCAATGTCAAGTATTGACTCTGAAGTTCCTAGTCTTAAATACGGTGTGGACTGGAGCTTGAATGTTTTGGATGATATGCACTGAACTTTCCTCCACTGCATACTGTAGATGATGAATTGTGGGTCTGGTATGATCTGGTTCGACAGGGTATCTATGACTAATAAATTGATGCTTTCTGCACCACCTTCAGTTTCTAGATGACTTCAGGATAGGACTCCCAAAAGGGCACTGCATGAGGCATGGGTCATGATGGCCTACAGTAAAGAAGAGTATTTTCTGTCATTGTTGTGAAGACAAGTGAATAAAAGCTGTGGGAATTTTGTTGTCCAAAAGAAACTGGGGATCTTATCAGATTCTGTAGGTTGTGAAACTAGGTGGCAACCAGCCTCCAATATCTGGAGCAGACATTAATGCTAACCCTCTCTGGTTGCTATTCACAATCCATGCCACTTCCAGACCTGATCTTACTCTACCAGGTCAAAAAAGACACAGTGTTGTCATCCTGACATCATCAGAACTGATGCTATCTCACTCTTAACAGCCTTGCATATGCATTTAATGAAAGGAGGCATAAAGTTGGAACTTTGTAGAAGCCCCTCTTAGAGTGCAGAAGAGTCTAAAACAGGATCAGTTGTATACAGGTGACCTGCTAATGTTTGAGTATATAAAAGTGAACATCTATCTTTTCTTAATACCACTCTTCTTAGAGATCGTCAACCAACACAATTAGCGTAGCCTGTACCATGCTCATGCTGGGGCACAGACTGACAGAGGTCAAGGTGAGCTGAGCCACTGCAGTGTTGTGAGTCATTCAACTAGTTTTCCATAAGGAGAAAAGAGAGGAGAAAACTTAAAGCAAATGAGCCTATTGTCCCTTACCCACCACTAGTCCAAAATGAAACCATAGTCTTTTTTCTTTATGAGAACACACAATAGTGTTTCATTTCAGTGCTACCCAGCAAGCAGACACAAAGGTAGGCTAAATTCAGCATAAACCCCTGAGGCCTAACCGCTTTTGGGAAAGTGAAGCGCTGCTGAAAGCTCCTGGCATTGAGTAGGGAGCCGCCTACAGTCATCCAACGAAAGCCACTGGGCACAGAGGCGAGACCGAGGTGGTCTGACTGCAGCCCTCCTGTGTTAAAGCTGCAAAGACTCCAAGACAGTCCAGTTGGACGTAAACAACATTCCTCTGCTGGGGTGGCAAAAGATACCTTCCTCCCTGCTGGGCCTCAAGATGTAGCCAAGACTTATTTACTCTGTAATTTAGAGTTCATTGTAATCCAAATGGAGATTTTTGCAATGCAAATAGGGCTGTACAGAATATAATACATTTTATGTATCACTACTATTTGTTATGGCTATATAACTTATCACTCATCACATAGACTGGATTGTGAAACGCAGCCTTTCAAACAGACTAACTCTCAGATCATGTCAGTAAAAGGAATATTTTATGCTTATAATATGCTGTTCCCCCCACAGTATTTTACAGTAGTCTGCATGAAGCCCATTTTGCAGAAAAGGTTTCCAAGGAATACAAAAAAACTCATCTTGATTCATGTGCAAAGTTTGTTTCTGATTGCTTAAAGTGGGCAGACATTTGGATAGATGCCTAATTGGTCATTTCTGATTGCCATTTATTTGATTTCCTGAAGCACCCACATGGTACTGGCTGATAGACACACATATGGGGAAGCCTGATATCAAGCCCAGAATTCAGGCTGTTAGAAGGTAATCTGCTGCTGTAATGCTCTGATGCTAACATAAGTAATTGCAGTTCAACATAGCTTCAACACTCTGCTGGACTCTGCCCTTCAAAGGTGCAGAAACTAAAAGCTCAGTACCGTGGTTTAGGAAGAGCAATGCTACTGTGAAGAAGAAAAGCCTTCTCTCTTTTCYGCCTGTAGGAGGTGATCTAGGTTTGCTTGTTCTGTGATTTACAGTCTGTTGTAAATTGATAATCAGGCTCAATAATAATGAAATTAAAGTAGTGCCCAGTGAAGTGGGATGAAGTGGTTAATGTTTGTTACATACCCTGATCCTGGACTTTGATCTCCTGACAACACCCGCCATTCTGCAGGTGACATTGCAGATAAATGATTCTCTGCAGTGAGGAAAACAAGTGGTAAA
Source organism: Apteryx rowi (assembly GCF_003343035.1). Lineage (NCBI taxonomy): Eukaryota > Metazoa > Chordata > Aves > Apterygiformes > Apterygidae > Apteryx > Apteryx rowi. Next base: position 9,997,744 of record NW_020447196.1, on the reverse strand, counting down.
GTGATAAATACTTCAATTACTGTTGATGGAATAGCGTGTCCCTTATGTGGCTTGAAGATTAGAGCGCTTGTATTAGCTGACTGCACTTCTAAGAAAATGCGTTTGGACTATTTGTGGGAAGTCTGGTTCTGCCAGCACTGCTAACTACCCAGCTGCTCTGGTGCCCCGTTGCATTTCAGAGGGCAGTGCAGCGCTGCGACAGGTAACCCAGAGAGACTTGCAATCTCCATCTGAGGAGGTTTTCAAGGCTTGGCCAGAGTGGATTGAGGAAACGCTGCCTCTTCTATAGTTCAGACACAGCCCAAATGCCTTAAGACACCACTGATTGTAGCTGAACTGCTGTCATAATAAGTTGGTTTTCAGCAACAACATTGCTGGTGAGAATGGTCACCATGGGAGAGGAATGCTGGAGGAACACACTTAGAAATCAATATAGGTATTTGGCAAACTGAAATATCTGACAGTGTTGGAATTAGCAAAGCTATTTTAGCATTTCCCCTGCCAATATCCACTCTGGTAAATAAGAATTTCCTTTTTATTGATGTAATTGCAATCAGCAAAATGTTTTGTGGAAAGAGAAGTTCTGTGAATTGTGTGTTTCTGCATTTTTTTCTCTGATGCCATAAATTCAGTTGGGACTGGACATGGGCCTCTGCTTTGACTAGGGTTCTTTCATTTAATTTGAATACTATGATAACAGCGAAATAATGTGAAAATGGTGGCAAATAGTCTGCATTTGAATATATTCTCTTTGGTCTCACTAGCAGCAGATCTTGCATTTACATAGATAGATGGTGGTGTAGGAGCCACCATTACTGGCTGTTCCATAACATAAGTAGTTTTTCACTTTCTGTGTATAATAGACAGAGCTTATTAGGTTAGGAATACTAACAGCGGCCTGTTTTTTTCTTAAATTATCAAAAAACCTCAACAGTTCCAAAAATAATAGTCACCCTGGAGTAGCTGTTGTAAAGATGGTAGCAGTAGAACTGTCAGTTTTGAAAATGCTGTTCAGGGACTTCCACAATTTATTTGCTGAATGTTTAGGGAGACTGTCAAAGTGTAGAAGATTTGGAAGTAAACTCTCCCATGTTCAAAGCTACACGGCTTGTCATAAGAGCAGTAGCAGTGCAGCTAAACCCTTGGTGATGTAAATAGCTGTCAGCTCTCAATTAAATCGGGATCTCTGCGTCACAGTGCTTCACCCTACCTTCTAAATAAGTGAGCCTGTTGTTTTCAACGCCAGAGCAAATCCTGAATGTACAGAGTGCTGCTCGTCGGCTACTGCTTGTACCACTTGTTTTCAAAGCACAAAGTAGTGAACAGTAACAGGAAAGAAAATGTCTAACGCTTTTTCCTGCAGCTGAGCTGCATTGCTGTGCAAGGGTCAGAAAAAATGCTCCTGGCTGAAATGCAGGGAGGGAACAGCCTGGTGCACCGGGTCGGGGACCCACGGCGGTGTGCCTGGCAGCRGTGACACTGTGGCCTCTGTCTCAAGTTGTCTGCTGGTCTTGGTAGCATGTACTGCAGGTTGTGGCCCTGGTTGCAAGGCGGTGGGCTGAAAGGACGGGCTCCTCCTTTCTAGCTTTCCCTGCTGCGGGCCGCACTGCAGGGGTACGATGTTGTACTGCTCCATGACCCTTTGTCATGGCATTGCATCCAGGTACGTGCACGCAGGGCTGTCTGGATTAAAACGTAAACTGAACAAACTTTACAGTACTTTCTCCAAGAATCCAATTAAAAAAATATACTTTCCATCACAAAGGTGCCATCAACCCAAACAAATGATACTTTATATTCCCAGGACAGATCATTAATAATATTTCAATCAAAATTTGATTATAATAATCCTAACCTGTTTAACACAAGCCCTGCAGAGCTTTTTTTTTTCTTTTTTTTTCTTTTTTTTGGTAACTGGATGAAAATAATAACAATGCCATCATCAAGAAAGAAAAAAATTGATGCATTTGATACGGAGGTAGTTTAAACTAATTTCAGCAGAAACTCTGTAAACTAGGGGCAAATGTTTTCTATAAAGCTGCTTTTTCTGAACACCAACATTTATGAAAGTCACATCCACTAAATCTGTGGGTCTTTCTCATGAATGTTTTATCTAATTCCAGCTTTGCTAGCACGTCAGAGGGTTGCATTTTTGGTAGGTTTCCAGTTGTCTGGTATAAATCCAGTTGCTTATTCATGGATGAAATCTGAACAAGATGGAAGATACTGCAATGAGTGGAATTACCTTTTGGCTTTGATGAGCTGATCTGGAGCGGGAGGGGGAAACAAAATTCTATTACAGATGATTTTCCCTCTTCAGTTTTATTTATTTCCTTTCCCTCCACTCCATCCTTACACTTTTCTCCGGGCACTTGGCAAGTCCACAAGTACCGTTTATGTTGCTCCTTGGCTGAACATTAAATGCATATTTTTTGAACAAGACTGCTAACTCCTCCCTATCTTGCACCTCGCTGATATGCCTGGATCCTATTGGCGCAGTGCCTAGGATTGTACATGTTCTTGGAATATCCCAAGGGAAATCCCTTCAAACTTCTTTTCGTATGATCTTATGATTGTTTGAAAGTGCCTGTTTTTTCAACTTCTCTCTTTTAATGTCTGAGTTTTGAAATTCATGTATTATATTGGACTTTGGAGAACTTTGCTTGGACCCAGGTGACTCCTTTTTGACTGGGCATGAGAAACTTTACTGGAAGCTATACGATATTCATGTACATACTGAGATACAATTGGTCACTGGACTTTTACCTTATAGACAGAATACAAACAATGAAAAGACACCAAGGTTTAGCCCACAATCATTATATATGGTGCTCCCACAATAAGTATAATGCCTTGTACAGAGTTCAAGGCTCACATATTTAAAGGCTGAAGAATTGCCTTCCCGTTGAGTTAAAAATGACAATGTTACCATCGTAGCTAGTGTTATTTTTATTAATTTAAAACATGTTGTGAATAATTTGAACAATTACAGAGAAGCCCACGTGCAAGTTAGTCAATATATAGGATATTTTTATCTACCATTGTAGTCTGTACCACTTCTGTATTAACCATCTCGAGCAAAAATATGCCAGACCATTTAGGCCTTAGTACAATGATGTTGTGATTTATTGCACTCTCAGTTGCCATCCTGCAGCAATTACCAAAAGAGCTGATAATGGTCTGCAATTTATTTTCCAGAACTGGGAGTAGCTGCCAGCAAGAGCCGCTCATAGGGAAAGGCAGTGGCTGTTTACCTGCTTTGCTCAGCCAGACCAGGCGAGGACAGGTCAGTGGCAATCCTTGGAGAATACAGAGTTAAGTACCAACCTCTTGACTTGATAACAACTGTTTCTTCCACGATGGTGCAGTGGAACTCAACAGTGTAAAACTTTACTTTGGTTTAAATTTCTGTAGAAGAGCTGAGACCTGGCTAAAATAATGACAATGTCTCATACTTTCTCCATGCCAGTTCACTTGTATTGATTTATTATTTAAGACATGTCCTTGATCCCAAGCATCAAGTAACACACCCCCTGTTTTTAAGAGCTTACAGCTCTAGCTATTGGTGGAGGTTCCTTATAATGGAATTTACTGTAAGCATCTGTTATAGTTATATGGAGTCTTTATAATCCATGGGGTTAGAGCTGTTTCCTGTTTTGAACTGGTTTCTTGATGACCTTACAGTCAATGTATTGAAGCTCAATGCACATTTTTCACAGTTTGAGCCTGCCCAGCTGTGACAACTGTTGGTCAGCTGTCAAAAAAGTTCCCGTGAGTCTCACTACAAAGGACAGATACTAGTCATCAATCTGAGATAATTTCAACCTTATTGAAAGCTTTTGGGTTTCCTTGACTATCAGCAAAGTTAGTTTGGTTCTCTTTATGGGAAAACTTGCAGGCAAGGGAAAAGTAATTTGACAAAAGGTGTCATAGCCTAGATCTTGCTAAGTGCATTGAGGAGGACTTCAGCAATTAATCAGCTAAGGACATCAGATAACTCCTAAATATTTTTCAGCCTGAGAAAAAGTTTTTTATGTTTGTTAAGAAAAGGAAAAAGATGGTCTATATTTTTCCTTTAGAGGATGAAAATGATTTTTAAAAAATGCTGAGTTTAACTTACTCTGCTTTCTGCCTCCCCTTCTGCTAGTTCTCCTTCTTGTCTTTTAGACTCTGCTGTCTAGAGCAAGCACAGGCCCCAGGCCTGTGTTCAGTACCTGGCATTTTGGAGGAGCAGTCATATTTGAAGTAACTGTGTGCTACTGAAGCATAATAAATACTGATTATGTTCTTCCACCATTTTCATTCACTCTGTATTAGGCTCAATGTCTTAAGTTCTGGAATGCTAAAATCGGCTTTTGCTGTGCTTTATTTCAGGGAGAACAGTTAAATGGTTTGCCTTCATCAAAATGGACTGTTTGTTCCTGTCAGACGGCTGGAGAGAGAGGAAGGATTCCTATTGATATTCCCATTGGTAAAAGTTGGATCTCACTCTGAACATGAGGATCTGGATCACATCCATTAGCAGGACTAAAAGCAGTGCTGTGTCAAGATAGTATAACAACCAGGGAATTGCAAATGCCAAGCACAGGTAAGTAAGGACTCTGCATTATTACTTCTTTGTTTTCTCTGCTTTCTTTCACACTGACACTCCTGTTTGCCAGCGCTCCCTCCTGCCAAATCCAGAGTCAATAGGAGTCACACTAAGTGTTCAGCAAGAACAGGAATATCAACTACTGCAGGCACTTGGATGCACTTTCACTTTGATGAGGGGGAATAAGTATTTTCCCACCTTCCTTCTCCCCAGTTCCAGCAGCTGCTCTTTTTTGCTGCTCATTTTGCTCCTAAATACTTCTGAAAGGTTACCTGAAGTCACTTTTCAGTGAGTAACCAAAATAATCAGGTATTAATTATGGCTACGAACAAGGTCCAAGGTGTGATTTGTTGTATTTCTTTGGTTCATCTAGAATAAATAGGAGCTTATCTGTGGGACTGTCTAGGTTTTGCACTTCTGTGATATCTGGAAACTATAGCCCAAGATCTTAGAGGAAACTTTGAACCCACTATACTAGTTTAAACAGGTCTGTGGCCTTTGGCTCTTTAATCTTTCCCTTGGTTCACTGTTAGATTTGAGTGTTTGCCGAGAAGTGTAAAAGCCTGGAAATAGGATATTAATCTTGAAACTCTTATTTAGATACTTTTCCCAAGGAGAATATTACACATTAAACTTTGCCCATCCAGCTGGGCAGAAAAGAGTGTTTTCCACTCTTATTTCCACTCTTATTCTGAATGAGAATGAAAGAAACCCAGCACTTCACTAGAGCAAACCCTGAAGCAGCAAAGCAATGTGAAGGTTTCTTTGTTTAAATGACTGCATGGCTTATTCTCATTAATAATATGGCTTTGCACTTACACAGAACCTTTCCAGTAAAGGTGTCAAAATGTTTTGCAAATTATATTTCACAACAAAAATACATACTTGTCTCTTATTACTGTGGCTTCACAGAATAGTCTGTGCTTGAGCAGGGAGGAGGTTATGGTATTAAAATGCCCAGACTGGACTAAAAGAAAAATTGACCATTTGTCTACTCTATTATACGGTCCTACCACTCTTTTGAGGAAACCTGGATTTGAGTAATGATTGTATTGGGGTTTGTAATGTTGAAGAAGGTTTAATTCTGAATAGATATATATTAGTACTTCTTTATTTTCTATGGAAAAATATTTTGGACTTAAGAGAAGAATACATTATCATTTCATTAACGAGGGGCTGAAATTTTTTAAATTTCTTATGTCGCTTAGGAACCTTGATGACCTTCAGTGATACATAAGTACTGAAGTGCCCAAGTCACTTTTCATATTGAAAGTTCAGCTTATAAGTCACATAATGCTTTTAAAAACTCTACCCTGGGTGCCAGCACTTCAGTCTTTTGCCCACATAATTCCTGTTGATTTAAGAATTCCAGTCAGAGCTCAGTTGATATGAAATCCAAACAAATAGAACAAATTAGTAATACACAAGGTTCTTCCTGTGTATGTATGCATATAAAAATAATACTTAAGATTTATGTCTGGTAGCATTGTTTATCTTCAGCTGTGGTTTATGGAGAAAGTGGTTAGCATAACCACACCCTGGCTATTCAATTAAATTTCATTTTTGTCCTTTTTTTATAAGTAACAATAAACAAGACAAAGATAAACGTGTTTCCCTTCATCTGCAGATGGATGCAGTATCAAGGATTCCTCCAGAACTCCAGAGGCCTTGAACTTACTCCTGGTCTAAGAACAGTAACATCAATTTTTCTTTTTGAAATATTTTAAGATCTAAAGAGAGCTCACTAATTCAAATACACTGAGTTTGGACCTAATTCAGATCCAGATAATCACTGTTAGTTGGCCCGTCAGGAAGGCCTGAAGTAACTTTTAGCTTGGGTGAGCAAGCCAAAATGAAAGAGTTCAGCGGGTAAACCTGTGTGCGTCTTAGCAGGTGGTGTGTTCAACCTGTGCAAATCAGAGTAGGTCCAGTAGAGTTAGGGATTCCCACTTGGCTTCTTGAGTCTGTGCTGACTTACTCCATTTTTGGTCTGACCCTAATACTTTGCTCCTGACAGACTTTCAAAGACCAAACTGTATTTGCAAGTCTAATGATGTGGCTGAAACTGGTAATTACTATACATACTTCTGGAAGATCTATAATATAATTAGCAGCTGCTGTGAGTTGCGAGATGACAATGAGAAAAGATTTATGTGCTTGCTTTTAACTTAAGCTCAGTTTACTTCGATAAATGCAATTCTGAGATAAGAATGAACGCGTATTGCATTGGCCAGTCTCCTCTGTGACACTGAGATATGTATTACCTCTTTGCTCCAATTATCCAAAATGATGTTGCTTTCCCTTTTTCTCTGCTTTGATTTCCTTTTTAAGTGTTCTCTACCGCCCTTGCTAAAGGGGTGCAATTATCCGTACAGGTTAAACCTCTTCATTTTGGGTGGAGAAGTTGTGTAAACGTGTTGCCAGTGTGGCGGCTTGGTGATTCAAACTTTCCAGCCTTACATAACTTCTTTCATTAGAAGTCCCACCTGTTAGTCTGAGGAAGCCTTGGTTGGTCAGGTAAGAAGAGGACAGAAACCAGGGAGCTAGAGAGCTCCAACTGTCCTGCTCTGCCTAGTTGCTCACCGTTGCTGCGCTGCCCAGGCTTGTTGCTGGTCTGCCCCTTGACATCTCTGAGCATCACGATGTCCTAGCACAGAGAGGATATCCACCTAGACTTCCCCAATACTTAGGTCAGTTTACCATATATAAGTAGCTACCTTCAGAGAAACATTTCCAATTTTTCTGGACTTCACTGAACAGAAACTGGCCAGAAGTACAAGTGAGTGGCCTGTTAGCAGGGCCTTCACAGACCTTGAGACTCGAGGCAGGAACTCAGCTGGCACCAGCTCCAGCTGTCATAGATTCCCTCAGAAGCTCAGAGGATTCTTGTTTTTTAAAGGCCAGCCTCACCACAGCTGAGTGTGCTTTCTGACACAAAAATGACGTCCGGGTCTGTGAGAAGGCCCTCACAGAAATGTCATGCCTTTAGGCATGGTCGCTGCAGCAGGAGCAATGAACTCTATTCCTCTGCTGAGGTGAAGGAGGGAAGAGCAGGTTACGGGGGTGTAAACTCTGTTAGGTTCTATCTTGTCTTCCTCGCTTTCTACCTTTCTCTGATATGGTGAAGACAGACCTATTTTATTGCCTTTCCAACCCTCTGTGCTCAGAGGGAGTCAAGATTTGCTCCTACAGCCTCAGAGAAGGTGGAGTGAGCATCAAAATAGCAATACAACTGAATAAATGACTGAACCTAATAAAAGGCCATTTGCCTGAAATGTCCTTATTAGTGAGCTCCCTGCCTGAGGAATACCTCTGTAACCTGCCAGCCTTCAGCTCTATAGTACTGGTGTTTGTGCAGTTCAGTGATTAGAAACAATACAAGATGCACTTATGATAAACTCTTTGTTGGACCTCTCATCTGTGTGTGGCTGGGCTCATTTGAAATGGGAAAGCAGACTATGTGCTGTGCAGCACTATACATCTTGGTTAGGTAAAGATTAAAATGCCAAAGATCATGATAATAATAATAATGATGATGATGATAAAAATAATGATGAAATTGAGAAATCTCTTGTGTTCCCCTTGCTTAGGCTGAGCAATTAGAGAAAAACTCCCAGTTCCCAAAAGACAAATTGGGAAAGAAATTCCCAGACAGCAAAGCTAGAGGCAGGGGTATTATTTATTTAATTATGGAGCTGCTTTTCTGGGAGAAGAAGGAGATGCTTCAGCTTATTGCTTTTAAGTTGCCTGAAGCACAGAGTGAGCTAAATGGTGATAATGTGGAACTCTGGCTTTGACTCTGGGAAGGTAAAAGGGGAGGAAACTCTTGATTGCTGTTCCGGCCATTTATAAAAGCACCCCTGATTTCTTCAGGGATGTCCCCAAAATGCTAAAAGCTTACCCCCAATTCAGACAGAGTTTAGCTGGTTTTTAAAATAGGATTAGACCTAATACAAGTTTTCCTGCTAATTTTGATAGTATTTTGAAAAAAAATCCATCGATAATAAACCCTAGCCCCAGTATTTTCTAGTTCACTCTTGTAGTAGTAAAGTTGCTCTCCCTGAAAACTGCAGGATGATCTGGGGCCTAATCCAAATCATGCTGAACTCTTTCCATTCAGATCAGATCCGTGGTGAAAAAAATTAGAGGTGATTACTCAGTAAATATAGCACATTGTTTGTTCTGGGTATTTCAGTTGCTCTTGCATTTGTTCCAGAGCTCTGGTACAGGATGCTTAGAAGAACTGCACAGTACTACAGACCTAAGTATGAATTCTATCCTTTTTTATTTTACAGATTTTTTTATTAGTATAAATTAAAAGGAGCAGAAAATTTAAGAAAATACAGGCCACGTCAACACAGTTCAATTTTTCAACTTGTCATTTTGTCTCAGTTCTGTCTGGAAGAGCCTGAAGAAGGCCCTATGGCCAACTTGTCAGCTCTAATCTTCCCTTCTACTCTTAGCGGATATTTCATTAACACTTTTTAAGACTGTTTTTTTATTTATTTTGCAGCCTACAGGCTGAGGCGGCAGCTAGTTTGTTTCTCTTCCTCTTTTTCACTCACTTCTTGCTCTCTGTTACAGGAGACTGAGGTTGGCTCTTCTGGCACCAGAGTCCACAAATCACGGCAAAAGGGATTGTTGCAGTTTTCATAAATGTGGTGTTACTTGAAAATTATAGACTGCAACTGCTTATTGCAGTTCTGTGCAATGGCTGTAAATTGGGCCCAGTATCTTTCTGGTGACAGTCAGTCCTGCAACAGGCCTTTTAGGAAATTGGAAGGGAAATTAAACAAGAGCAAGGGGGTAGCTTTCCTTTTATCTTTGACATGCCTTCCTGAAATCCTTATCTATCATATTCAGGCAGAGATGTTACTGAATTGGTGGTGGATTTAGATGTTGCCTGTTTCTGAAACTGCAGAGTGCTGATCCTGCACACTGTTTCAGGCAGATTTGTTGACAGGGTCTAGTTACACATGAAATTTTCTGAACGATGTACCAGGATCACATGCCACCAATGGCTTGCATTATTTCTGCATATTTAGTGTTCATTCTTTTATAAATCAGCTAACTCAAGCCAATCTGAATGGACTGAGCTGAACTTGCTGTGGCCACAGGTAGGGAAAGGTTTGCAGGGAACATGAAGTGGTCAGTGAAGGAAYGCTACACGGTCGCTTCATTCCCCTCTTGCACAGGAAAGAGAGAAGCTTACTGACCTCTCTAACGTCCCCTGTGTTGGCTCCCCGGACCGTGGATCCCAGCGTGCTGCAGTAAACAGGTCTGGCTGCTTCCTTACCCCTTGTGGCAGAGTGAACGTGGAGAGAGGCAGAGCCGTGACTGTCTGCTCTCCTTGCTCCCTGGCCTAATTACCTGTGCCAGTGCCTCGGATGGCAGGTAGTGCGAGGGAGAGTTGTAAACTACTCATCCCACCTTCCCATCTCGTACAAGGAAGGGAATGGCAAATGCAAGGTGCGTTCCTGAGACTCCATGCCTTCTTGGGGTGATGCATCTTACTCACCGCGCTATGTGCTGGGATGTGCCCAGTCCTAATCTAGCCCTGCAGTCCTGGCCTTCCTTCAAGTTTGGTTTGATGGGAAGGGCTCCTCACCTAACCTAACCTTTCTCTTCACCACAGAACTTACCTCAGATGAACTCCATGTTGACACTCATGCAGGCAAAAAGCCTCTGTCTGGAAAGGCCTTTTTATATCTGTTCTACAGAAGAAGAACACTTGTTAATTCTGGCTGTGGCAGTTCCTCTAGGCCCCCACCTCTGACACACCCAATATAAAGAGAGTTTAAACAAGCAGCTACCCTTAAGGGTGGGAGGGATGCTCAGGTTTATCACCTTGCCCCACCCCAGATGCAGGCCTGGTCTCCTCCAGGCCCTGTTCGAGCAACCAGCTTCTTTCCCCCTCTGCGGTAAGGGCCTCCATGCTGCCTCACCTAGCAGTCTCTTGCTCCGTGGTATCCTCTATTGCATGAAGACAAGCAGGTACAGAGCCACCTTCTCACACTGCTTGGAGAGAATCAGTTGGTTCTACAAATACATTAAATGGTGGATTTAACGCCCTCCTGCATCTCAAAACCCAAACAGAAACCTGACCTTGAAACACCTGTACGTCTCCAGTGCTTCTGCTGTTACTGCCAGTGGAACAATGCCTTGCCTAAAACGCAGAATGACAAACCCTTAGACACGCCTGGTGAGAACTGGCACAGAGCCCTTGTTTTACTAAGCAGTCTGCCAGGGCAAAGCCTTTCTCACTCAAGTATTCCATGTTTAAAGGCACATGAACAAGTTAAAAGACAGTTAAAAGCACTGATTTCCTTATCTTTGCTATTAGTATTGCTTTTGATTATTCCAAATGGTAGATCCTAAGAGACCAAATTTGCTTTTAATCTCTAATATCACATGCTTACTTTTCACTAAGCCCAAACAAGGAAAACATATAACTCARTTTCACTTTCCTCTGTCCCCTATTTGTTTTCTTGTACAAGCACAGTGCTGCAATGTTCTGGCTGTGGATGACGCCAATGAAAATTGAAGTCCAAACCAAGAAGCTGTTTTCCCTAGAATTTAGAAAAATAAATGCAGAAAGCTTTCTGTTGCTCATTTTATTTCATTTTTAATAAATCTAAATTTTAGGTCAACTCAACCTGACAGTGTTTATCTAAATAAAAGTACAGCAGTTGTAGGAATGAGAGCTGAACCTTAAATCAGAGAAGGAGGATACTTTGATTAGAATTTGGCTAGGAAGAAGGAAAGCTTCTAAAGCAATAGGATTTAGAGGCCTTGCCATATTCCCACTGAAGTGAGTATAAGTTTTATCAGTGACTTTAAAGGAAGTAGAATCAGACTCTAAATTAGTGATTCCGCATTACTTTATAACTCTTGCTCAAATCTAGTGCTTCTCGCTAACTTCAATTTTTAGCCAAAGAGCTAACTGGAGGGGTTATTTAGCGTTACCTTAAACCTATATGCTACTAAATGATTTACTGGATATCTAGATACCTATAATCCTGGAATTAGACCTACTGGGATATAAATCCCTGAAGCTCACAAGCAGTTAAATAAGGACTAAAAGGAAAAAGAAAAAAACATCTAATCCTTTCCATGCTAAGGTATATAATAGCACAAAATTGGAAAAATCCATCTTCCACACCGAATAAAGAGTGATTACAAATGAAGGCAAGAACATTATCCAAAAATATTAGGAGCTAGAGAAGTAGCATGATCAAATAGAGCAACAAACAATTCCTGAAAGAAAGGGAAACTTCATAAATATTGATGTATGCCTTTTAATGGGTCTGCACTGGCACTAAGTAGAACTCCTTTTGTATGCGTTTTATCAAAATTCTCAGTGAACCCTATTCCATACCTTTATTGCAAGGCTTTCCTTTTTCCATGTCAGGAGAGAGTATGCAAAGCTCTCATGAGGACAGCAAAACTGTGGGACAGATTTGCTAAAGTCTGTGAAACTTCTGCCTTATTGTGTGCAAACATGGACTGAGTTGCCTGAGATGGATATTAGCTGTCTGCCTCCAAAACCTGCTTCAGGCAGGAGGAGACTACCAGAGGGCTTCAGTGGCATAAGAATCGAGCCTTGTTTGTATCCTTGTTGCTCTGTGTTTTCCCCTCCAGATGGGCTGATAATATAGCTGTGATTGTAGCCAGCCAAACGCTGGGATGGTTAGATGCATCATTCCGTTGTGTTGTGCAGAGTGGCAAACTGACCCCATGTGCTTTGAAGGGGGAAATACAACTGCGTTAGAGTGGTGGAGCCGGCAAAACTTACTCTGAAGAACCTCAGCATGAGTCAGTGCTGGTACAAAATACTGCACAGTACCAAAGAAGTGAAAAGAGAAAGAAAGTCGAGGCTTATATAATGGTCTGTGCACAGCTGTTGCTGAAAGGGGGCAAACACTGTTGGTTTGACAGACCATGTGAGTCATCATGCATGGCAGTATCTCTCCGAACAATGGTTATTGTATTCACTGCCATTGACCTGTGGGAAAGGAAGTGATATGCTCCCATCCTAATTCCTGAAATGTTCCTGGAAGAGCCCACTGATGAACTGACTGTGGTGCTTCCAGGACCTTGTCTGTTCATTCTGAAATGGATTTTACAAATATTTCATGTGTGTCAGGTGGGCTGATGAGAAAGAGAGAAACCCATGAACAATTGATTCTGCCCTTGCTCTGCTATACATCCTTATCACCTTAACATTGCAGAGCTTTGGCTGTATCCTGCAGTCCTGATGTTAAATAATTAGAAGTAATTCCCCCAGTGAGGTGACTCGTATGTGAATAATGACAAATACTGCAGGATCTGGCCCTGCACTGCTCTCGTATAAATGTGACTTTGCACAAATAGTCATGTTCATTTGCAACCAGTGGATGTATTACTTTGATCATTTAACAAAACGAGCAGAGGCAGGTAATTAATTGTGGCTAGTAAGTATTTGCCCAGTGTTTACAAGTATGAGTGGATCATGGTTATTCTGCCTCTGGGGCTATCTTTGCATAATTTCCTTTGTTTGGTGATATAATGTGTGTTTCAGACGCCAGGGAAGAGTCATATAATCCTTTTATGGTGGAACCTGTGTGTTTACTAATACCCACCTACAGTGTGTGTGACTGTATTTGCGGCTAGTCTCTACCCGCTTACCTGGTGTTGTGTATCGTGGAATGGGAGCAGTGGGCACCTGTCCATTTCAGGAGCCAGGAATTCTCCTTGGCCAAATGCAGTTTGCTAAAATCATGTGCTACCCAAACCACTCCAGATCTCAAGGCAATTTCTTGTGTTTTGCCCATCAACGGATGATTTATATTAGTGAATTGCAGAGTCAGCATTTCCCTCGATAAATCTTATTCTCCAATACACATTACTGAAATGGAGAAGTTAGTGGGTTCACGGATCAGATTTTCCCTCTTACCACACTACAAAGTACACGTCCTCCTAGACTGGTGCCGTAGCATTATTCACGAGAGAGTGGCTTTTCTGTGAGCCCACAGGATATGTGGCAAAGCCACCACTGACTCCAGCCCTCCTGCAACTTGCTGGATGGTCCGAAGAGTGCCCTTAGAATTTTGTTCTAGGACACGCATATTTTAAGTGCTCCTCCAGCAAATACCAGTGAGAGCAAAGGCAGATAAATGTTAAAATTCCTTTACGTTCCACAAGAGGTCCCAGCTGGTCTTTTTCTTCCAGCCATGACCCTGGGGCAGAAGGCAATGCTTTCTATTTTCTCTCACAGTATGCAAAACAAAACATTAATAAGGCTTGAAATAGCTATTCTTCTCCATGTATAGTTTAGGGGGTTTTCCCTAAAAATCTCACTGGATGCAGGGTGGCCTAAGACTTTCTAAGCACTTTGGCTGAAATCTATTTAAAGTTTTATCACAGGACTTTGCACTTGGATGAATTTCACCTATAGTTTCTATTTCACCTATATTACAGAATTTTAAGACCAGCAGGAACTGTTGTAATCGTCTTGGCTAGCTCCCATAAGCCAGAGGATTTCACTCAGTGACTCCTGCCTTGAGCTTGTGGTCGAGCTAGAGCGCATAGTTTAGAAATACATCCAACCTTGATTTAAAAACTCAAGGGACAAGGAATTTGCCCTGGATAGTTTACTACCAGTCCCAGCTTGTTCTTGTAGATCAGTAATCTGGCTTATAGAATTCAGGCTGTACAAAAAGAGGAAGCAAGATGTCTCTCCCTTCACAGCTCCCCATATTATCTCAGTCGAGACTAAGACCTACATATATTGAGATTTATTTCTTACAAATCAATGCACAAATATTTTCAGGATTTCAAAGAAATAGTGCATTAAAACAAGACAGCCTGAGTGCTAGAGTTCCTTCTTTAAAATATTTACAGTTATGTTCCTATATATTATAAAAAAATATAATTTTCCCTGCAGTTGAAGTGTTTGTTTGTATACTTGAAGGCCTGACTGTGGAAAATAGTGAAGTTGAAAAAGACTGATGTTGTTTAGCAAGTCAACACAAAACTAGAAGTTGACAGTTTGCTTTCTGAGAAGAAAATGTGCATTGCGTGAGCTGAACCGATGTCTTGATCTACATCAGCTGTGCTGCAGTCAACCTCAGTGTAAATAGACCTGTAAAATGCACCGTAACCACAGTGAATCTTGTTCTCCGGTCAAACTCCCCGCGAGCTTGTCCTTCTGAAAGTCTGTTGAGTCCATTCCCCTCATTTCTGTGTTGGTAAATGGGATCCCAGTATTCAAACTGAAGCCTCACCTTGTTCCTGTTTACTTGGTGCGGGAATGCACGGCATGAGTTGTGGAGCAGTGCTTTGCAGACCCATTGGCAGTAGTATTTTGGCAACTAGCACTCCTCAGGCAACATCAGGTTTTGGACCATGGCAGAAGTGTTTCTTTCGGTCAGAAAGCAGACGAAGGGCTCTGTGGGCGGCACTGTCCCGGCGCCGTACTCTCTCTGGTAGGAATCAGTACAAATGGGGGCAGGGCACCAGAAAGTTATGTAACATTAGACAAGTCCAGGTTAAGGTCCTACGATAATGAAATAGAGGTTGCCCATAGCAGCGATCACTCACCTGAATTGTTTTTTTTTTTTGTTTTAATCTGTAAATGTCTTATCAAAGTTCGGAAGAGAAGCCTATGCTAACAAGCATGGTGAAGGATACCTTATCAACTGGAACTTAAGTTAATATTTGCCCATTTATCTAAGGCTTTGCTTGTGGATCAGAAGAATAATTGCATCAATAGCAATTGATTAGCCATTAATATCTGTAACAGCTGTTAAGCCACTGTGAACTTGTAAATGGGCTAACTGGTATAAAACTGGCAGAGTGCCATTTGCCTTCAGCAAACCTTTAAGAGCCTGCCCCAGGAGGTGATCATGGACGGTGTTCTTCCGCGGGGGCTGCTGCTGCATCTTGCAACATGCAGAGCCCTTAAAATGGAAGCCTCGTAGCAAATGGTTTCCTAAATGATCATTTTGTCCTGAATCATGATGAAACTTCGAAATCATAGAAAATTTACAATTATAGAAAAAATTCTGAGAAAATTCCAAGCCCCATTTTTGACTGGATAAATTGTAAAGTTTTTCTTTGATATTTTAAAGCATCTCTTCTGCTTTGTTTACTTCAGTTTTTACTAAATGAAAAATTCTTTCCTTCTGAAGAATGGAACTTCTTTGAACTATCTGAACTTGAACTAAATTCACATTTGTGTTATTAATAGCTTTGTGTTTCACTGGCAGGAACCAGAAGAATAAAAATTAAGATCCTGTTTAAGTTTATTCATCGTGCAAAAATCTATTATTTCAATATTTAGCTGATATTGAGA
The DNA here is from genome assembly GCF_003343035.1 of Apteryx rowi. NCBI lineage: Eukaryota > Metazoa > Chordata > Aves > Apterygiformes > Apterygidae > Apteryx > Apteryx rowi. The sequence goes on along the minus strand of NW_020447196.1, from coordinate 9,981,818 downwards.
CTATAATCTTTGTGTGTCTTTGATAAGGCACATTTAACATAGTATGTAGGGTACTTGCCATTAAAATGTGTCATTTGCTAATACAGTTATTCTCTATGCTTGTATTACAGTATGTCTGAATCACCAAATGATGCTAATTAGTTTTAATRGTATGTAAATGACACCATTATGCATACATACATATGTGCACAAAGAAGACTCTAGGACAGAAAAGCATATTGACCACAGCTAACTGGTAAAGAAAAACAGTCTTCATGTGGAAATAAGAAATTAGATAAAAAATCTCCCTTTTGCATTTAAGTTCAGGATTGATATATGTCTTACATTATGTAGGAACAAGATTTCAGTACCTCTGAGAATTGCTCACTGGTGGCAACAGATGCCCTTATCATCACGTTCCCCAACAGAAATCCCATTGACACTGATGGGACCCTGCTTGTACCCGAGGTCTTTCAGCCTGGGATGCACCGGGCGCTCTCTCGCAGGTGTGATTCGGTCTGACCCCTCAAATGACAATAAGTGAGAATTCTCTCAAGGCTCCGATTATTCCATCTGCTAAAGGAAGGATGCACTTGACACAGGTGTCTACTGGCCTTTTCAACACTGAATGGCTGGTCTCCAACTGGCTCAATGGTGGGACTATTCACACGGGAAGGGGAAACATGCCTGCATGCACGCTTCCTTTTACAGCTAATCCTCATGCCACAAAGAACCTGTTTCAACATGGTTCAGATTCAACTGTTCATCTAGAGAAAAAGTTTGACACAGGTATTTGCTGCTCATTTCATCTTAAACAGCCTGGAAGAACTGGCTATCATTTGCGCTAAACTCTGAAATCATTAGCCCCAGAGCAATCACTCTTTTATTTCTTTCTTTTAAACTCAGAAAACCCAGCATGCTCTAGCTTTACTTTTCAGTTTTTGCAGTTTCATTTATTTTTTCCCTAACAGGGACAAGCCTTAAGCACAGGTGGCTGCTGTGGTTCTTTATTTCTGCTGATAGCTATTGACCTGCCAACTGGCTATTCTCTTGGTAATAGTAAACAGGTTCCTAATGGTTAAACTTCCTTCCATTTAAATTCTGTAGTCCAAAAATAATCTAGTATTTTATTAGCCAGGGAACATATTATTAAACACATACATCATTCTTACCAGACTGTACCTCTGTAAACCTAAGTACTTTTAAGTCAATATTTTAGGTTTTGTTGTTTTTTTCTTTGAAAAATTTTGGGATAGGACTCCAAACAATGGAAATTAAAAAGTGGATTGAGTGATTGGTATGCAAGTAGAAGGCCTGGGAGCTAGAAGCTATACACAGTTTTGACAGAGTGTTTGAAACTACATGAGAAAGAGTATCTGACAAGTAGCAGGCTCCTTGCTGGCTATGAGAGACTCAGAAGTCAATAGCTGATTTGAAGGAGTATATTTCTCTGGATTGTCTTGGTTTATATGCAATATGACACCTAGATTTTTTATTTTTTGCTATTTACATTACTTGTTTAAATTGTAAAAATCCGTCATACTTTCTCAGGTATTAAAAGGAAGGAAAGATCTTCCTGGCATCAGCTAGATGACCCCTTGAGTTAACTGACTGTGGAAGAATCAGAGCTCTCATATGTTAATGTGATCTGGGCAAGACCCCTCCTGGCGAAGCCGAACCATATGGAATTTATATCTCAGTCGGTATATGGGTCTTTACTGCAGGATATGGTAATGCTCTCATTGACTTTCTGAATCTTTGTGAATGAGTGTTAGTGCTCGTGGAGCTGACAGACCGATATCGCAGGCTAGGCCGAAGTACAGTCCAACAGGCTCTGGTCAAGCTCTTGCACACGCTGCTCTGCCAAAGGACTTCAGTCTTCACCTACAACACCCTTGTTTTTCCATTACTAAGACTTTCCCAAACATACAGAGCCAAAGAGACATATTAGCACACGCATGCATGCCAGAAGGCACAGTATGTCTCTGTAACCAGGAAGCATGCTCATCATCTAACAATGGAGAGAGCTAGGCAGCTTTGTTTTTTCATCTGAGTTAATCTTAGCCACCTTAGTTAATAGCATTTAGGTCACCTGAAACATTATATAAGTGAACTGGAGCTGGCCAGCGTTTCAGAATTTCCTTTGTGATATTATGGAAAAAGACAGTTTACTTTTCCTCTCGTTGTATCACTTGGATGTCACACGGGGACTATCCGGTCCTGTTGTGCTCTTTTGGAGATGTTTGCCAGTTAAATAGCCGTGGCCCCTCTCGTCCGGCCAGCCTGCTGCACGGCTACAGAAGCGATACAGGACTGACTGCCGTAACTCTCACCATCAATGTGGCTGCTGCTTCTCTTGCTTTCCTTTTGTTTTTCAAAATATGTCCTTTCTCTGCCTCGAGGGAGAAGTATTTTTCTACCTTTCGAAATTTTAACTAAAAAAAAAAAAAACAACAAAATTTTTTAGATTCTTCGGTTCTTCAAACAGTTCATGGCCACGAGTGCATAATCTCCTGTTTCTCACTAGAGGAGAAGGCTCAAGGGGGGGTTGTGAACTAAACGGTATGAAGATCAAATGGCCTCATCTAGAAACTAGTTTTGGCCAAAATGTTTTTTTTCTGCTTTAGTAACTCTTAATGACAAAGGGCCTCTTAGTCCTCGACCAGTTTTTCTCTGGAAAACAATAGTGTGTTTGGAAGTTTTCTTTGTTCTCTTTTAAGAGAAGTTTTTCAAAATCAGGCTGCCTTTCTTAGTCATTTCTGTTATTTATCTGTCCCCCTAAATCCATATAAAATTAAAAACCTGTATTTCTTAGTAATTTTTTAGTATAAAAACTCACTCTTCAGGCCCCATGAGCCCTTCTTGTGCAAAAGGAAAAGGAGAGAGCCATGGAGAGAGCTAGCGCGGAGAGGAGACGTGGGCAGCGCTGGTGGGGCACGGGGAAGGGTCTGCTCCAGAAGCTTGCCCCCTTGCAGAGCGTCCGTACGGAAGGGCTGTCCTTCCTGAAGATCACATAGCGCTGCTCGTGCGCTGCCTGCCTCGCCGGTGCCGCGCTGGGAGGGCGCTGCGCTGGGAGGGTCCCTGGAGCCGCGGGGAGTCGTGGCGTTCCTGCGGGAGCTCCCCGGCCCCATGGGGCACGCGGAGCCGCGTGGTGGCCAGGCTTCACATCTCCGCGGCAGCCTGACCCCACCTCTGCTCTTCGTGCCTTTGCTGTGCCCCCAGCGCCACAGGCACAAATAATTTTGGCTAACCCGGTACTGAAGTTTGATTTAATAAATTCTTCTAGTAAGTGCAACAAAGGAACAGAAAAGATCTCTTTGGTGGCTGAGCCAGCTTAAATGAGCCAAATGCTTTCTAATTAACAGTCCCGCGGTTCACTTCCCGTGCTCAGCTTTATACAGAGCAGAGTAAAAAATTCTTTTAAAGCATTCAGATAAATCTTTGTTTTAAAGGAGTGTAGAAATGCGATTATAGCCGCTGACCACCACCAACGATCATAAGGCCATCCAGCGCTGGGTCACTCTCACTGAACGGTTGCCAATATTTTCTCAGCAAACTCTCTATTGATTGCATAAATACAGTACCGTACCCATGAGGTAGTGTTGACCTGTCACATAGTAAAGATGTGGCAAGCCCCATAATTCATTACCAGTTGGAAATAGAACATCATTGGAGAGATAAGGATAACAATGACTTTCCATCCAATGATAAATTACTAGCAGCTGCATTATTTTCCCTCACTTATATATGGCTCTCTTTATTGAATTTAGCTTGAGATAAATAAATGATCTGCCAGGAGCCTGGTTAATATTACTTCTCTGGGACCCATTTCAGGCCCAACTAGGCTTTTGCTGATAATATCTTTAAGCTTTTCAGTAGGGAGAGACATAACATTTGTTTCTGACAAGAACCCTATGTCGCCTTATCTGTTTCATTTGAGAGGCCGTCGACCTCAGCTTCTTTAGTTAAAATGAGAGCTTTACTGTAGAGGCTAAGTTCTTGAACTTGACTCTCTTCTTACAATGAGATTATATGTCCTGGTTGTAAATTTGAAGCCACACATGATATACAGTTATTCTTAGCATTTCCTGTTGATCACGGGGTGGTATTGATTGCCCTGCTTTTGAATCTTTTTCCTATTGGTTTGAAAAGAAACACCTTTTTTTTATTATTATTTTTCACCCCGTAATAATCTGTGGGATTGTCAGTGCACATTTATATTTAACTTTATGCATTTGTCCTATTTAAAAATGGCAGTTTTTTTTCAGAATTGCTCCCTTCTCCTTCCATCTGAGGAAGAAGGCAGCTTAACAACGAAATATCACTTGGTTAAAAAATAAAAAGCCCGGTCTAAGAACAATAGATTAACTCTTTCTGTGAATCGACATGCCAAGGAAAGACCTTGAACTCCTGGAATTCTCTTTATTACCATTAATAATTTATCTACTACTGCAGCGATTCTGGCCTTTGCAGATATTGTTGGAAAAGACAAGGCGGGGGGACGGAGCGGAGGTGCGAGGCGGGGGGCGCGAGGAGGCYGCGCTGCGCTCCTGCAGCAGCACTGTGTGCCTACCTTCAATGTGGTGTTTTGGTTATTTCTGGGAAGTCCTATCATCGGGGTATAGATTAAAATCAGACAGTTGCCATTTTTCATAAAGTGTGAATTAGAGAAAATTAAACCCAACCACTTCTGATAAATCCTCTCATAAATAAACTAGCTGGTGATGTTAAATATAAGTCCAGCCACAGTTTGATTCACATTACAGGGAACAAAGAACAAGTTCTGTCTATTTTAACACTCCATCATCATTAYTGTTATTTATACTGTAGTAATGCCTAAAGGCTCCAGCTGAGTTTGGAGCCTCCGTCTGCTAAATGCATAATCAGACTTGCCTCAAAGAGTTTACAGTATGAATAGACCAAACAGAAAAAGGCGACGGAAAGAAGTATTATACCTTCCCGTCCCTTTTGCTTTGCAGTTAGGAAACTGAGGCACAAAGAAGGAAAGCAATGTGCTCAAGGCAGTGAGGAAAATCTTTGGCAAAGTTGGCAATAGCCAAGAGATCTTCTGAGTTGCTGCCAGGTGCCTTGATGTAAGACCATTTCCTGCAGGTTTTTTGGGGGTCACCTGTCTACTTTACACTTTCCCACTGGGCAAAAAGAAGATAAAATGGGAATATGGCAATAAATTTCTTTTATCTGATGTTAGAAGAATTTGTGGTTAGGAAAAAAGGCACACCCTTAATAGCATCTTGCATAGATTTGTGTAAGAGAAGATGTAATCTGCACACATATTAATTTTAATTTGAAAAATGTCTTGAAAAGAAATAAGGAAAATTTGCCTTTTTATATAATAGGAGTAGTTTTGGCATGTACGGGTCATTTCCCCTGTCAAATCAGAAGATAAAAAATATTGCACAATGCTCCTAAAAGGCATAAAGATTAATATTTATTAAATCAGAAAAATAGGATAGTCATGTGACACAATCTGTGTCAGCGGTAGCCATTTCCTGTTGATCTTAAGAGATTGACAGGATCTTCTCACCAATAATTATTAGCTAAGCTCTTCAAAAATTAATTTCACATACGGTCACAAGCACAGCCAGCAGGGAGAAAGGGGATGGTGGATATCAAATAAATTATTTGCTGCCAATGGATGATAATGCATTTTCCATTTGTGCAGCGCTGCCATTCTAATGTTTCCCCGAGTACCCTGAAAGCATCGGGATGATATTCACACGCTCGCACAAAGCCCAATTAAAGAGGCTTCATGCAGAGCTTTCCCTAGCAGACTGCATTAACTCCTGCGCCGTGTGTGTGCATGATGTGAGGARGGGAGGGGGACTGCAGCAGGACACTGCGGCGAGAATCATCCCCAGAGCAAGCCGGGACAGGGCTGCTCCCAGGGGTTTCTGACCCCAAACGCCAGTAGCTTTGTCACCAGGTTCCTCAGCAGATCTCCAGTGTGATCTGCTGGGGCCGGGAGGTCTATGGATTGCTTCTTGGAGAGGTAAAGTCATCAGAGACCTGTTACTTCTGGCACAACTGTGTCAGTGCAGCAGGGAATGGGGATACCTATCACTGGAAAATTTTTGCTCTCTGGTGAATCATTCTCACTGAGATCCCTGTGCGGTGGTGGGTAATGCAACCTCTCCATTTSGTGAGCCTGGAAAACAGAAAGTGTAAGTGACTTGACCAGCATCAAATACGGCTCAGCTAGGAATAAAACTCTTTTGCACTTAACTAACAGAACATCTTTCCCTGTAACTGCTGGTTATTGTTTCCTATACTACTAGGAATGACGCTATACCAAGCGTGCAGCATTCATCTACTGCTCTTTCATTCGCTCTGCCATGGAGGACCCTTGATCCGTACTGCCTTTTCCACAGAAGTCACAAGTTAGCTGTGATTTTGCTATGCAAACCTTATCTGTTAGACAAAGTAGTTTCTTTCTCTACTTTGAGACTAACAGAGAATATAATCTTTAGTGCACTGCTGAGAGGTTTTACAGCATTGCTCTCCAGACRTCTTTGACGAGGTTTTTTTGTGAGCTCTGGCAGAGGAAGTATAGCGTAGACATCGGTACTTGCAATTTTCCATCACTGTGCCTCAGTTTCATATCACACGTTTGTGCCCTGTTAGAAGCTGAACCAGATACCAGTACTTTTCAAGCATGTTATTTTTTATTTTTCTTTGTGTTACTTTTATGTATATGTGTATGGCTGTCTGTAGACCCAGTCTGGTTCAGGTGAGCTGCAGACTCCTTGTTTTTATTACTTAGCCTCAACGCTGTTCAACTGTGAGCAGGAACATGGTAGTAACTTTCATGCTAGCTGTCAAACGTAATCTTTGTAGTTAATTAGACTCAGGTTAATGTTTCTGGTGATGATTATTACCCCTTCTGCAGGAGTCACCACCCTTGCAGCTGACTTAAAGTAACATATAACAGCAGTGCTCCCTGTTCGCTTCAGTGGAAGGTGTGTTGAGTTAACCTGTCTTCTTCAGCGATGGTTCAGAAGAGTGGGGTAGTGTTAGTCATAGGGGCCTGGGCTAGGGCCAGCAGCTGAATTCACACTGTTGATGGAGCAAGAAAAATGCCACTGATGTTGACCTTGCTGGAAATTTGAAGGCTCTGTCCCTATGCCACCAGCTGTCCAGACCTACCTTTTAAAGACGGACTTGTATCTGCATGCTGGTTGCTAAAATTGTTTGGGATTTTGTTATTTCAACTCTTGTGGTCCCAGAGGAGCAAATTCCTCAACTATTTTGCTTTCCCATCAGCCAAAGGCACCACTCTATGCTGTGCACTGAGGAAGCCAGAGAACAAGGCTGTCTTTAAGTGGAAAAAAACCCCAAACCCGTGCCTTTCCCTCCTCACATTTGTATGAGTTAAACATGACTTCTTGTTTCTGTCATTCATCCTATTAAGAAAAGCCCAGACTGCCAAGTGCAACCTCACTTGCCAGTTTCCAGGGAATGGCAAGCGAACATCTCTGAATCACACAGCCTAAAGGAAGGGCCTTATCTGATGTGGTGCACCAGGCTTGATGGGGCTGCTGTATGCAGCTGCATTACCTTAGGTAAGAACTTCAACAGAGCCTCTTATAAATAGCATGCCTGATGTTACATGCATTATGCCGAAGGACACAGGTGTTTATATTGACAGACCGAAGCCTTAACTGCTCTAAGTGGTTCTTTGGTGGTAGGATCTAATTGAGCAATCTTCTAAACTGGTTTGATTGAGTTTGAAATTCCAGCTCTGCAGCAAGATTTTGGATCAGATGCAGTTTGACTCGTTATCGTCTTCTCTTAGCCTTGTGTGTAGGATGGAGATGCATTAATGCGTTGATGATGTAAGAGCAAGAACACCAGTTAAGGAAGACTTTCTTCACTTGTAGCCATTACTGCTGAAGAAGTTGTTCTGATGATTTACCCAGAAAGCCCAAAGTGTCCTTATAAATGTAAAATATCCTTTTTTTTTTCCTTGAACAGATGGAAGACTTAGAAGGAARGGAATAAAAACATAATTTGCCAGAGCCCTCAATTAATCATAATCAAGTTTGTGCATGTTATACTCTACAAGGGTAACAACAATGAAACACAGGGAGAAAAGGATACTTTCCTCAGGCAATTCTGAAGACATAAAAGCAATAAAGGAGCATACTTCAAAATAATGTGGAGATATATGACTGCACTAAATAAAAATGCTCCTTTAACGTACTGTAAAAATAAAGATGTTTGGTTAGATTTATCAGCCTTGTTACAAACGCAAATTCATCCCCTGGACTACACCACTGGCTGAGAAACCRTTCAAGGGATGGTTGGGACCCACTATTTTCTGTAATTACTTAAACATTGTTTCATTTGTTAAAGAGCTAACTAGATTACTCCTCCTTTTCACTGCAAGTTAATATATGGGACACCTAGCTCCTGCAGATACAAATTTTTGACTTTTACACTACATTTAAGCCATTTTTATAGTGTATAGTGAGAAGAATGGTCATGGTCTGCTTATTAGTTTGCATGAATCACATCCAAACCTGCAAAAATACATTTTTAAAGTAGTTTTGCGAATAGCAACACATGTTAATTGAAAGCAACCCTATTCCCCAAATCCTCACTTGATTGACTTTGGAATATTCAAAACCAGTGAGATTCATTTCTGCAGCCTCATTCAACCACTGCAACRAGCAAATGAAACAATTGTTTTATTTGTAAGAGGAGATTATCCCTTGAAGGCAGATAGAAGGATACTGCCTACAGAACCCCATTTGCAGGCACAAAGAGAGCTTAGTCAATTTTTGGCAGTGATACCGAAGCTATTAGTTTTGGATATGAGTTCACTGATATTCAGGACTGTAGATTTCCAGTCAGTTCATGAAGGGCCTTTAAAATTACAGACAGAGCTTCATTAATTGCCTTAGAAAAGCAGCAACAAATATCAGGCCCTTAAAGTATATGTGCACAGAACTGCCATTGATTTCGATAATATTGCACACTGGAGGACTGATCTGATGTCCTGGGAAGGCAGAGTGTTTCCATTAGCTGCAGCAGGCATTGACTCCAACTACAAGCCCTTCTGCAGGATCAGGCCTTATTAGCTCTTATCTGTCTATCTATCTATCTATCTATCTAATTATCTACCTATATATATGTTTTATATACACACATATATATGTGCACACGTGCACACATACATATATATATATATGATCTTAATTCAGTTTGTTAAAAGTGTAACAGCTATTGTTATTTTAGCTCGAACTGGAGACCAGTGGAAGATGGTAGACCACCACACCAGTAGAAAGACAGCATCTTTCAAACGAAAGAAATCAGARCCCAGCTTTGGGGTTTTGAAGTTTTTTGTCCTTTCTCCATTTGATAGAGGAGTGTCTGAACATTTGTTCTATGAATAACTATCCATAAAAAGAGAATCTCCTATGCCTTCCTTGCAAACAGCACAACCCTGTGTGATCCCTGATCGCAACAAATTGATTTATTTAAATAAAAATAATGATCTTCCTTCCTTTCTCCAGCCCCAGCAGCAAAATCCCATGTAACCCTGATCAGCAAATTGATATACTTACCTTCTTTTGCCCTCTTTTCTCGAACCCAAACAATACCACCCTGATCCCCAAGTAATAAGAAAATGATTTATGCAAACAAAAATAATTATCTTTCTTTGCTCTCCACCCTCCAACTGTATAATCTCTGTAGCTCCTTGTTTAACAAATTGATTTATTTAAATTAAACAAATGGTGATCTCCTTTTGACCTCTACAGAGCACCTCTGTGGCAAACTCCTATCATTGTCACCACCTTATTCATATATTTAGAAGGACATATTTTAAAATACAGCAACATTTCTAACTAACCATGATACTTTGTGGTGACTTTAATTAAAGTTCATGGAAGTTCTGTTACTGTGGTATGAAATTAGATCTCTTCTGAAAAATAATACAAATAACTGAAATGTATCTTCCTCCCTGTATTTTATAGTAAGGAGAGATATTCATTGAGTTCCCTAAAAAGAACCAGGCGGAAGGTAGCTGTATGCAGTTTGCCTACGCCTGCCTTTCCCACTCTACCCCTTTCCAGAGAGAGCTTTAAAGCACTGGCAGACTTGGAGCACAAATATGTGCTGCTCTGCCTCACCTAAAATACCGACAGAGCCATCTAGTGCCAGCCTGCTCGGTGACAAACACCAGYGACAGCCGATGGGATGAGATCATAAAGTCAAAGCCTTTTATCCATTAGATTTTAAGGATCTGTCAAACCACAAATAGTATTGTAAGGACTCTGGGCCTGTCCTTGGCAAAACTTTCATAGGCAAGAACAGAGGCAAAATCCTGCCTAAGAACCATTAACTAGATTGACTTGCAAAAACCTTCTAGGTTAAGAAGTCATAAAGGTATATAAATGTGTGTGTGTGTGTGTGTGTCTGTGTGTGTGTGTATTTTTTACTGTGCGGGTTTTATTTAAGACATTGTATTTTCTGTGCTGTCCAACCAATGTCTCTGTTTTGTGCAGCTGCTACTTAAACAGTCATTTGGGTATTATACAAAATTACATAATTATATGTGCCATAAGCAGAAGTGCAAATAGTCCCACTTAACACCTAATCATGTGATATCTGTTGTGAAATGATGGTGAAGGAGCCAATAGATAAGACTGTTACTTTGCTATGAGCTCTGGTTCTTTGGAGGCGAGTATGGACTGCAGCTGGAATTTGGCATAGATGGAAAAGGGATTAAGTGATAGTGGGAGCCTGCGTGTATTGTGTATGGAAACATTCCTTCCTCAACCAGTTTCTGTGATGTGTAATATTCTGAGTAGGACATTGGTGTTAGCCAGTTTCCCAGATTTTGAAATACTCTGCTTTTTGGCAGTTCATTCAAACTATGTGTCTGCTTTGGTTTCAGACCCACTTCTCCAGCACAAGACAGTGACATGATCCAAATGGAAGCACAAGGCTCATATGGTTACATTCAATGATSAATTCTCCACGGATGGATTGTGACCCCCCAGAAAGGTTACAAAGGGAGGTAAGAATGGTTGTACGGCATGTTAGTTCATTCCAAAGCCAAAAAGTTTTCACTCCCTTGAATCCTTCTCCTTCAAGATCAAGCACTCCTTGTGACCCGCTGGAAATGCATAGGCAAATCACGAGAGATAATCTTTATTGTTATTGACAAATCATTTCCCCCTTTCTTTTTCAATAATCTTAAGTGGGTGTTATAATGTTGAACTTTGAATTGGGAATCAACATATGAGAAGCCTGCTCATGTTCATTTAGATGATCACCACAAATTCTCCATGGAAAATTCAAATGAAAGGGGAAGACATTGCACAGACAGTCCAAGAAGTTTTTAAATTAGAAATACAGACACTTGTGAAGCTTCTCAAAACTTGCACTTATTTCTCTGTTTTTAATATAGTTTTTGTTCTTCCAAAAGCCAAATGATTTAGATTTTTGCCTGTGAACACCTTTAGATGTATAGTCTCAAAACACACTTGTATATTTGTATCAGAAAATTCAGTTTCATTGGGCTGTGGGCTCTGATCCTCAAGTTGCATCACCTTTAATCCTGATTTGCAAAAGCAAAACTGAGATGAGGCTCAGATTATAAGGGTATGCGAAACTGTTCCCATGGGGAAAAAAAAATCTCATTCTTAAAGTATACGTAGAAGGTTATAGCTGCAGCCTAGAAACCCACTTTGAAAATTTGGCTCTCAGTATTGGCTTGCCAGAGAGGCTAGTTTTTCTTCTGCAGATGGGTTGGAATTAGCAGAAYATGAGATAGGGTCAATGGTTGGTAAGAGGATTAAACAGCAGTCCTGCTGTTATTGAACAGTTTGCAGAAAGCCATAGTAAACAGCCACGTCAGTCCATAGGTCAGCCTGCAGAGTTCTTCTGCTAAGCAGACACAGATGGAGAGTTCCCTTTCAGGGTCATCATTTCGTGCCTTTGACATATCTTAGACTCATGGGACCCAGTGGCATATTTACAGCCTGAACATTAAGGGTTCCTTTTTTAGATCGTTAGTGGACACCAACATCTAAATCTGTAGTAACAGGAAAAAGCAGGAACTCAGGACACTGGGGATGGACTTCAGTGGAACGCAAACAAGTAATGGAAAAGTGAAGCCTCTCGAAAGCTGCCTGGTGAAATGCTGGGGGCTTTTGCAGTTGCTAGTGAAGCTTCTCCTTAAGAATCCAGTTGGTTTTATATCTTTTTTTCTTTTCAGTTGATCTCTGTATTTTCCTAAAGCTGACTATGAACTAGCAGTGGTTGAATTTCACAAGGCTAAAGGAGTTGAGCTTATGTTAGCACTGCCAGGCCTCTGTGCTTGTTCAGACTTTGTGCAAATCTGCTGGGACTACAAATTGGCCAGAAGAAATTGAGGGAACAGTCCGTCTTACAATATTCCTGTTCCTTTTCTATTCCAACAGAAACTTTGGCAGTTCTTTAACTTTTTTCATCAGTTTTTTGTTTGTCTGAAATGAGGAGTCAGAAATGGAGAAAATAAAGCAACTATGTGATAAGCAGTATTTTTTTATACACACACAGACACGTGCACGTTCTTATTTGTGTGTAGTAAGGGCGTATTGGAATTGACTCTTGTTTTATCTGAATGGTTTTACCCGGTTCAAACTCTTGTAGGTTTGAAGTAATGATAAAAATACAGATAAGCTGTATGTCAAGGTAGTGTTATTGAAAGTAAAAGTTGCTGATGAAGAGTTCTTGTAGAAAGACGATAATAAATCAGCTGATAAATTACAGAGTCCTTGGTCAATAGTTGTTTAATATGATGCAAATTTTAAGTGAAATTTACAGCATACAACTGCTCCTGTGTAGCCGCTTCTTCCTGCTAGATGGAATAAACACACAAGCCGAGAATGTGGCAATGAATTACATTCAACCTCAGAAATGCTTTAGCATGTCTTCAAGAGCGGCTGCCTGCTTCAGTGATGGATTAGAACTTAGCATGGGATCCCACAAGCATGGTGAGGTATTTATGTAGTCTTCTGATTGCTCAGACACTTGGAACAAATGTATAGTCAGTGCTAACAGAAATCAGAGCGTCGCTATCTCCCACATCATTTTATTTCATTTATTTATATTTAGCAATTGCTGGAATATTACAAGCCACCAAGCAAAACTGTAGCTGGAATATAGTTTCCAAAGCTTATTTACGGTAGCTCTTCCTCACAGTGGGTAATGGCATGTTACTCCATAAGTAGTTCCATTGATTTCAGGAGGTCCATTAGTAGAGAGAAGTTCTCTTCCTTGTAGCTAGGTATATTTCAATTTGGTCCCATGTTTGAAAGGCAGAAACAGCTCCTTTACTGTTTTGTTTTTAAATGCATGAACAGTTTGAAAAAAGCCATACCCCTAGCCTTCACCAACTGGTTAATAATAGAATGGCAGATGGGATACTGGTTTTGCAAAACTTACTGCTCTGCAGTAGTTAATGCTACATACTCTTCCATTATTGGGTAGACAGATATGAATTCCACATGTTCTGTTTTGAGCTCCATACTTAAACTGATCCTAAATTTCAAAAAGGAAGGAAAAGACTGAGATTCACATCAGTAGCAAAGAGTGTCAGGTGATGTTGATTTAAAGAAAACATTAATCAATCCAGATTTGCTTGGAACTGGGCCCAGGTTCAGTCAACAGGTTGGTGAACCTTAGCAAATCTTTCTGTGAATCTGTTCTGTGTTTTGACTTTGTAACATGATCTGAAATCATCTGAGTTTCATGTGGTTTTGTTGTGCACATTTTGGAATGCTCGTGGGGGCAAGTCTGGGGAAACACGGAGATGCTGTATTTGCATGATGCGGTGTGGTAAGCTGTATTTCGCTCCTACTGGCACTCCTCGATACCAGACCGAACAACAGTGTTGGTGCTGTCAGCACAGTTCAAAAGAGACGATCGCTGTCTGACAGTATTCCTGTGTCAACAGTAGTCTTTGTTTCAGCACCAAGAGAGAGTCCTCAAGTTGTATTCTAAATAACAGCACCACCAGTTTTGGACTGTTATTTTCCTTTTCCCCATTTTTGGTAGATGTCAAAACTTTTCTGAAGTTGTAAAGAGGATATTGGGTTTCTTGGTGTATACTGGTTTGAAGTAGTTATGTAGTGCTGGAAAAGTGGTAAGGTTTTAATTTGAGCCTGTGGATGAACAGCATACATTTTAACTGGGTTTGCTTTGCATCTGAATTCATATATAGGYCTAACCAGCCTCCATTGCTGAATACAAAGTATTTAAGGTCTATCTACCCCAATCAGGTAAAAAAATGATGAGGTGACATTTTCTATTCATTCTATTTCCAGTCCCAGCTAGAGCCCAGAGCAATAGAGATATGAAACACCAAACCAAGAAACAAATTCTGATTCATCAGAGCACACCAAATTTTTGTTCAATTTTAGGACGAGCAACAGAATCATTGTGCTAGAGTTGTAGGTTTGGAGAGACAAACTGGTCAGAGAAGCTATTTATTTTTTCTACTCTGATTTACTGCCTCATAACAGAGATACATTTGTACATCAGTATTACGGCAAGTTGCTCAGGAAGAGGAGAAGGGGGTTAAAAGAGGATGGGTCAGTGGGCATAACTTAATATCCTGTGATATACACAGGGTCACACTAGATAATTTAATGCTCTCTTCTGGCCTTAAACTTGAGGAATCTCTGAAGAGGGAAAAATCAAAGTCTGCAAAGATAATAAGTAAGAAGAGACTGTAATGGCCTGAAGTGTCCTCTCATGCCCCCGAGGTTCTGCTCCTTGTAACCAATCAAACAGATTGTGGTAAAGCCACAAATTGAATTGTCCTGTCAGGCAGTTCGGAAGTACAGTAGGAAGGAAGAACGGTCTGCCAATAACGTTCATGCTGAAGCTGATATCTTTGTTCTCCTCTGAAGCAGTTGTGTTTGCACCCGCTTGTATCGTTGCGTTTTTCCACTAAGGTTGTCTCACTTATTTAACTTGACACACAGAGCACCCCTTAGAGGTCTTTGAGAGTCAAGCCAACATTGGAAGTGACAGCCCAGATAACATAGGTAATCATACAGGACCTTTTGGGACTGCACTGACTACTTTTTAATTGATAATTCCAAGTTTCTGTAATAAGTCTATTTCTTAATTATAGTTGCCATGTCATACATGGTAGCTAATAATTACCACTAGCTTAACTTTGGAGCCTAGAAGACACCCCCCTCCCTAGTCTGCAGTCATGTTTTTTCTCCTAAATTAAGATTTTCTAAGAAAGAAAATGAACAAAAGCTGCACATTAAATCCAATCCCTCCCAAATAAAGGAAAGTAAATTTAGGGTACTGAATTAGGTAAGTGATTTTAATTAGCTGATCATTTCAGGAAGATCATAAAACATTTAAATAACACTGAAGTTATGTATGTTTAAGCAGTTTTATGGAGAGTTAAAGTCTTAAATGGTAAATTTAAAATGTGAAGTTGATGGAGAAATGTTTATTGCCTTTCCCAAGTTTCTCACACGGCCTGGGATGTTACAAGAGGTATCAAGAATTACATTCATAGTAACAACGTGCCTGATCCAAAGCTTATTAAAGTCCTTGGAATTTTTTGACAGATTTTAGCAGCCCATATATGAAAGCAACAAATGCCTTTAAATATCTAACTTACAGTTCTGTGGAGGTTACTTATATACCAAAATTATGTATGCATTGTAAATACACTAAAATAACCATAAATTTCTGGTTTAAGCTTCCTTTCAGAAGCCAGGAAATTTAAACTGATCATAAAAACTTATCCACTACCCTTTCAAGTGAATAGAAATCCATTGGTTCCTTTTGAACCCATTGATTTTAACAATATTGGCCAGTTAACACCATCAAATTAGTTTACATCAGGAGAAAAACTTACATAGTAGGAAGAGCTGCTCTGTTTGTGTAACAAAACATGTCAACAAATTGGATTATTGTGAACATGAATTCTCACATGCCTGTCGGTAGCTCAGTAACACTTTTACATTCCTCTTAATTGAAGTAGATCAAATTAAAACTTAATTTTAGAGTTTAGCTGCTCATAATGCTTGAAACTAATGAAATTAAAATCAGGGTAGTAAGGCTGAAAAATCATGATTTATGCATATGCCTAAATTCCTCATTGTAAAACAGTTGGAAAAAGAATATCCCATTGTAAGAAGGAACAGAGAAAGGAGACAGCAGAAACCATCTGCTCTCCCAGCAGAGCCTGAAGGAACCGTGCYATGTCTCCCCTCCAAGCCAGGATCCGGATGGAGGTGGTACCCCCATGCCAGCGTTTTGCTCCCTGTAGCCACAGGAATCCCATTGCAGGAGCAATTGTTTTTGCAGCAGTCAAAAAGAAATGGGATTTCTGTCATATGGGTCTTCTTGTGGCTAAATTGCTGTAGCTGATATGTGCAAGGAACAGATACTTTAATGGGCTGGTAGTTCCCAATGCCCAAGAAAAAAATCAAGAAGAAACAGACTTTTCTTCAGAAAAGATTCTCCCTCCCATCTTCCCCCTGCAAATCATCAGTAATTCTAGAAAATAAATTTTCTCTTCTTCACTGTCAGAAATTTGGAAGCCTTTTCCTCCCCGTTACGAGAACTTAGCTGAGTGTTTATTTCAGAATTAAATAGTAGATTAGAAAGTGCAGTAATTTTGTCAATTTTGAGACAAATCCAATTACTTTTTATAGTAAAAAATAGTTCTGGTCCGTAAGAATGTGTCTGCTCCACTAGCAGGTAGCCTAGAGCGAGGCTAAGCGATGCACGAGCATATCATGTTTCATTGCCTTTCTGAGCGGAGCCCGGCCTTAAAGGCTGGATAGGGCCACAGAGAAAAGCGATCTCCATATCCCGCGTCCTCCTGCCRGCCTCTCTCCAGGTGACACTTCCTTTCACTCAGGTTTTCGGTGATAGGGACGGGAGCGTGTGGCAGTAGTTGAGCCCTTCAGGGGAAGCTGCTCTTCCATCCTGGCAGAAGTGCGACATGGGAGAAGATGTGACGCCGGTGTAAACCTGGCCTTTTTTTTTTTTTCCTTCCAAGCACAAACCACCACATTACAGGCAGCGCATGACCTGTCTGTCGTTTATAACTTTTCTATGCCTCTATTTCTGCAATTGTTGAATGGGGATATTATTCTGCTCTTGTCTCGGATGCTGAGGGGGTTAATTAATTATGTTTATGAGACCCTTTGAGACTCTCAGATGAAAGGTGGCTCTAGAATTGGTAGGTGTTATTATAAGAAAAAAGAATGATTTTATTGCTTCATGTTAATGGTTAACATCTGCACCACAAAACCTGCTTGATCACATAAAGATTCTACTAAGCATTTAATCCTAATTTGCTGGCTGATGCATATTCATTTTATTTAGAAGATTAATTTAGTCATCAAAGGTTAATCTGCCTCGGGTTTGTAATTAGACAGAGCAGTGACTTGGCGTCTCTGGGCTCACCCAAGTTGCACTGGGTTTTTGGAGTGGGCAGGGCTGTAACTGTCACCAGTTTTCACTTCCAACTAGCACTCGGAGATGGCTTGATTTGGGGAGAAGGTAAACAGTGAGTGCTAAAAGCCCTGGTCGGCTCAAAGAGTGAAAAGAAAAAGAGAAGTACAAGTAGAGGCACAACCCTCTTAGTGAATGCCAGAGTGCTGGTTTCATTCATCCCCTGGCAGGTTTGCTCGGTAAGATGTCAAGGGACTAAGCAAGTTTTTTATACATATATATATATGTATGTGTGTGTGTATATATATATATATATATATAAATATAAACTGATTTTACAATGTTTTGCTGTATGAGTCCAGCCCCTCTTTCAAAATTGCTGATTAGCACTCTGCAGAAAGTGTCCAAAATGAAAGATTGTGAGGTTTTCTGCTTAAAATGTCAGGTTTTAACTTAAGCTGATATTAGGAGATATTGCTAGAAGGTTATACAAAAGGACCTGTAGGTGCTTGTCCCCCTGAAAACTAAGCCTTTTGTGCTCAAGGTTGGATCCTCTAATCAAAAGCCACTTATGAAAATGTGGTCCTTGTGGAGAACAAAAATAATGTTTCCTTCGCAGGCACACCAGAAGGCGCCTTTAATTACCGTTTACAAAACTCCGGGTTTTTCGACAAGAGGCTGTTACGTAAGCGTGAAGAGCGATTAGTGGCGCTGTAATGTCTTTTGAAGCAAGGAAGAACAGTTGCTTCTTCACTGCCATGTCCTCACCTTTCCCCTGCGGCAAAGGGACAGCAGCAGCGGGAGGTTGGAGGGTGCGCACCGCTCGCCGCCGCACCGCCGAGACGCTCCGATGGACGGGGTGCTGGGAGGCCACAGTGACAGGGACGTGCTCGTTCTCACTGTACTCATAGCATGTGTCTGTAGAAATGCTGTCATTGGAGAGAGGATTTTGGAAAGGGCGTCTGTGTGACTTTGGGATCCAACTCACGCTGGGCTGGATGTGGCAAGTTCAGTGTGGTAGATGGTACTGGGAAACCGGAGGCGAAAACGTTGCTTTTTTGATAATTTGTCTTAAAAATAGTGTTTTACTCTGTTTGAAATCAACACGTGCTTCAAAAGAATTACTATAAATAAAAATCATGCTACTAGGATTTAGGAAGTTGGCCAAACTTTCTACATTTTGGCACGGCTTGGCTTTGGTTGAGCTCAGAGTGCACATCCCAGTGGGTTCCTGCTTGTTCCCCAAGCACAGTTCTTACATCTCTGGTGTGATTTGCCAGTTTG
Organism: Apteryx rowi; assembly: GCF_003343035.1. Classification (NCBI taxonomy): domain Eukaryota; kingdom Metazoa; phylum Chordata; class Aves; order Apterygiformes; family Apterygidae; genus Apteryx; species Apteryx rowi. Next base: position 9,963,101 of record NW_020447196.1, on the reverse strand, counting down.
TTCCCCCTCCTCTTTCTGATGCAGAACATCAGAAGCATTCAAGAAGGCATTTTGGAGAGCATAAACAGTTCTTAATTGAGAACAGCCCCAAATCAAGTGTCAGCTTGACTATCAGAGAATAAAAAGTGAAAGAAACTCTTTTATTAAAGCATTGTTTTATAATTACTATGAAGAGCAAGTGGTCTAACATGAGAAAGTTTTTAACATAGCAGTTAGTTATTTTCTTGAGAGCTGATAGGTCGGATGGATGGTTACAGCTGTGGCTTCTTCTCTTCTTTGCTTTCATTTTTACTTGATCTAATGAGTGTTTACTGGTTTTCAGTTGGACTTGAGGTGAACTTCTAATTCAATTGCTGATAAACTCAGATTGGCTGCATTACTGCACTTGAGGCCTGTTGTTGAAAGCAAATTTCCTGTTTCCAGTTTAGAAGGCAGTTTTGTTGGTGTTTTGAAGGAAAGTGAAAGTGGTTTTGGACTGATGATTTGCAAAGCAAGGCCCTGTTTGCTGGGTGAGCCATTACTACCCAACTGTAAGTACTTGCTGCTTTGTTCTTTACATGAAGATAACCAGCTGTGGAATGGGAGTACATGATTGCCGTTTACTACTGCAACTGGAAAAAAAAAGGCTATGAAAATACATGTCGTTCTAAGAAAATGTTGAAAAAGGATGTGAGTTACTGTTGTTTAGTTCAAGCCTTTTCCTTCTAGCTAGGAGACTGGTGGAACTAAACACACACATCTGCCACAGATTTTAGACTGTTTCTCCTAACTGTCTTAGTTGTCTCCTCAGCCTAAACCTTAGTGTCTTCACTTTTGTCTTAGTCTTGAGCTGGCTGGTATGAACAGTAGGTGGGTACCACTAAAATATGGATCGTAAGCATCCTTAATGCTGCTGCTATATGCTGACTTCAGTGAGCTTCCAAAAGGAACCAATTTGGCCCACAAGAGGATGTGAACTGTCATGAAAACAAACCTCTTTCTCATCCATTTGAAACGTTTTTGGGAAAGAATACCCTAAATATTTTAGCAGATTGTGTAATTTGAGAGGCAATGAAGGTTTAAAAAAATTTTCTCCCTAACTTCCTATTTTCTTTGTTAAATAAAGAAAAACCTTGCCTTAGGCCCAGTGTGCTTATGAAGGGAAAAAAATATCTGTCAAAATCCCCATTATTGCTCAGGCCCAGTAAATATTGTTATTACTCTTGCATTTGTAATAGCAAAAGGTGACTTTCTCCCGCTAAGAAAAATTCTGTTTGCAGAAAAATATCCTCCTCCCTCCACCTTTCCCAAGCCCAGCACAATGGATAAAAAATCCAGCAGGGTATATGTTGGTAAAGTTAATGCAGCAGAGCTAATGGCCGTGTATATGTAAGGACTGGGCAGTGGCTGAGCATTGCAGCAGTATGTCTGAGTGATGCGTGTCTTGGAATCAGGAGGCAGCAGACAGGTCTTTAAGCCAGCTTAGCTTCCTCTCCCTTGGACTGCTTTGGGAATCAGTGCAGCCACATAAACAGCCCTCGCAGAGTGCTGGTCAAACCTACCACAGCCCGCCCCGGTGTTCCATGAACGGGGGCCCTAACCTGGCCCCTCAGTGCTGCAAACTGCAGATGTCCCCAGCAAAGGTCCCCTATTTCAGCACTTGCTGAAGGCAGCCAGACAGATTGCTTGCATCAGCCAGCAAGGATCCGGCCCCTTTGTATTTCCACTGCAGCGAGCTGCAGTGAGTCAGGCTAGGGTGGAGAGGGGAGATCGTCCACCCAGATTACCAGATCAAGCTTGCCACTGGTTTATCTCGTGGTCTTAGGCAATGTATTAAGTTCTGGCTCTGGAAGACCTCAGGGTTAAACTGTTAAAGCAGAAGTGCAACATGTCACAATTTTATATTAATGGCTGACTGCTACCTGTTGAAGTTATATATGTACTAGGACCCGTGAGAGACACCCGTTGTCTCTGTACATTAACTGAGGTGTTTCATGTTTGATAAGTAGAAAGGCATGGCAAAACATTCATGAATAGTGCTGAGTGCAGGAATATTCTCGCTGCACTCAGTGGGGCCATTCACATGCATAAGTAATGGCAAGTTTCAAGTCCACTTGTATATGTAAAAGCCAACATTTATGTGCCATTGAATTTGCATAGTACTGTCCCCAAAAGTCAAGCAATGCCAACATTTTAAGGCTTATGGAGCATTCTTAGCATTCTTCCCTTGCACATGATGATTCTGAGGCAGATTCTTGTCTGCTGGAGTAATCTAGGCTGTAGGTCCTTGGCAATGACATCTTTCTCTCAAATGAATATGCCTAGAGTTCCAAAACTGGTTGCTGGTACCTTCAAAGGATGATAAATCAGTACCTCCTTTGGCTGGCAAGGCTTCTGTGCAACCGAGTGCTTCTCTTTCGCAGCAGAAAGGACCGTGATTTCTGGCTTTGCCCTTGCCTAAGGGTGAGTCGTCCTTTATTACAGTTACCCTATGGGCACAGGAAGTGATAATATGTAAGAAATCATTTTGCAACCCTATTTCTACTAATCATTGCCACTCCTACCATAATAACAGGCAGATGCAATATACACGATTCATGTTTCTATTATTTTTCTGCTACAGTTTGCATGTGTTTTCCATTTAATTACAGTATATGAATTTCAGCTCTCTCATTTTTTCCCTGCTCGCATTCAAAGTTGAATTTGATATCTGTGATACATAGATAGGCCTGTGGTAAATCATTTGATGTGCTTTACACTCTTAGATCTGAGTCTCTGCAAATCTATTAAGTGCTCTGAATATTTTCCAGTTTTGTTTGTGATGCAGTAGTATCTGGTGCACTGTTGTAGTATCTGCGCAGGACAAAAGACTAGCTTGAGTACTTAAGGAACTTTGCTTAACAGCAGTAACAATGCCAAAACCAATCACAACCCTTTGTAGTTTTCAGAGAACTCTTTGCACCCTTATATCTCAAAACAGATTACAAAGGACTTCACAGTGAGAGAAAACTGAGTTGTGATGTTGTGAAATGACCTGGTTAGTACCAGCTGGGTTGTGACAGTACTGAAATAGCAATCAGATTTTTGTGACTGGTCTACTCAGTGGGAAGCATGTCTCCAAGTAATTTATGCTTGAAGAACTTGTGGTGTGCTACTTGCAGGATTCTTTCTTTATCAAACATGTATTATCATGTTTGAATTGAGCACAAGGTAAAAGCTGAGAAAGGAGATTTCAGTTCAGTTTTTACATGAAAGAGGACAGCTAAAACAGAGAGAAACAGAACTTTCTGAGAGCCTTTATTAAATGTTTGTTCACACTATATTTTAAATTGCATTATAGGAGATCTTATTAATAGTGGATACTGCCTCCTTCTGTAACTTTCATTGTTTCAGTACAGAAAGAGTTGAATTATGCTCCCATTTACCAAAAAGAAAAATCCAGAGTAAGAACACTGGTTTAATGGACACGCTTTGGATTTACACCTGGAAGCAGAGTTGTCCCCTGCGGGTGCAGCGGCATCACAGTAACTCGTCCTGGGTAATGTTCAAGCTTTGCTCTTTCTGAGTGCAGTGTCTGATTGTAATGACTTCTCCAGATCGATCCACCAAGTAAATGACACGTGTTTTTAAAAACTGGGTGAATGCCTACTTCGTTTGCACAATTGCCCACAAAGGTTTTGAAGGCTTGATGTATTCCATTGAGTAAATAACTATAAATAAAACAGACTATTAAAAAATCTTTAAATATGCATTATGCCATTAAACTTTAATGCTTGGAAAGAGCTGTGGTGTTTGGGAAAAATTATACATGTTTTTAACAACTGTCCAAATACATATTTACACATACTTTAAGATGTACACAAAGTTATCTCCATGGCAACTCTTGGGCCCCAAAAAGCTTTATTAAGCATTCCTTGAGTGTAGTATTTTTAGTAGCTTAATCATCACAAGTAGACTGGAGGCAGCTAAACACAGGGAGAAATTTCATTTCATGGGAGCAGGAATAAGAGCATGTCTTTGAACCTAAAGGTTAGGACCTGTAAAGTCACTTGTAACTTACTTTTCCCACATCCCTCGGCAGTAAATGGCAAGGCATTGATGTGGGATTTGCTGATGTATGGAATATGCCTGTTTGGTGAGAGGGCAAAGGTTTGTAGATCATATAAGCTTTCTGTAGCTGGTTGTTCAACCAGGTGAAATGAAAAAGAGTCATTCCTTTGGCTGAGAGATGCCCTAGGTTGGTTTCAGCTGGAATTTGCAGTAAGGCTATTATCCCCAAAGCCTTTTTTTGTCTTTTTGTTTCTTTTACACATAAGTAGTCTGTGACCTGCAAATATTTGGGGTTTTTAGGAAGTTAGAATTTTCTGACTTCCCCAGACTCAGAACGTTACAGGCATTCAGACTCCTAATTCCTGTTAAATCCACAGAGACCAGAATCTGCAGTCTTCTGGCTTCGTTGTTTAACATGGGCATAGTATGTTACTTGGAAGACCGACTTTCTTTAGATAAGAAACTTCAGAGCAGGGACCTTGCTCTCCTGCTTGCCTGTGATGTTATCGAGCCATAATCCTTGTTAAGTAAGGATTAATGTTTGAACATGATCAGGCTGGTGAAATATCTCTTTTGCTGCAGAGAGGGTCTGGCAGAGTCTCCCTCTGATGCCTTTAGAAGATTTTGTCGACCTTGTTTACATCATCTGGTTTACCTGCAAGCGGGGCAGGGGGGTTGTGTGTAGGATCGTCGGTGCCCCCCGCCACTGCTGAGGCTCTTGAGACTCGGTCTCGGGCTGAGCTCTCCCCTGTGCCTGCGAATAATGCCCCGCAAAAACATCTTTGAGTTGTAAAGCTCTGGAAGTGAGTTCGCTGCATCTGTATGAGCTAGAAGCGTGTTTTGGATTTCACCAGCTTGTCCCTGCTGTGTGCTAGAGAGCCCTTGTGTTGCGAAGACGGGGCGGCTTGTCGTAAGCAATCCTCTTAGTGCTCCCCCGAGAGGGGGTTGTATTTTAAACACTGTAAGTCAATCTGTTGTCCACCTCTCCTGGGCAAGTGATCAGGCCCCATGGGGCAAAGGTAATAGAGTGCTGCAATGTCTAAAAAGCCTCTTTACAAGCAGCCCCATCCACTTTTGGGTTGTGCTGATCATGTGCTATTTCCCATCTCCTTGCACAACTTGCTAATACTCTGGCAGTCTGACTCCTCTATCTGACTTGTGAGGAATGAACAGGGCCCTTAAGGACTCCTTTATTTTTGGACACTTGTCAGTTTTACCAATTAAAAGAACGTCTTTGGATAGTTATCAGAAGCTGGAGCTGAAAACATGTTTGCAATTACTGATGACATAGCTGTTTCTGTTTGCTGCTCTCTCTTTTAATTCCAAAAAGTGATATTTTTTTTGGCAATAGATATGAGAAAATATGTCACTGTGTATAATTACAAAATGCTGTTCATTTCTGTCTTGTAACTGTGGGGGGTTAGTTGCTACAATACATTTGGTTCATTCCTGGCTTGCTCAACGGCATGACACATTCAAGTATATTATTAATTATCATGTTAATATTCATTACTGTGTTAATTTCCATGGGATCATATAATTCTGCTTGCCTCCAAATTGATGTTCAAGTGTATATGCAAGTGTGAGAAAAACCCTGAATGATGTCCTAGGACTTTTTACTCAGCTTTAAATAAAATCAGGTTCTGTACCTTTTCCTTGAGGAGATACGTTTTTTTGAACAGACTTTGACCCCACCGTGATACTTTCTACAAAACAAGGTTGATCCCTGTGAGTGGGGTTTGTACAGAGCTGTCTCAAATGTTCCTTGTGCTTTCCACCAAAGTCTAAATACAAATTTGCAGCACTAGCTTTACTTTAATTTCCTAGGTTGCATCTGACATCTCAACAGAGCAATCTGACTGCTCAGTGCACTGAAGAAACTGTATAATATTGCTGGTGGTTTGGATTTTTCACTTGATATGTAACAAATATATGGATAATGGCTCTATAAGAACCTGTGAATTTTTCAGTAGATGGCAGATTGTTTTGCAAGAGAAAATTCTGCTAGAAACAGCTTTGAAACAGCAAATTTCTGGAATAAGAGGTGAACCTAACTTTAAATGCTTATTTCCCAAAGATTTAAAAGAATTCGTGATACAAATATGGGCTGCATAACATTGCAAATATCTTGGGTTCAACCTCCTGTGAGTACCAATCATCCTTATCTGAAGCCTACTGAAAACAGTGGAAATGTTTCATCATTGCTGAATGTATATCAGTCTTCTAATGTGTGTGTGGATATTAAAGAGAAAGGGTACCTAACAACTCACAGAAATGCTCTTTCTTTTCCCAGAGAAAAGCCCATCCAACTCAAAGTCCTCCACTTCTGAAAACACCTTTGGTTCTGAGGAGCTGCGCCTCATGTAGCTTGCAGGTTGTTGGGTGCTTTTTTTAAATCTTTTTTCTAAGATTTAAATGGTTTCAGATATACTCCTTATCCAGCTTTATTTGTCTCACCTTAGAGAACATACAGGGTCAAGAGAAGAGAGGGTGATGGGTTTAGATTTGTGCCTCAGTTGGTGGGTTGTCACTTRTGAGCAGGTGTAAGGGTGATATCATGAAACTATGGTCACAGAGTCACAGAGTTGAACATTTTAGCATAGTGAAAAGAATATCTCACTGCCAAACTCCCTGCACAGCAGTATATTTCAAGGTCAGGTATGTTCTATGATCTCAAAACACACATGCAAATAAATTGTATGGGCTTAGCTCTGTCGTCACTGACATTTTTCCCCAAGTAAATGTCCGGGTATTGTGAAGAAGATTCCACTGGGTAAGAAACCATGCACCTGAGAAGACTTAGAAGTACTGTTCTCAGCTAGGATTTAGTAGATTTGGTTCTAGGTGGCAGCATAGTCCTTCTCAAACCCACTGGTTTGTGTGGGGTACACCTATCCTCTGTAATTAAGTGCCTCAGAGATATCTGAGGTAGTTCTAGGTAGACTGGCGCCATAAGCAGCACAGCTGCATCAACTGGTTAAGAAAGCAGAGCTAGTAACGCAGGGACACTGCTACACTGACAGGTCCCTAATGCTTATGGGGTGTGAACTGGTGTCCCTGCAACGGTGTGCAGACAAATCTGCTTGTTCAGAGATAGCTTATTCATTTCTGCAGAAGTTGCATCTTTTTCTAGACCTCAGTTCCCCTTAGCAGGGTAGGACTCTTTTGCCCTATGTCTTTCTGTCTACTACTAGCATAAGCAGTTTCAGGCACAGATGAACTCTTACCAAGCATTAGTTTATTGCCTACCACAGTAAGCTCTGCTCTTATGTGATACACCATCATGCTACTGTGATAATAATAATAATAATAATAATATTAATAATAATAATAATAGTCATTTGGTCAACAAGTTTCATTCAGAAGTCTAGGGCTTATTTTAGGGTGATCGGACCTATTTGAACACAGCCATTTAGAAGTGTGAGATCTAAATTAGTACCTTGGTAATACCATGTTAAGGATATTTTGAACTTCTTTTTAAGCAGAAATTAACATTTTATCAGATAATAGTAAGGGGAAGAAAATAGCTGGGGTTCCACCGTGATATGTCAGAGATTTATGCAACTGCATTTAGAACTGATGATAGAATAATTGTTTTCCATCAAGCAAACCAAAGAAGAATCCATAATAAAATTTTACAAGTTAGCTGCCACCAAGAATAAACTCAAGAGCACTATATGAAATGAATTGGGTGTTTTAACTGAATCTTCTCTCAGGACAATAACTCTAATGTAGAGCCAAGGTCTGAGGAGGTCACCTGCAGAAAACCCTCTTGGGGCATTTCAGAGGAGAAAGGAAATATTCTTCTCCCTGTCAGGTTCACTTTATGTCCTAATATGTCTGAGGATGTGCATTGAAAACACAATACACAGCCACCATTATGAATCAGGGTTTAGATAACAAGGGTCATTAAGAAATCTCCAAGGATGACAAACTTAACCCTGTATGAACTTCAGGCTCATATGCTGCTACTAATGCAAAGAATAAGTCAGGTTGATTGTAATTGTGGCTGAACTAAAATGTCACTTACCATTAGAATCAATTCTGTGGTTTTTTTTAAATTATACTATTTCTCAAAAAATGTGTGTGAGCGATCATAACTGGCATCTACTGAACATAATTTATAGTGATCTGATCTTTTCCAGTACAATATGTTAGAACATCTGGATTCCCTATTAATGAAATATTTGCCATATCTAAGATTCTGTGCATGTGTGAGTGGGGTGCGGTAATTCAGTGCAGGATCAGAAAATAAAACATGTATTGAGAAATCTCTACATTTGTCAACACGAGTACACTTCTAACGCCACTGCTTCTATTAAGGCCCTTTGGGTAAACCAGGGTGCATGGTGACTCTTCCCGGGTACAAARGATGAGGTATGCTTTCCAAAGAATGCACGATATTCTTGTTTATGAATAATCCTACATTTTGCTTTGTTTTCAGTACATTACCTCACTGCTGGATGCGCTAGGCGAGCTGCTCAGAGGATGTTCTCCCACATTAGCTGCGTCCAGGATATAGTGTAGAAGGCTTGACATTACCCTGTTGATGACAGTGTGAAAGACTCCTGACTTTTGAAGCTATGTAAATCCTTACCTGAGCATTTTCAGACCTTTATCACAACGGTCTGATTTAAATCTGTCCGTATCAAACACAGAGACCGCTTTAACTCCCCTCGCCTAAATCCCCGTGCTCCATCCTACAGGCATGTCTTTGAGCCTTGAGCCTCAACTCATGTAAATTTTTATAGCTCCATTAACTGGGATGCCATCAATTTGAACAATTACAAATTACAGTGATATTAAAATATCCAAGCAGCACTTGCCAGAAGTCAGCAAGGACAGGAATTATCACATTCCTTGTTCTTCAGTCATGCTGGGGCAGCTCACTTGGTTCCTGTGCCCTGTGCCTTGCACCAGGAAGCAAGGTTGTAAAAGATCTAATTTCCATTTTTTCCTCCTTGAACTCCTAAAAGTTGCTTGTACCAGTAGCGTACCAGAGCTTGGCTAAGAGTAGGGTTTTCAGTATATTATGTTTACTTAAGGGGATTTAGGTGCTTACAGAAAACACTGTGTAGATAGACTAACTACAAGGATTATGAGTGATTTTTTTTTTTTTCTCTCTGCTTCCAGCTCAGTTCAATACAGTAAGGTTTTCGGGCTTGATAAATTGTGGAAGTCTTTTGTTCATAGTAAAAGAGAGAGAGATCCCTTGGGTGTCTTTGAATGATACAAGAAGCCTTCTTTACTTGGAAGCAGATTCAATTCTTTGTGCCCATTTGTCAGTAGCGTCCATCTCTGCATCTCCGAGCCAATGTCGGGGGTAAGATACGCCAAAGTCCCCTCCCTTCTCCTGGGGTCGGACAGAATTTTTTCTCAACTGATCTTTTTCTTAGAAGCCTTTTCTGATTTCAGATGATTGGATTAAGTGGCTTTGTGGTTTTTTTTTTTCCCCTCTCTCTTGACTTGGCCACTGGACACAATTATATTCATTTTTACTGTGGTCCAGGCTGTAGGACCTAACTGAAGGCACTAAACGGCATAATGTCTTTGGGTTGTTAATAGGCACATAATCACAAGGGAGAGGCAAAATCCTAGTTCCTTGTGAGATGGGAATCCCTGTCTGGAGAACTTGTGGTCTTGTGATGAAACAGGCTCAGCCTAATTCTCCTTTCAGTGCAATAAATCAGGAGTGATTTCCTTGGCCTAAAAAAGAGCTGCAAAGACAGAAAACTAGTGACAGGAGAATCATTGCCCTTCTCTCTTAAGAGCATGCAGTTGGTTAAATTCCTTTGCTCCTCAGATGGTGGTGCATGTTGTGGGAGTGAGCACGCGGTCCGTGGGAAGGGGACGCCATTGGGACGCTAATGTGCCGCAAGCGCAGCTGCTTCTGCCTCGATGTCAGTGTGCTTCAACTCACCTGTGCTGCCAAAGTATTTGTTCACCATTCTTCATTTGTAACTCAAATCTATACCTGCATACCTTTGCCGCTGAGATTTGTACAAGGCAATTTTATGCTTGAAAAGGGAGAATTACTTTACAGCTATATCTGTTGTCTGTGCGAGTGTATTGATGCTTGACATCCTAGCAAGAATCCCATTCACTCTGCGCCTCCGGTTCCCTTTGTCAGTAAGAAATAGAACATGCATAGCTCTAMGTGTTGAAAATCAAATATTGATGTGATATATTAGCTTTTTTTTTCCCCCTCAGTGTTCTAAATATGGCTCTCCTTTGAAATTAAGTGCACTGCAGAATATTCAGTTGCAGCACATTGCTGGCATACAATTTATAAATTGTTAGTGTTTGGCAGCCTTTGGTTTTTAAATTCCTACTGATCACAAGTAGCTGGCACTAATCAGCTCCAATAGAGTTATGGTACTGTGTACCTTCTTAAATGGCTGGAGTGTAGATGTATATCTAAAACCCCCATATGTAATAGCTGCACGCCAGAAACACTTTACTCTGAGCGTGGTTTTTATTTTGCTTTTCACATCTCTCACATTTTACATCTGGTTCAACAGTTCTGAAGGAAACTACATCTGATGTGATAGCAGGAGATCTATATCACACATCTCAAAACCTGCCAGAAATGCAATTTAAATATAGTTTTGGACAGAGTAAAAAAGCATTATTGGTATCAGATGTCTGGGCACTGAAAAGCTGAGCTGTGTCTTTGCTTGATTTTTTGTACAGAAGGAAATCATAAGGTGAAATCCTGGTTCTGCTGAAACTAGTGAGAGCTTTGTAGTTGATATCAGTCATTAAGAGTTCCACCTTGCGACTGTAAAGTAACTATCGAATCTGAGCAAAACTGTATAGCCTGAGTGGCAAAGATCAGAGAAGAAGGCAGACCTAGGAATAGCCTTTTGCAGAGGTCAGCAGTGTTTGGACTGGTTTTTCAGTTTGGGCAACTATCACCTGTAGAGTGTCGCAGACTTCAGAGAGAGATATTTATTGGTATTTGGATCCACCAAAAGTTTGGGCAGGGAAAGCCGATTCTGGTGTATATCACTCTATTGCAGTTTATTTTCGTGGTGCCGTCTCATTCAGTGTAGATTTGTCCAAAGTTTCAGATACTCTAGTTGAACTCTGCAGGAGTTTTATGCCTTAATCATCTGAGAGTGCATGTACCGGTGGAACTGACCTTCTGAATTTTGGGGGAGTCATTCGTCAATCATGGATGGGAAACTAGACCTGCTAGCTGGGTCCGTCATAAATTAGCACCTCCTGTGCATGTCATCTACACGTGACAGTGCTTTTAATTGTTTCAAAATAAGAAAGCCTACACTTTCCAGAAGGACTGACTTTCAGAGGGGGGTGCTTGGAGTTTGTTGAAAATCTAACTTCACTGAACCGGGACACTCAAAACTGCTAATAACTTCTGTCAGCCAAAGGCTAGGGAATATATTCACCACTTCTGTGTCAATGATATGCCAAAAAGCCTATGAATGTGGCCCAAATAATTTTCCTTCTTGTGCTAGGTAGGTAAGAAATTTCATTGTGCAGAATCTGGGACTGTTTGAATAGGCAAACCAAGGTTCACTTTATTATTATGACTATCATAACTGTTATTATTTCATCGCTCCTGAGCCCRAATTAAGGACCAGGGCCCCAGCATGACAGATTCTGTAAAAAGACAAATTTCAGCTCTTGTTCTGAAGCATATTACATTTTTATCTCATTTCTTCTGATCGTTTTCCGGCACCCAAAGAAATCCAAAGCTGTCTCCACATCCAGCGAGAGCTGAGGGCACACAAAAGCTCGCAGGAAATGCTCAGTGTGTTGTCAGGATCAGGTCCATAATGTGTAACTCCAGCCTAGAAAACTCATTTCCTTTGAAGCTCAGTTGAGTGTTACTACCACACATCAGCATGTTGCACCACACAGAGTATATCAAATTTGATGTCATTTTTTTTTCTTCCTTTTTCCCTGGGAACCTGTAAATATCCTCTGGTAGCAAAACCAGAGAGGAATAAATTCTCCTCGATGTATTTACAAATGTGAGAAGCTTTTCAAGTTGTATTTGCAATTCTCTTTCTTGCAATGACCTCTATTTTCATAATCCTTCATGGAATATCATGGTTTAAAGAGCTTTCTCTCCCTGCTGTTTTTGTTAAAAGGTTTTTGGTGTGATATTTGGAAAGTCAAATTCTGCATTTAAATGTTGTGTTTTCACAGATATAATATGAAAGAGGCCATATTTATCTTTTTTTCCCCTCTTTTCCCTTTTCTGGGAACATCAAGCAATTCTGCTCTTCTGCATGTATTGTTAACTAAACCGTGAGAGTGTACGACAGCTTTAATAGTAAAGCAATTGCGATTACATCTTGCTCATAATTACATTTATTTCCTCACATAGGTCCAAAAAGGCAAGCATTAGTTTGGCCTGTATAGGCATGTGTTAATGACAGAAAAATCATCTGGCAGCTTGGCAGCAAGGAAAATAGCTTACAGTCACTTAAAGTCTTTCATGTCATGGACACTTGCAAAGACTCTGAGTGCTTAGTTTTTTGCTTGCATGCTTTTAAAATCAATTGCATTTCAAGAGAGGGGGAATTTATTATGTGCCATGGATTTGCATCTAAATAATCAAAATATGAAGAGATACAAATAGCAAGGTCTGGGTGGGTGATCGCAAATATGAAAAGCTCCGTAATGGCACTCTGAGGGACTGATCCACAAACAGCCATGGTGCCATGGTTTGCTGTTCCTCAGACTGACAGAAACACCTGCAGCTGGCTATGGAAAAAGGTGAACAAATAGAGTTCCTTGTTATGGGATGGATTCGGAGACTCACTTGCATCCCACAAATAATTTTGTTGGTTTAATTGACCCTGTAAATGGAGGACAGTGCAATTCAGAGTGACCTAAGAGAGTCATAGCTTGTTACTGTCAAAACAACGTTTTGCCAGCCACTGTATTTCTAGCACAGAACGGCCACAGTACTAAGTGTTATTATTTTTTAAAAAAAAGTCTGTCTAGAAATTTTAGACTGATTTATGACACAGCCAGTATTGCATGCATGGTCTCAGAGAGAGAGAAAAAAAGAAACTTTCTTATTTGAAATGATAAGCATAGTTTTGTTTTTAATTTCAACCAGAAAGTTTGCAAAGATCTTTGAAAGTTTTATTTCAGACTCAACTGAGCAGTGTCTATGGTAGATCCTGAATGCTGCTGTACTGCAAGAGTGGATGTTTTTCACTGTTCATGTAAGACGTGATTCAGGCAAATTTGCAGCCAAACCTTATGAAATTAGAGGTGCATGGAATTTTGTCAGTAGTTAAACATTTGTATCTTCAGTCTCGTTTGCTTGCCTTCACGTAATATTGCTGGCAAGAATCTCAGCTCACTCACTGTTGTTTTCTCTATAGGAATAACCAAGCTCTCAAAAGGCGTGCCTTGATCCCATGTGAGATCTTTACCTAACCTGTGGGCGCAGGACATTTGATTGCCAATATTCATGGTCTCTGATTACAGAAATTACAGCCACAGCTGTAGAGATTATTACTGAAAATTTGTTCATGAGTGGGTGAATACATGAACAAATGTTAACGTTCACACCCAATTCAGCAACTAATTGTACAGCCTTGCAGAAGTGTACAATTTGGTATTTTTTGTGCTTAATCGGAGAGGCCTTTCAAAAACGCACTCCATAAATCCTCTAGCCCTGTGCTGGATATTGAGCTAGGCAGGCAGGCGGGCAGAGCTAGGCTGGTATAAATATACCTAACTTTGTTGCACTGAGGCTGGCAGTCACGGAGTTACAGTTACCAAATGAGGAATCAGCCCAGTGTTTTTGCTGAGTAAATTGGCCAGGCAGTCAGGGTAGCCAAACAAATACTAATACTATCAGAGCTGGTTCTGCCCTCTGGGCAGCACGGACAAAGAAACAGCAAAATAATAACAGAAGTTGTTTCCTGGGTATGCTGCTGCTGTCTACAAGGGTAAGGCATTTTCTAGTTTTCCTGGGGCAATAAAACTCGTAGCAAAAGCTGGGCCCACTTGTACTGGCATAGTTCTGGTCTTCTCTCTTTGCAGGCGTCCCCCATCCTTTAGCTCCTCACAATGTGGGTGGTGATTAAATCTTTTAAAATGGGATCTACRAGGATAGCCAAGAACCACCACAGGACTAAAACCCAGGTCTTTTTGTTTTGTTCTGGTTTTGGCAAGTTTCTAGCTTTATTGCTTTAGCTGTGTCCTGTCACTCAAGCATCCTATTGAGTTAAAAACTTTCAATAGCAAGAGCACAACAGACTAACCCTCTCTACATGTTCACAACATCTTTGTCTTCCAAGAGAAGGAACCTAAGCCTTCTCCAAGCATTGTAAATAATGGCATGCTTATTATTTGCCATGCTAATGGGAGGAGGAAGCAGCTGTGGAATTAGCGTGGATACAATGAGAAAATAAAGGGGCATGATCTGCATTACACTACAGCGGTGAGGCTTGTCTTCTCACTAGAAATGAGGTCGAATTACAGCATCTGAACTCTGGGTGAGGAAAAGCAAAAGGTTGGACCTGGAGTTTTGGTCTGTTCCCTGTGACAGAATTTAGAGAGTGCTGAGAAATCTGGTTTTAGATCTATTTCTGGATTTGTATGCTTGGGTCTCTAAGAGTTATGCTCACTTTTTCCCTTCTGCCATCTGAAAATACTAATATTTAAAGGATATTTTTTGTAAAAACAGCAACAGCATGGAAAATATTAAGAGGAAACATTTTAGATGCTACAGGAAATTACAGCTGTGAAGAGTGTTTCAGATTATGTTATCAGAAGACTGAATGAGGCTTCTGCCCATCCAGACTTTCACATCCATGAAGAAGTATGTTTCGGACCCCATGTGCCTGCTCCTAAGTGATATGACGTATATGAAGAACAGGCATTATTTTATATACTTGCTCAGAGGGAATCATCTTCCTCTATAGCATTTGTCTGCTTTGCTTTCACTGGCCAAAGAATCAGCAGATACGCTTACCTTTGCTTACCCAACACAGCATTGGCATTTCAAAACTACGCTTATGAGACAAGTGGGCTGTAGACCCATCCAATCTGGACTTTAGCCCACCAGCAGCCTAGACCTGRCAGGCTCAGAGTGAACAGTGAAACTGCCTGAACAGCTGGCTGAATTAAATTATTCTGAACTTTGTTTTGCTGGCTAGCTAGCTAAGTTTAGTCTGCTTATGTCAATATTACATGTATGATTTCATAATTTATATCCCTCAAGCGTTTTTTGACTCACATCAGGTGACTGACTTGCTCTCAGATCCTGCCCATGTTCCTGCATCCAAGACTTCTGTTATGACTTGGGGTGACCTAGAGGGAAAATTGCTGCCAGCCGAGCCTTTCCATGAGAAGATAATGTCTTGACTTCACCTTGGGCAAAATTTTCCCCAGACTTCAGGCACAGCAACAACAACCAAAGAAAAAAGAAAAGAAGAGAAAAATATATTTCAGGATATCTTGGCAGGAATCTTGTACTTTGTAAAATGCATGAAATAACTTCTGCTGCTGGTGTGCCTTCCCCATGTGCCTGTGAAAGTGCAGGGAGTCCACAGATCCTGCTACCTGTGAGCTCAATAGCTTTGCTCCGTGTRTAATCTCAAACCAGCCACCCCGATGGAGAAGTCCATCCTGGTGACGTGGGAGTATATGCCATTCTCATCCCAATAATCTGCACTCCCTGTATATGCACTTCCCACACCCACAGGATGGCATCAATCTTACACAAATTCATGTTCACAAAGAACTGACATGCTCTGCAGTCTACAAGGGGCGGATAGATCTGATCTGCCTCAAACTAACAAATCCCCCTGTGCGTAGAAATAAAATGAAGCTCTGAAGAGGGGAAAGCTCCCTCTTCTGAGGTGATCAGATGCTATAATACCATTTCTTTTGAGCCATATTCAGTTGGGTAGACAGCTATTGATGTAGTCCCCATTGTCACTTAGGTATTTGGTCTCTTCATTATTTTCATTTATATTGTTTATGTAAAGCACCTAGAGGCCTGTGATAAGCAAATTTCATCGAATAAAATAAGCCAACTTTAGTAGGTCAATTAGCATTCTCCAAAGATCATGCATTTTAGCAGAGTCTTGTAGTTTACTGCTGTTGTCTAAGGAGAAAATGGAAAGGAAACCCCTCCTGTCTTATATGGTGTCAAATATCTACCGTAAATTAGAATGTTACTTATTCTTCCTGAAACTGGGAATTCATTGTAAGAGCTAACTAATCACAATGCCGTGCTCTGATCCTGTTTCTGGAGATCATCCAGTGAAAATTGCCCTTTTTTACCTACTGGGAAGAAGTGGGCAAATACAGTCATGTCTCTAATATGTGTACACAGTATATCGGCTCTTTCCAGGTTGCTTGCTAAATGCAGCTTAAGAGTGTTCTATGATATAGATAGGGAGATTTGTAATGAGCCTATCCAATGTATTTTTAGTGTCTGATGTTTGCTTTGTAGTTGTAAAATCAATAAAACTGAGGTGTACCAAAGAATATGGCTCAGTAATACAGTGATACAGGCTTATGGAAGTTGTCTTGATGGTGAATTTATTTTAGATTTGAACGTTATGACTTCCTTCTTTCCTTGCTTACACAACTTCTAGCTGTTTTACTGCCCCCTTCTCTTCACTTGGTTGTCATCCTTAAGGAGTCCTTTGAGATATTTTTCTTCTGTTTAAGTTTTCTTTGGTTCATTCATGATGCCTTTCTGCTTGAAGCTGTTTCCTGTTTCTAGGTATCTTATGACTATCATTTTTTCACTACTGACAGTTCTTCTAACATAAAACCAATTCATTTGATAATAATTCCTCAGAATGACAGTAAAACGTTTATATTTTGAACACCATTTTAAGACTGTGTCTTTCGTCTTAGTTTACGAAGGTCAGCCTGCCTAAGGATAGGTATTTACCCTTATAGCTCCTCATCTAAGTAAGTGTCTAATTTTTGTAACACTTCCACTGACTTCTAGTTCCTGATTTGAAAGAGAGCCTTTTGTTGTGTTTCTACATTGCTGATTTAGGGTTACATTTAGTGTCATTCTCAACCAGACCAAGCCGCATGAGCTGTCTGTCTTCATAGTCTGCATTGTGTCTGTTCTTCCTGTGCATCTTATTCATGAAGCTGACCTTCCTAGGAGTCAGTCTCAGAAAACTTGATTTTTTTTCTGCCTAAGCTTGTTTTGGGTGCAGGGCAGAGAAGACRTATGTGGGTGGGCAAAAGGGATGGAATAGAAGAGTAGGGAATTGTAGGCTTGCTTTGTCTGGCTTCCTGTGCTTGAGATTCAAGATCTTGGGTAAATTCTGAATACATGGAAAAGCAGAGCTGGGGAGGAACTGCGTTAGGGCATGGTCCCATTCATATGCTGAAGTTCAGCAGCTCTTCCAAGGTTTGGCTAGTGAGTTACTGGAGGTTTGACGTRGAGGTTACAGTGCAAGTGGCCAGAAGGTCTGCATTTTAAGGAGACCTTTATCTTAACTCTGTCCCTGCAGAGATGGCCAGTGACTCTGGGGCCTTGAGCCCATGTCCTGAAAGATGATAAGGTGTGTGGCTGCAATTGGTTTCGTTGTCTTCAGAGATGATGCAAACATGAATTATTAATGAATCAGTGTGATTAGCACAGTTCTTGTTCAGAGTGAAAAAAAAAGCTGAAAGAAAGAAAACTACTCTTTTAGAGATATTCAGAGTGACTATATTTATGTGGCAATGTGAAATATTAGTTTTTCCAAGAAATAAGGGACATAAATACCTAAAGCAGTTCTCACTCCTGCAAAACCCTTTGATCATTTTCCCTTGGTTGCTGATGTTGTTCATCAGCCTAGTAATACAGTGGCTATTTCTCTAAACCAGAACTTTTCCATTTTAGTCATGCATATTTCTTCTTCCTACCTCATTCCTTCACCAGTCATGCAAAGGGCATCATACACTGGATTGCAATCCAAATATTCCATCTTTAATGAGAATACTTAAAATTAATTCAGTTTGTGATTGCTTTGGACTGAAAGCTTGTCCTTTGCTCGTGCCACAAATATCATCCTTAATGACATTGCATGCTACATACAGGTTAGAAGGTCAATTTTGATGGTGGCTTCAGAGCTTTTGATTCTCACCAGTGCTGAGACCCAAACCAGAATCAAATATGTAATAACCACCTCCAACCTAACCACATGCAACTACTAGTGCAGTATTGATAGACTTCTAGTCAGGGAATGTAAAAAACCCAACCCAAGCCAAAACAAAACTGAGAACCAACTATCGTCCTAAATCTAGTGAGATTTTATCTAATTTTTTTCCTGGGATATAATAAATTAAACATTGGACAAAATGCAAAAGGGTTACATTGAGACGTATAATATTTGAAGGTTTAATTCATTTTTCTAGTGTATAAGACACAAGGCTA
Source organism: Apteryx rowi (assembly GCF_003343035.1). NCBI lineage: Eukaryota > Metazoa > Chordata > Aves > Apterygiformes > Apterygidae > Apteryx > Apteryx rowi. Next base: position 9,944,674 of record NW_020447196.1, on the reverse strand, counting down.
TTAAATTTTTAAAGCAGTGATCTCCTGAAGTCCTTACTTTATGAGGGCTTTCTTCATAAAGATAAATGGTTTCCTTGCCAAATCAAATGCAGATTTGAAACAAATTAAGTTAATGTTCAATGGTACAAGGTAGAATGGATGGGGGAACTGTTTTATTTTGCATTGTAATAACCATATACACCTAAATCAATAGCTGTGGAAAAAAAAGGCAATAATATCACGTAACTGCAGGAAATGAAATATAGTGAGATGAAGGGGGGAGCGGGTTGCAGAATGAAAGGATTTGTATTGGAATAATGACATTTCATTAAAAAGGGAAGGAGTGCTATTGAATATAAGTCCATACCAGTAAATTCTGTTTCTTATAATAACACTTGTGATGAGTTAAAGTTGCCCGAGTATTGTGATAAAGCATCATGCTGTATTCCTTTCTTATATTATGCTGTAATTTTATGTTAAAAGAAAAATCTGAAATGTTAAAGAGGCAGAGCATGTTTTCTAAAGTGCTTTCTATTTCTCCTAATGTTTCATTTAACTTGTTATATTATCCTGTGCTCCTGCAATCCGAGCGGCTGCAAGTTTATCAGTTTCATTCTTCTGTAAGCTCATATTAAGCAGACACAACAAAATGTGGATCCTGCGCTGGTGAAAGGCACTGGGTTGAGAGCGCAGGGGATTAAAGCCCGCTCTCTATCCCCAGCGCCAGCGCAGCGGCAGAATGGTTCTGTCCTCCCGGGATGCCGAGGAGCGGGTTCTCGGCTCGTGTGAAGCAGCAGCAGTCAGTGAAGGTACACAGGTTAAGTGCTGTCTGCAATCTTCTTCAAAGTATCTTAGAAAGACATCCTGGTTCCTCCGCAGTCAATGGCAAAAATCCCTTTGATTTCAAGGGGGTAAGGATTTTAACCTTGGTCTTTCCGTGTGTCACCCCTGAAGTCTCCCTGAAARTATCAGCTGTTAGAAAGGAGAATATTCAACGTGCTCACTTCCCTCACTTCCCTCAGCCGCTTCTTTCTGGGATTGCCCGCAAAGGGGCCRGTCCCATGGAGGGGGTAACTGAGAGCTGCATGGGACTACTTGAAGTTCAGGTGAGAACGTGCCACTTCTGTCATGTATGGGTCAGGTCAAGGGGAGCATGCTGGAAGGACAAATTCGTTTTGTTCTTTTGAGTGAAGAGTTTCTGCCAAAACAGGAACGTGAGCATCAGCGTGGGCCTCTCAGGGGAACCTCTGCTGAATGAGCACCTGCAAAATCAGTTGTACATTAAGCGGTGTGTAGAACTGTACAGAAAGTGAGACTGACATTGTCACAATACCGCCAGATCAGTGATGCAGCATGGCTGGAACATGGGAGTCAGAGAGCTGTCTCAACGCTTTTCTCTACTGTTCCTCATACACTGCGTGCAGAGTGTATGATCAGGTTATTATCCCTTTCAGTAGTTTTTGAACCGTCTTCTCCTGCAGAAAATGTCATAAAAATGCCAGTGCAGCAGGGTCTATAAGAGAGCGATGGAGCTAGGCTTGTATTTGTGTATTARTGAAGAGAGGTTTTGAAACTTAGCTGTGGTTTACTGAGTTGCTGCCTGTTGGGTACAGATTACAAGAGGAGTCCATCGCCATGAGGACATGGCACCTCTTTCTGTCACTCATATGCTGTAATACCAAGGCTTCTGCTTCTTGGGGTGTATTTCTGGCAATTGCAGAAATCGAGCAGTGCTTTACTTAGATTTACTGGACTAACTCTGCAAAATTACCTCAGTCAAAAATGCATGAAAATTGAGAGAGCATTTGGATAGAAATCRGTTTATCATTTAGGGCCTTAGAAACGGTTGCAGCTTGTCTCCCCATCATAGAAGAGACATTTTTGTACGGAGCTTGTGACTTAATTTCTTTTGAATAGACATCTGAATGATCCCCTGTGCGCAGTTAGAGGACGAAACTTGTCCATACATATGCAGCTCTGCATCGTCGCATCCCCAGTGCAATTTGCATCTGTGCTTGTTTCTGCTCATACCCTGCCCAGCCAATGAGCCATCCCTTCATGTTGCGCCAGTGGGAGGCTTGCTTTGAATTATTTTTATACTCATAATGAGCTATGTGCTTGACTTGTTGGTTCATTTGTTTTAATAGGGATGGGTCAAATTTCAGACCTCATTCAGTTTGAAGAGACTCATCCCTAAGAGCGCTCTAAAAATGTACATAACTGTACTTGAGGTCGTCTCAATTCCTTAGCCTGCTTCAACATAGGAWCTGAATATGAGCTCACCGAAGCGAATCAGCTTCTCAGAACTGCATATTGTGAAATCAGTGCCCATCTCTATCAGCAGGAGTTGATATCATCATATCATTGAACGATCCAGGGTTCATCTAGGTTCTTATTAATATGCCTCACCTGAGCGCATCACAGGCTCCRCTGTTCATGCAAAAAGTGGCTGTTTCAGGAACATTGTTTATAGTCTCTCCTTTTGTAAGTTCTCAGCCGATGCCATTAGATTTATGCCAGGAGATCAGTGGTGACTGATATCGTCTGAGGATTTGGCTGTCTCCTGCTCAGGCCATGAGTGAAATGAATGCTCAGTAGAATTAAATATTTTTATTTCAAAAAAGAAGTAGTCAACCAAATTTATCCAGGCTCTCATGTAAAATACCACAAGGAGTTTCATTTTAGAATAGGTACAACTAATCAACCTCTGATTTGTGCATTGCTATCATATTTTCTGGTCTCTGTTTCTTCTGGATAGGACACCTGGGATATGAACCTTTCAAATTGCCTTTTAATTTTGCTCCCCATGAAATTAATTATTGACAAGTCCTAGAATCTGAGCCACTCTAACCAACTGGTCATGGATTTGTCATGTACCCTAACCAGTAAAATTCACAAGTCACACTGTACTATAAATTATACAAGTCAATGAGAGAACAGAAACAGTACTGCATGGTTCATCTAAATAATAAACACAARTTTAATGGTAAATATTCACTCTGAACTTTCCAAGAACATCTTGTAGCACAGAAAAATTTACAGCAGAAATTCTTGGATAGTGATTTTAGATAATAGTTAAATGCAATAACTTCRCTGTGTTGCAGGAACAGTAAAAAAAAGATGAAATATATTGAATAAAGATTTTATTGTGAGTTATTTGCTCAGCTCTCTAGCACCATCAATTTTTTCTCCCTATATAAAAATAATGAAGTCAATAAATGTGTTTAGGTGACCTCTGAGACTTACAAAAGGGATGTTATGAGATGGGTGAGTRCTGGCTACAGTATTTCATTCAGATGCCGAACAGCTGTTGGGGTAGACAGCGCTTGCATCCTATTTTTCACCATTGATGCTAATGCAAATTGGGTTTTGATTGTATCTATATTCTATCACATTGTGGGAATGCGGAAAATACCCCTAGCCTGTCAGCCATTCTGTCCCACCTGTTTGTGCAACTTTCTAATGTCTCATTAAAAACAGTAGGCCAGGGAGCTTGGGGGACCAGCGTCAGGGCCTGCGTACCGATCGGCGCAGACACTCTTGGTAACCACCCCGCTGGCTGAGCGCGGCTGCGGCCGCTTTGGAAACCCATTGGGCCGTATTGCCCCCACACCGGGTGATTTCAGCTGGCATACGACGGAGGTATAAATGGTCACCCGTTTTTTTCCTGCAAATGGAGATTTTATTCAAATGCATTTATGAACATCTGGACTCTRTGCTGCCCATGCCACGACGGACTGTTAATTGTTCCGTCTCCTTTCCAAATGAACGATCCCAGCTTGCTGCACATCAGAGCAGACATTAGCCAAGATTTGGTGTGCCACCGAATTGCTTGTGTAAATTATGGAGCGTCTCAGTTCAGCTCAGCACAGAATGAGCAGGGAGTGCGTAGGTAGGTACATTTTCCTCATTCCCACCTGTTCCCTTCCCGTGAAACACTAAGGAATTGCTCAGGTATAAAAGAGAGCAGAATTTAGAGCAACTTCCAAACCAAATCTCTTTCACTGCTCGTTTCAAAATGAGAGGGGGTGACACTATATGCTCTCTTTAGATGTATTGCGCTCCTATGAAGTTATCTGCCCTGGTACCTTTTCTTGTCATAAATGCTAAGTGTTTGCAGAAATACCCAAAATATTTTTCAAGGAAGTATACAAATTAGCACTTCACGACTAGTTCTTATGCAGATTTAATATTTATGCCACTTGCACGTTTTTTCTGTGCAGGATGGTGAAAACCAGAGGAATTATGCATTAACATTAACAATTAACAGTGTGACAAGAATTCTGTGTTGGCTTAAACATGTTTTCTGTATATTTTCTGTGTGTTTGGTGTTTGTTTTCTTTTCAGTCCGACAGCTATTCAAAGGGAGGTGTGCACCTTGTCAGCTACTGAATAACCTCCTTTGTAAATTGACTGCAAGTGTGTGATTTGCCCTGGAGCATCTTTTTTAAGTAATTAGTGCAGATCAGTCAATAGATCTGTGTTAGCAACACCTTAAAAATTGCAGTAGTTGGAAAATGTTGCAGTCTATTATATGTTCTCTCTTTTAAGTGCCATTGGTTTAAAATGTGAGAAAATTATCCATTTTTAAAAATAGATCAGTAGTACTTTGATTATGCAGCTTTTGATTTAGAGGTCTTTATGCATTTATTCAGTAGACAGTTGGCACTGTACCTACACTTTTCCACTTATTTAAAAAGTACTTTTAAGCTATCGCTCCATCCGCTGCTAACACTGAAAGTGAGGAGACAGCATAATCCTTGTGACTTGCACACATGCGGCCGCTTCCAAAACAGCCTTGCCCACACTCTGGGATGTTCCAGGAGCTCCATAAGATGTTTGCTTTAGACACGTAGTCTTTGCAGCGGCTGAGCTACCGGGACGGCACACGGCAGCCCGGCAGAGTTGCTGGCACGGGAAGGGAAGGGATGGTGCTGGTTGTAGGCAAAGGGTTGAGCTGAAGATGGTGTTGGCTGCAAAGGGAGTTTGGCTGGCGGTGAGAGATTGCTCTAGCCAAAAGAGCAGTTCKTAGTCCGTTTTGGCATGCCACTGAAGTCACCCGCTGCTGTTGGACTCCGGTGGCTGTTTAGCTTTTTGGGTGCAGTTCTTTCATCTGCAGTGCCCGCAGTTGCCCCTGCCAGCTCTCTGCCACTCGCTGGACTCCCGTTCCTGGAGTCCAGTGTTCTTTATAGGGGAGGGAAAATATCATTTCTCTGCCTCTGTCAGGTTTTGTGGTTTTGTAACTGCTTGTTCCTATTTTCTTTTCAAAGTAAGTCTGTCTTTCAAAACCACAGGGAAACGGACTCCTGTGAGTGACTACCATGAGAAGTGCTGCCAGAAGTACTTCCAGAGGTCTCTACTCTTTAATGTTCATACACTACAGTTGTCTTATTTGTTACTTGTATGAATAATTGAAAAATGTTTTTTTCATTAGTTTAGAAAATGTAATCAAAACTGAAAAATCTTAGATCCTGAATAGGCTCTAAGCTACCTGCCCACGGGTACCAGCTTTGAAAATGCTGGGCACTGCGGGTCCATCATCCCCAAGATGAACCTTGCCTGCCTTTGTAGCTCTGTGCACAGAAAACAAGCTGTTTAGGGGGATAAAAGCCAGGGATTTTTTAAAGAACTCTAATTAAGCGATCGTAACAGCCCTGTAAATAAATACAGCTTGCATTTACATTTTAAAATGCACTTCTGGTGTTTGTTTAACTGTATTTCTTTTTCACCCCATTTTAACATAGTAGCAGATCTGCGGCAGGCTTTCGGAGTGCCTCCACCCCTCCCGCCTGTCGCAGCCTGCGTGCCGTTAATCGGAGCCCTCCAGCCTCGAGCTGGCAGGATGCCTAACGTTGTCACCAGTCTCGGAGAAGTGGGTTTAAACGGAAAAGCCAACCGTTTAGAAAGATGCATTGTTTCACTCACCCTCAGATCAGAGTCTTTTAAAGCAATTAAAACTTAATTCTGATCAGAAATCGTGTACGTTTTCTCTCAGGCCTCAGATGTGTAAGTTCAGCATTCCCTGGAGTGAGAGATTTGGGCTGGATTTTCGGAAGAGCTCAGCGTGCACAAACTCTTGTTGAGAACAACAGGGGGACTCCTCAGCTTTGAATGCCTTTGAAAATCTGATCATGTCACTTTATTTATTTATGTAAATTTGTGTATGCACGAATATATACAACATGCCCAGAAACAAGCACGCACGCATGCCTGACAGCTCTAAGGCCTGGATTTTCAAAGGAGCCTTTGAGAATTCGCCGGGAGATGGGTGTCTAATTAAAATTCATCGCCTTCCTGCCTTTGGCGTACTTTAAACCTGCAGCTAAATTAATACCAAAACATGACTAAAGGGCAGCAGTATAATTCAGCAAAACCCACACAAAGCAAACCAGGCAAATTAGCCTTTGTTTCACCAACCTTACATTTCCCATTCCTAATTTCCAAATGTGGAAGGAAAACAACAAATGAATGCCAAGTCCCTAAAATACTGCCCTTAGGTGGGTACTCTATAGTTTGTCTGGGGAGCTATGGGCTTATATAATGCTTGCAGCAAAAGGGGGCTGATTTTTGCTGGGACTTCACTGGGCTGTTGCACTAGTGTAGGACAACCATAGGTAGGTAGAAGAACACTTTTGGGTACTTGACAGCAGTAAAACCAAAGCAGAAACACTGCGTYATCCCTGTTCAGTATATGGCAAAAAAAAAAAAGAAAAGAAAATTCTCCCCCTCTACTCAGCCCTGGTGAGGCCMCATCTGGAGTACTGCGTCCAGTTCTGGGCCCCCCAGTACAAGAGGGATGTGGCACTACTGGAGCAAGTCCAGCGAAGGGCTACAAAGATGATTAGGGGACTGGAGCATCTCTCTTATGAGGAAAGGCTGAGAGAGCTGGACCTGTTTAGCCTGGAGAAGAGAAGGCTGAGAGGAGATCTTATCAATGTGTACAAGTATCTGAAGGGAGGGTGTCGAGAGGATGGGACCAGACTCTTTTCAGCAGTGCCCAGCGACAGGACTCGAGGCAACGGGCACAAACTGAAACACAGACACTTCCATCTGAACATGAGGAAAAACTTTTTCACTGTGAGGGTGGCAGAGCACTGGCACAGGTTGCCCAGAGAGGTGGTGGAGTCTCCTTCTCTGGAGATATTCAAAACGCGCCTGGATGCGATCCTGTGCAATGTGCTGTAGGTGACCCTGCTTGAGCAGGGGGGTTGGACTAGATGATCTCCAGACGTCCCTTCCAACCTCAGCGATTCTGTGATTCTGTGAAAAAAAGGGCAGCCCTTGGTTTAGGATTCCCCAGAATCTTGTTGTTTATCTACATTTACAAAAATAAAATCTTGCATCCTGAAAGATGATTTACCAAACCARTCGTTTTTAGGGTATTACATAATGCAGTTTACATTCGAGTCTTGGTCCTGGAAGGGAGGAGGGCACCGGAGTTCGGTGCCTAACATCTCTGCTTTATCTGATACATGTACTCCAAACAGCCCACCAGCATAGAAAACGGAATACATTCACAAGGAAGGCTTTTACACCACCATGAATTGTGAATTTTTTGCTACCCAGAATATAGTCAACAGGTAGTTTGGGAAAAAGTGTAGAAATTTGTAATTTTTGCTCTCTGAAGACTGCTGTGGGGAGGGAGGGATTTGAACTCCAGTTTTTCCTAGCCTGGGTGAGAGCCAAGTTAGTTTGTAAACCTTGAACAGAATTGCTTTTCCAGCGGCTGAATTTTAAAAGAAAGTGACTGCAAGTACATTTTGCAAGACATGCGATCTCTCTCGGTTTCTGCTTTCCTTAGAAAAGGCTGACAGGATTGGCCTCCTAAGGAACGTACGAGAGGATTTTTAATTCGTGTCCCGCTCAGATTTAGTAGCAAACAGGTCCTGAATCAGTCCTCCTGAGCCAGAGATCTGGGTATGTGGTGAAACAGTCAGGTAGCTGGGAGCTTGGTACCTCTGGCTTAGACGAGTGGGACCTCTGGGAAAGGACGAGYGCCTGGCTCACGATTTTGTACGTTTGCCTGTCGGGTTTGCTCGAGTCCTGTTCCGCAGGCGGTGTTAAGCCCTGCCAGTGAGCTGTTAGAAAGGGTCAGGGCCAAACGTTGAGTTCTCTGTCAGCGTCAGTGTGCTCCTTTCTCCACGAGCTGGGTTGTGAAATTGGAAGGAGCGAATCCCAAACCCCTCTTGTGTCCAGAACCGGCCAGGTCTGCTGCAGTGCTCTCCCTTGGGCTTTCGGATGGTACTGACAGTGGAARATGAATTTTTAATTAAAAAAAATGGTATTAACACATACTTTACATCAAAGCAACTGGTCTCTAACGTAACCAGCCTAGGACGCTTGCCCCTGCTAGGGTCCTGGACAAACACATTTCACCACTGATCATAAGAGGCTGTAGTATCTTTCAGACAAGCTCATTCCTTAGACTTAATTAAAACCTAGTTCACTCCTTTATTCAATTTATGAGGCCTAGCCAGTAGGATTAAGCGATTACAGGCAAAAAGCCCCATTTGTGAAACACTCATAAGCTCAAGCTGCTAGACTGCTCAGTTGTACTCCATTAAATTAATAAGGAATGAATAGACTGATCCATTATGAATAAAGCTGTGGGGAGCCTCAGCATTGCCTCAGACTCTCTGCACACTCCTTAGAGAACATTTGTGCAAAATGATTATGTTCATATTCATTCAATTGGAATTCTATAAAAGTGAAATGCATAAATTACTGTAAAGATGGGGAGTTTATCTTAAACATTAACTATGTGTGTGAATTAATAAGACTATTATAAAACCATTAGCATTCAGTGTATTTACCTACGTATGCTGCATACCTAAACTAAATTCAACAATTGTTCCTAATTGCTATTCTTGTTGTGTGATCAAGCTGTGGTTCATTTTCCCTTGTAATCATAATATTTATGAATTACAGTTTTTCTGTTAAAACTTCCGAATCCCTTTTTTCCCCCTCTAGTTTTGCATTTGCTTCTATAGGTTTTCAGAATATAATAAAACAGGGAGCTGTTAACATATTGGGAAGTGGAAGATCAGCAGATACTTACAGATGTGCTAGAATATAACATCGAATAGCACCTGCGAGCATACATGCCATCAGCCAAGCCTGTGTCTTTTGTAGATTATTAGACCAGAAAAGACGGTAGCGACTTCTGGATTAGTCTCCGCTGAATCTACTGCTGAGGGCTGAAGCAAAAAAGCCTGCGTTACTAGGACTGCTTCGCTGCGATGGCACTGAAACGGCAATGAGGGACACCTAGGCGGGGTGTTATTTTCAGTGCTAGTCCTGAGCAGTGCAAGGAAGCTACGTGTTAACGTAGGTTAGCCGGCACATCTGACCTTCATTGTTCCCCGTGGAAACAGTGACAGTCTATTAGTCCTCCGCGAGGGATATCACTGTCTCACAGCAGCGCTGGAAATCCCCCAGGACACTCCTGCAACAACAATAATTCAGAAGGAGTTCACACAACGTTAGAGCTCTGCAAAATGTTTGCAACAAATCTTGCCCGGATTGAGAGGGGGATGTGTTGGGAAGGGGGAGGAAGATTGTTTTGAACTCAGCCRTGGTGGAGAGGAGACACTAACCTTTCAGGCAGGTCTGACCAGGTGGGAGTTTTGCAACAGGAAAATCATACTAGTTTTGTTGAAATCAAAGAGCCAAATAGATAAAAGCAGGTGGAAATTAGGCTCTGAACTTAATCTTGCTTCTGAAGAAGTATATCAACATCAAAATCTGAATTTTGAAGTGAAAGAATTAAAACTGGGAAACCTGTAGGGGCTAGAAGCCACAAACAGATTTTTCAGCTGAGCTCTTAGGAAATGAAGGGACTGAGTTTTGAAGACACCTTGTAGAAGGTAGTAGTTGAATCAAAGTAGGATTGTATTTGTTGCAGAAGTGATACTGTGTGCTGTGAATAAGTAAATCTCTAGAAGGTTTCAACACACTGAGTGGCTGCTCAAGTCTTCTCATGGATTTACTTCGGTAATCAAGGGCTAGGGGTAAAGGAGCTCTTAGATGCGCTAGTGGATTTCTTAGAATTGGTCTTCTTGTCTTTGATTACGCTGTCCTTTCCAACATGTTATACCTTCCAAATATTCATGCCTTCTCTGGCCTGTAACATACGCTGGTGTTCTGTGTCCTGGCCTAAAAAGGAGCAGAGCCTGTTCGTACTCGGAGCGGGAGCAGGATCCCGTGCGCAGGCGTGCTGAGCCAGGCRCCCTCGGAGGGCTCCAGAGTTAAGGAGAGACACAGCATGGACTGTGTTCGGGGCAACCTCTGCTTGCTGCTCTGGAGATCTTTTGATTAAGAGGCRTATCTCAAGACACAGAGTTACTTGATGTCACTAGGGCCCCTGGATGGCTTAATCCAGGCTTGATAGAAAGGATTAATAAATGAATTCTTGACTGAGCCTGCATGTGAAGTCTGTATTGGAGAAAGGCTTATTCTTTGGCCCAGCTCCAAAAGAAACTAATCATCATGAACTTCATGCAGATTTACGATTATTCTTTCTATAGAAAGGGTTAGGCCAGTGCTCTCTGGCAGTAATGAAAAGGCTGCAGAAAAGGAGAAAATCAAACATGCACAGAACAAACATTGTATATAGATCTGTTTCCTTGAAACCCTTCTCTTGGATTTTCTACATTTTCACAGAAAACTGATGCAAGGGTGCTATGATGTATTAAAACAGATAATATCATTGCACTCATCTTAACTCCAAGACACAGAAATATCATACAGCCTTATTTTTTCAAGAGAGATGATATCGCTAAATGAAGTGATAAGAAAGAAAGTTACTGTGATAGTATGAAATATGTCCACTGGCTACCTTCAACATAGTAATCTTTTATGTTCAAACTATTACTCAAAGTACAGATTATTCAAATACTGTTCCTCTGTGATGCTCTGTTGGATGATCTATGGAAGTCTGTAGAAGTCGGTGAAAAGAATTCTATCRTTTCTGATTGTTCCTTAGAAAACTGGTAATAAGATATCTATTATACTAGATTATAGTACACACRTATATACACCTATTGGAAATAYAGTACTATAGCAGGGGTTTAAAAAGTCCTCCTTAATAATGGAATTTCTAATAAGCACTTAGCTTTTAGAATATACAGAAAAAAATCAAAAGGTATAGCCTGCTCATCCCAGTTTGGGATTGCTTTTATTTATTTATTTATTTATTATTTTATAGAAAGAGGGTCAAAAATGGTTGTTCAGTCTATTTCCAGCACGGGGTTTGTAGTTCTTCATGGATTTGTTACGTTAGCTCCTACTCACAGGATCTTGTTAAACAAAGCTGTGGAGCRTTCATTAAAATGAAAAACAAAGCTCTTTCCCAGAGATCTTCCTTGGTCTCGAGATAGCTGTTTGCTCTTTTTTTTTTAATGCTAGATTTTTGATATTAAAACATGATTTTCCTGCCTCTTACACAGAAGGGACCTAATGCATGGACAGAGATAATACAGAGCTATAGAATTCTTTCATTTTTTAAGGCAACAGACCAATAGTCAATGAGATCCAGTATCTATCCCAAAACCAGATTAAAATCACTTGACCGGCCAGGCAATGCAAGATGGCAACAATTCTCCTGCGATCCTTGCGAGTGATCAGTGTATTTCTGGTACCACGGGGACTGTTAATCCTTGTGCCTTAAACAAAATAGTGTAACCACAGATGTTACTACTTTGTAGATTCTGCATTATTTGGRTCTCATTAATGTGCGACGTGGTTGATGAGGTAGATGATGTGTGATGTGTGAATGGGTATGTATAAGGGCTGAGTTCATTGTGTGCATTTGCAGTAAGGGCAAGCGTAAAACTCGGGAGAGTTGAGGAGCTGCTTGCTTCTCCCTGGCCTTGCCTTGGAGGCAGGACGGGGTATGTGGTGAAAGCGCAGCAGCTGGTGAGAGTATGTTATTGATGATGGCGTTCTAATTTACTGGAAGATGGCTTGGTTCATGCCAGTGGGGCCGTCCTCAGGCCACCAGGCAGCCCTTTCCTTCTGGAAAAGCCCTTGCCCGGAGGCTGATGGTGACCTTTCATTCTGTGTGGTCAAGCACAGAGTATCTGTAAGAGCGTTGGACGATACTGGGTGGAGGGGATCCTGCTTCCTGCATCACAGCGTAGGGGAGCAGGGTCCTGTCAGGAGGAGACAGTCAGGCCTCCCAGCCTTGTTTTCAGGGAGAGGCTATGATGACGTGTCTGCTAAAAGCACCCAGCTCCTTCGTGCTGCTTGGGTGCCCTCCCTCAAGCAGTCACCTCTACACTAATAACTGTGGCAGGCCTTCAGTTCTCAGCTATGTGTGACTGAAAGGGCAAAAGGCAACTCAACCCCTGGTCCTCAGTCACAGACAGTGAATACTTTGTGGTAGTACTGGTGATCCCAGCCTGAATGTAATTTCTTCTTGACATGAAATCTAACACCAGTTCTTTAAAAGACAGATTTGACAAATGGTGGCTTGTCACACAGCAGATACCCTGGATAGCATACACATGAATGTGTGTGTTTCAGGATATCTGGTTTTCTCATGTTGTGCTGATATTTGCTTATGGATTTCTTATACTCAGAAGCACTGCTACCACCATGACATGGAAACAGAAGCAGCCACTGTATGTGGAACTGATGAGTCATTTCCTCCTACATTCAATATAGGTATTTATTTAACAGCTTGTCAGGGAAAATGAAGCAAGGCCATGCTGCTAGTGTTGAGAGGAAGGAGAGAGAGACCTAGATTTTCTGTCACCTTCTGTAACCTTTTTGGCCGATATAGGACACTTGCATTTCTTAAGTTGCTGTGATAATACATTCCTGTTCATCTTCCTTCAAGAGATTCCTTTCTTGTCTCAGTGAAGCAACAGGTAATGATATGGACATGCTTATTAGAGTTGTCTTTAGATGTTTGCATGCCAGTGTTAGCATATCATATAGATATCTTCCCCCTTGAAAACAAACAAAACACCAAAGAATAGCACCACCCATGGATTTGCATCACAGGAGTCCTAAGGAGGAAACTTCAGTAATAATGTTTGCTTTCTGCAATGTATATGTTGAACTATAGTGTTAGTCTGGGAAACTATGGGAGGTGCAGAAACTCAAACCTGTGGAATGAACTTCCTGCCTAAATGACAGTTTTTATGAACGCAGCCTGGACCCGAGATGGAAGAAGAGGTAATTAAGATTCAAGGAAACTGTGTTTATCCCAGGAGTTGGCACTCTTTCTTTGTAATATTCACCATTGTGCTTGCTGAAAAACAAATCAGTGGAAAGAGGGTATTGACCTCTTTGATTCTAAAGTAAAGCTTGAGTGTGTCTTCTAATAGATTGGCTACTTTGTTAAAAAATAATTCCTGTGAGAACATAATCCTGCCAAGGTTGAAAGGGCTAAAGGTGAACCTGGTAATAAATGATAGATATGTAATAGCCCAGGAAGAAGTTCTAAGGTTTTCCAAAGTTTGAATAGGGATAACTGGCCTGTTAAGTATTTTTCCATTTCTTGTAATATCTTGCTTTTTATGGCTGATTTGCTGTCTCCTTTCATGTAGCATTTTGGCCTGTTTCCCTGAAAGCCTGCTGGAAACTCAGCGTATTAAGGTTTGCAAACCAGATGACCATATAACAATGACTTTCCATTTTCTGTTGCATCCAGCTCTGATTCCCCATGATACCAGCATGGTTAAGTGTGGTACCCAGCATGCTGTGCCCATTCCAATACTCTGATGTTCTGTTGTCCTGTGGCTCTATTGCGAATTAAGAGATGAGGCTACACTGTCTCTTTTGGTCTGCAAGCATGTAATTCCAAAGAGCAGTATCCCCCAAAGGGTAATAAACTCTTTAATAACAGTAATGTAGCAACCACAATCATGAAAAAAGTGATTACATTCTACATAAAAATATAAAAGCTCTTTTGATCCTAAGGTCCCCAGTGGCACATTACCTGGACTTTTATTTAAAATATAACATCCCTTACTTGCATCCTGTTCGGGTCCTTTGTTAATTCTAATATAAAATACCAGTAAAATTGTCATTGGAGGAATTTAATAAGGAGTGGGTATAGCTCAGCGATCCATGCTGCTAATTCTGAGCCCTTCCAGGAATCTGTTCTAGAAAAGCATGAGATGCTCTGCTTGAGCATTTCATTACTGAGCCCCACTTTGCCTATTCAGAAGGAGTGAAGGCAGATAAGAAGGTCCCTTCTTTAAAAGCAGGGCTCTTCTCTCTCCTAAAATGTCAATGCTTTTACAGGCACATAAGTTTCATGAAATGTGCGAGTCCCTTCTTGTACTTTGACTTGCTCTTCATTCCCTGATGGTTTCCGTGCAGATCCAGAATAACTCCAGAGGTCTAGAATAACACCAGGGCATTTTCCTCCATGTGTATGTCAGGGGATCTGAGAGCAGAAGCTAGCCAAAACCCACTGTATAGTCTGTCCTGCTGTATTTCTATGCTGTCTTATACTGGGAGGCAAGCAACATCTAGCAAGGTTGTGTGCCTTCCAGTAGATAGTATAGAAGTTACTGAGCCTGTGGGCAGTCTGAATTTCAGCAGCAAATTTCTGCTCTGTATCTTCTTGTAATCTGTCCGGTTGAGCAGAAATACATTCAGACTTTTTCCGTTTCCTCCTTTTTCTGTCAGTGCTATACTATTTCCTAGCGAAGGCTCTAGCCTGCCCTTGCTGTCACTGAGGAATGAATCCCCGGCTCTGTACCTAAGAGCATATGGCGAGGCATTAGTCACCAGCCAGTGCAGTGGGCCCAGTTTGTTCCAGAGTGTGTGCTGGTCAAGGTGGTGAGTGGAAGGGTGGGCGTTTTGATAGGAGTCATCTTCTTCAATCACAGACAGATCTGAAGATTTAGGAAGTGCGTTAGCAGGTAACGTGCATTAGTGAATCCCCCTGTGAGGTTTAGCAAGGGCATTGTGGTGAACTTAGAGGTTATAATATAAGATAAGCTTATATTTCCCTTTGTATGCAAGCTGCCTATGTTCGCAGAGGCAGGCCAAGGGCCTAACTTCATTTCTAAGTATGCAAATTATTTCAATCAGATGGAGGCAAACTAATTTAGATAAAGATCCCATTGCTTCTTGTTTTTCAATTCTATGAATGTATTGACATTCATCCCAGGCACTCCCTCAAAAATCTGTGTGACTGCTTGGTGTCATCTATGCTTCCCTCCCCTTCCATGACATTAACAGCCCTTCCCTCAGTAGGTGAGCACGTTGACTGTGTTATATATGTTGTAACTCTCCCTAACCCTGTTCTTATTCCAGTTCTTTAGTCATATCCACTTCTTGTCTCATTAGATGTGTACGGTCAATCTCAGCTCAAGGATTGCCTCTTTGTTTTATATGCATATAGGCATGTCATGCAACAGGACTGGTGTTTCTAGATGTTAATGTAAGACAAATACATTATGGTAATCAAGGTAATAGACTGCCTGAAATGAATGTCATAAAAGATGATGCCTTTTCAAAACAGTATCCGCCAAAGATCTTTTTACCTGAACAGAAGGTGAAAAGTCTCTAGAAAGAGGGAAGTTGTGTTGCAAAGCTTTTCTCTGTTTTCTTCCATGGAGCTGACTGCAGCATCAATCGAGATTTTAAAACACCTTTGTTTTTGAAGTGATGAGCCTTTAAAAAGAATATTGTATGGATAGCCCTAGTGAATAGGAACTGAGGGAGACACATGCTACCATGCTTGTTCTCTTGCTAGTCATTGACTGGAAATGCTCACAAAAGAAATAAAAAGTACATTTGCCTTGTTAATACAATTTGTATTACATATTCATAAASCATTTTATAAAGCTCCCAAGGAAAAATTCAATTGTACTGAAAGCACATAATGGTAGAGCGACCATACAGAAGACAGGCAGCATGTTACAGAATTAACTGCACAATGAATGAAATGCTATGTCTATAATAAACCCATTCAGATATAAATTATGGGAGAGTAGATGAAATGTTTGTTAAGCAATAAAGCTTGCAACTGTACATGTGAAATTGAATGGGATTTATCATAAAATATTGTGGAGGATACAGGCTGAATATGTGTTACAAATTGACTGAATTAAAAATAATCCAAGGAAAGCAAGCTTTTGGGAGACTGAAAATTTTAGGAAATGAGTTCATAAGCTGTTTAGCTCTGACCCAAAGTCCCCTGGTGCCAAGAAAAAGAGAGGCAAGAAAATAAGAACAGAATAATTTCTTAGAGGACCGCAGTTATGTTGTCTTAATTTTAACCTCCTAAATTTTGTCAAATAATCAGACTCCCTGTTGAACAAACAGCATCTCATTGGAGCAGAGGGCAGAGAATTTGGCCAAACAATGTTTGGTTAGTATGATTTACAGTGGCAGGGTTTTTTTTTCCCCCCTGAACTGTTTATCTCAGTAAAGCTGTTGTATTGAGGACAGGATAGATGATATTTTGGTTGGACCTTAAAGAGATATGTGGTATGTTTTCCCCAAAGACCTTACCAGATATCTCAATCCAAACAAGCAAGCTGCTGAAGAACGCGCTGCCGGGGGCTCCACGCCGGGCTCGCCCGAGGTCCCCTTCTCCGCATCGCACAGCCCCCGATTTTGCTCTTGCTACTTGCCAAAACTGAAAATACTTCCAGTTTTTACAGCAGGGGGGAAATACTGTACTTACAAACAACAACAACAACAAAATCACAGAAGCCTTAGAATTAGATTTAAAATTCAAATATGTGTTTATGGGATACGGGGATAAAAAGCGGGCAGAATAATTTCTGAGCACAAAYAATGTTTGTAGCTATGGAAACATAGGATAACCTAAGGAAATGAGAGAAATTAAACCTGTAGAATCTGCGCCTGAGAGGGTTAAGGGGGTATTGTCCCTTTTCTTAAGGTTACACAGGTGCCTTTTAGGGTATATCTCTCCTTTTCAAGCAGTGAATCACAATCATTTCTCCAAGTAGTTAAATGTACACCAAGGCGTCTGGAAGGCAGAAGACAACGCGACATTTCCGCGCGAGCTTTACGACGGTCTCCCTGACTCGCGCGAGCTGGGCTCCGGCACGGTCTGGGCAAAGGCTGGGGGAATCCGGCCGCTGCGGACGTGGCTGCCGCAGTCTGGGTTTGTCGGCGAAACCCGAGATTCCTGCTGCTGCAGGTGCGTTTCGCTGCGGTGACGGTCGGATCAGGGCTTGTCAGACCGAAGGAGGAACTACAGAACTTCCACCTGATTAACGTCCCTGGCTGCCCAATCGTTTCGTGTAATCTCCTTGGCCGTGCAGCCTGACGCAATCCTTTCTGTTTTGCCTTTGCAGGCTGTTGGCTAAATAAGGGGATCCCCCTGCCCTCAGCCACGCGTGCAAAGCACTCGGAGCTGTTATCCAGCAGCCATTTAATTTCAAGAGGTAACGCTGTCCCGTTTCTGCGGAATAGGAGCTCCTAAACAACTATTTCAGGGTTTTATATAAATAAATGAGGAGAAATTTTTTCAAGTACTATTTCAGGGCTTTATATAAATAAATGAGGGGAAATTTTTTCAAGTAGACTCCATTTTGTTTCCCTTACTTACCCAGGTACCAGAGGTGCTGTGGATGTTTTATGCCCTTTTTTTTTTTGGAAAAACCACACCGAGTACACACAAACATCAGCAGCCCACAGTGTATCAAGAGGGGCTGGTAATCCTACTGTGTAAAGGGACGTGGCATGTGCCCAGCACTTTGGATCGCATTTTATTGCAGAAATACAGGCTATGAAAACCCTCTTTGCGACAGAGGAAGAAAAGCCTGTTAACTTGTCAGGCTGCATCCGAAAGGCCGAGGGTTCACAGCGGCTCATCAGYGGTGGTTGACATTCGCCTTTAGTGCCTTTGGAAGTATCAAGTTTGCCAGTTATTGACTGCATTGCTGAGTTATCTGTTGTATAAGCACAATTTCCATAAAGGACATAAGGCCAGGGACATGTTCACCGTGCGTTTTCAGATAGGGTTGATTTGATTTTCTCATTTCTTTTCTTCTCTAAATATATTTCTCTCCAAATTAAACAGCAAATTGTAACAATGCTATTGATCGTGCTCTGTTCATGGAGCAATAGCATCTATGTGGCTTTTTTTTTTTTTAAATGATATACTCAGAGGTGTGGAAAGAGGTGGAGAAGGTGAAATGCCTSTGTCCCCCAGTGATGAGAGCTTTCCCATCGAGATCAGCGACATGACAGTCCAGGTCCGGTAGTGTGGTAGCAGACTAGGCAGAGCCGCTGAACGTGAAATCTTTCTCTGCCCTTGAGTAAAAGACTCAGGACTTCACATCTTGAGCTTAATATTGAAGCCCCATGATTTTCTTCAATTAACAACTAAATTCCCAAAGGTTGGAATAAATCTGGGAGGAGAATTCTCTGGGAACGCAAGAATTTGAAGTAAGTTGAGGGGAAGAGCATATCATATATAATCTGCCCAGGGCAAAGAAAATGCATCAGTTTTGAAATGCAGCGTGCAGCTGTTTCAACAGAAAATGAATTGTGGGCTAAAACACAGCATTCATTTGGTAGAACAACAGTGAGGATGTCTCGTTCAGTTCTGTCTTTTTACTATTTACTTTGCGTTATTGCAAGTGAAAAGGCAATATCATTCAATGAGGCAAATTTCATTCTTAGATACATGCGCATAATTATCAATGACCTTTTATATCTGAGAGCAGAATTGATTTTGATGAGAGCTCTACCTCCTGCTCTTAGGGCAGGGTCTTGCCCGATTTGTTTTACATGCTCTACAGTCATTATTTGGATGAGCCAATCACAGGGACTGGCTATTATTGATAGATCTTCCAGGAAATATGTCAAAGTTAAGTTTTAAAAAAAAGGAAATTATGAAATTAACATGAACATGTCCTTCTCCCAGTCAAATATTTATTTCAGTAGCCCTTGCTCAAGTGGCAAAATCTAGCATTTGGATGAAATTGATATGAAAGGTTTATTAAGATAAAGCAATTTAACAAATTCTTTATGCCCAGGGAAATATTACTCAAAATAAAACTAACTTGCAAATATTAAGATCACCCTCCGCTGCAAGATGTGCAGACCTGACCCAAACCTTTTTTTAAGGTTCATCGAAATATTGTAGTAATATTTTGCTGTTCTGAAGTAGATCTCATCTTGAGGGATTGCTGGGCTCTGTGACGCACCGTGGTGGAAGGTCAGAGGACTCTTATGACACATGTGTACTGCCCACCCAAAGAGCAGATGGAAGAAACAGGGAGTGCTCAAGCTCACGTGTCCAGTAATTTTAGGTGTGATTAAATACTGAATCCTGCACCTCTGGAAGAATATCTGTTCGGCACAGGAGGAGCTCTCAGCTTTCTGACTCAGAGTGAAGAATGCTTTGTGTCTTCCTAAATGTAGGTCCAGATATGGTCTGGATGGCTGACAGTGGTGCAGCGCATGCCAGAATCTCCCCCTGGCTTTACGCAAAGCGGTAGGTGCTCTGCGCCTACATGTCTCTTCTTGTTTATGCAAAAAAATTGGCTTCCAAAATTAGCGAATGCTTTTCAAGAATTTTGTCCAAGCAGTTTGCTGCAATGAGTCAGTAGCAGAGGCATGAGCAGAACCCAGAGCTCCTCGCTCCTGGCCCCAGGCACTAACCACCGAGACCATTTACTTTTCTAGCCAGGGCCAGAGTGAAGATGTGAAAATACCACAGGCAAAATTTGTTTTTTGCAATTTTTCCACTCAGTTTTGCAGACTCAGGAGGTTTGGTTAGCTCTCCGTGTTTAGAAAAAGGGTAATGTTGGCTTTGCCGTGGCGTTTTTTGCTTCTAGGTGTATGAAAGATGAGCCTTTCCTCTCGCTTTCCCCACAATCCTCTGCTCGAAGGTGGGTGGAGATGTACGTTGAGCTGTTTCGGGGTACGGCCAGCGCACGAGGGGAACGCTCATGGGCCACGGAGGCTCGTTCACAAAGAGCCTGGGGACCCCGGCAGGCCCCCAGGTGACGGCGAGCGGGCGAAGCTCTGGACTGTGCTGTTGGTCACATCCTTGGGTGATCCTATCGGGGCATCAACAGGCCAGTTGTGCCCAGTCATTAAGGAGAGGCATGTCTGTAATTAATGGCAGAAGGCCTGATACAATAAAAGGCACGTCTGCCTTCTGCATTGCGAAGCCCGCATTGGGCTGCAAAAGACGCCAA
Source organism: Apteryx rowi (assembly GCF_003343035.1). NCBI lineage: Eukaryota > Metazoa > Chordata > Aves > Apterygiformes > Apterygidae > Apteryx > Apteryx rowi. The sequence goes on along the minus strand of NW_020447196.1, from coordinate 9,924,539 downwards.
AGAAAATCAATGTTAAGCAGCTTGTATGGATTTGTGCAGACCTATACAGTTCCAAAGTCCAGACATATTTCTCATTGAGCTGAGTCCTCGTATGTTTTATTTATAATTTAATGCTAAAATTTATGAAGGAGATGCATGGCACAGGGAGAACCCATAACCTTGTCATTTCTTTTCTTAAAGCAGCAGCTACTAGAGCTGGGAAAGAATTATGTCCTCCTCTCTCTCTCTGACTCCCCAGCAGAAAACGTAACCTGATACAATTTCCTTTTTCACTCTGTGTTTGTACAGCTGAGTTGCCCATTGCATATCACGCTGCAATTTTTGAATCAAAATTACTAACTGCCAATCACTTGCTGTAAAGTAAATCACCTCAAATGTTATTCATCAAGCATGCCATGTTACATTAGAGACTTCTATAACTCAGACACTTAAGGTATGAAAGAAATTAATTGCCTGTATTATTTTCCATAAAAACAAATAAACAGCACTAGTCGCCTTTTTAAAGGCAATCGGAGGACTGATTTGAATTCAAATTGTATTTCACGTTAGTTCAGGTACTCACCACTAGAAGTTGTAATCTTGGGACTTTAAATATGGATACTGTAATTTTAGACTGCTACATGCTCTGAACATTTGTATTGAAATTTAAACCATTGCCATGAGATAATAAAAATAATATACATACAGAAGTATTAAACCTGACAGCAGCATTTGCAGTCTGTTTGAAGGGAGGAAGGATTTTCTAACAAATGCAATATTTAGGAGTCCGACTTCTCTATTGTTCCATCATGATGTCAGAGGTATGTTTTCCCTGAAACCCTGGATCAGGCATTTCCCCTTCTGACATCAGCAACAGTTGTGCTACAAAGCCCAGGTGAGACAACAAGGTGCAGGATTTCTGCTGGTGTATGCTCAACCCGGCCAGTGCTGCAGAGCTTAATTGAATTGTACTTGAAACCTAAAACTGGAGAGGTTGCCAGGGAAAGAGCACGGCTTCCTACAGTGGAGAAGACCTAATGACGGGGGAACCTCAAAATGTTTTGTTCTGCTAAATTGCCAAGGACAGGTGGGAGTCCAAAACTCACATAACACTCCTGGGGAAGCTTTCAAAAGTTGCTTGTATTTTGGTTTTCATTTGAATTACCCAAATGGCCTGGTTCAGCAGAATCTGAACTGGGAGTCTCAGGGAAAAGGCTGTCACATGAGATGTCTAGTTAAATTTAGTCAAACAGTTAAATATTACCACTTTTATGGGYAAAAGAAAAGAAACTCCACCTAATCCAAAACATCTCACATTTTCTTTAACAAAAACATGTTTCCTCTTTTATCTCCCTGTTTTTTTTGTGCCATAAATATGTCAGTATTTTAAAAGATGTGGCTGCCCTTATAAATGTATCGAAGATAAGCCAGGTTGTAAAGGATTCAGGTTCATGAACTGTGTTTATACAGTCTATTGTTTAGTACTCATGAATAATTGATTCTTGTCCTTCCTGCACAAATATTCAATCAGATACCATTCAAATTGATAGCAGGTGTCTGATCTAGGAAAAATGGCTATGTTTTTTGACTCAAGATGTGATTGTAATACAACACAACTGCAGCGATGAAGTACAGGGGACAGTCACATATCTCAAACCAGGACCTGTTGAGAGAAGGGTTTTCTAATTCAAACAGCATACAATGCATTTGCCTGGTATATTTTGAATAAGTAACTATCCCAAAACACATTTGTTGCATTTTATTTTAATGGGTATGTATGTGAAATGGAGAATGGATCGTAATTTTTAAAAGCTGCTTGTTCTGATAGGAGATGAGATTATGCAGAAAGAAGAATGCAGTTCTGTGTAGTCCATAGTACTGCAGAATMCTTACTTCCCAATAGTGAAAGACTGACTATGATTTCCCCAGACCATGTGATGACCAGGAGACATAGAATAATTGCATTACATGATATATTATTTAAGATCCAGGAGGAAGATGCCTGTTCCTTAAAGCATAGAATCTTTTCAGATGAGTTATAACTTTCCTCTACTGGAAGTATCTTGTAAGTCAGTTTATAGTGAAGCAAACCAAAATGTGCATAGGAGTGGAGCAGGGAGCAGGACCTGCTAGCGTATCCTTGAACTGTGGAGCAGTGCTCATTTCTTGCTCAGGGAGGTTTGTTATGCCCAGGGTGGAAAGAGTGGCTGTGCGGCAGATATACATGCAGAACCCAAATTTTGCTCGCAGGCACATGAAAATAAGTGTGAGAAATCAGAAGTCCAGTATGCTCCAGCTAAAGCCAATACAAGTTTGATCACTGAATTAACCAAGAGAAAATTGATTCTTAGTTGATATTATGAATTACAGAGTATTTTCCATGTGTAATTTGCTGATATTAATAGGGACTCTTTGGAAGAGCCATAGAACAAATATGTAAATAGTTTTTATCATTTTATGTCCTTGTCATGCTGTCCTGCAAAAGTGACTGCATTTAACAGTTTTAAAATGTTCCTGTGGAAGGCCTCAGCCCCTTGAAGGCACAGAGGATAAAAGTGATGCATCAGTGCTCGTGCCTTTTGCTTCGAGGACCCGGGTGCTGTGCTGTGGAAAGGGAAAGGACTGCAGTTTGTTCCAGCTCGTTGCTGCCCAGTGCATGGGTTTCCTTGCTGCACTCTCTAAGGGTATTTCTAGAATTACTGTTTTTATTTGGTTGTGCCTCTTGCCCTTGCCCTTCCCTCCCAAATATGCTGCTCACAGAAGATACCAAACTGGAAGCTCTGAAAACTCTTTTCTTCTGGTTGCCAGCGAAGAAAGTTTTCTGTATTTCTTTATTTACACCATCTTATATTTTCATCCTCTTTCCTATCAAATTGTCTCTGTAGACTTAAGAGGTTCTCTTGTGCAGAACTGATGTCCATTTGGTCTTTGATGATAAACATTTGCCACATGGAAAGATAATGTTGTTTACAGGTGGGATGAGCTCAGACCACAGTCATTAGATTGATGAACAGTCACGTGAGGATAAGAGGTTTTTATAGTCCCTTTGGATTTATACTGTTGAACTAAGCAGCTGTYCACTGCAAATAGTTCACCCAGATCCATCAGCCCACTACCTCTCATGTATTTCCAAAAAATTCATTAAACCGTGGAGTGTTAACTCTCATTGTTTATTTGTGCCTTAATTACTGCTGGCAATTCTTGGGTTGGATTTAGTACCTCCCCCCCTCCAGACCCGTCCTACAACCCTCTGTGCGCTCAACCCATCAGTCGCCCAACACATGGACAGTTGTGAGAGCTGCAGCTTTCTACTTGAAGTGGGGAGAGGGGGTGAGGTACTGCAGCTGCTAGACGAGCGGCCCAAAGCAAGGTATATTTTTGAGAGTTTTGCTCTTCTTTTAGATTGAAAAGCTTTTTTTAGGTTGCTTGTTTGGGTAGAGCATTCTGCTGCAGAGTGGTATCAAATGAAAAAGTTCTCTCGCTTTTCTTCTTTGAATACTAAGCACTGTCTGCTTCTGAAGGTTCAAACAAGTGCTTTAGTTACAGGCTGTCTGCTCAGCATTCCAGTGCATAAAACCTGGTATTTTTAGGGAGTGCAGCCCCTGAAGCCAGTAGCACACTAAAATGCTCAGTCTTCCATAAATATTACCCTTCYCCTGACCTTCCTTCATTTTCCATGCTGGATTCCACTTCTGAATCTATTCATTTTGAATAGGCAGCAAAATCCTTCCCTGGAATAGACAACACAGATACACCTTGCCAGCTGTAGCAGTTCGTAATGTATATATTATTGAAATATTGGCAGTGGTCTCTGAAACCACAAGCAGAATTAGTTGTACCCAGAGAAACATACTTTCTTTCAGTGGCTTGAGTAGCCAACAATTACTAAAAATATCCTCCTCCTTTCTATAATTTCAGAAGATAACATAGTATTTAGTGCACAAGTGACATAACACATGAATCAGCTCTTCATAAAGACCTCTTTTTCCCATGGTATGTTAAAAATATTCAGATGGGGCAACACACAAAGGCAGCAATTTCTTTCTGCTCTTTATTAAGAGCATTTAGTGTTTGAGAAAGGTTTTGAGTTGCCTGCCTTCCAGTCTGAAACTTTCTCTTTGGCCAAGCATAGATGTGAATTCAGCCTTGCAACCACTTTATTTGTGTGCTTAACCTTAAGCGCAGGAGTAACTGCAGCGATGTTCCTAACCTATTATTTTATGCAGTAATAGCCTGCAGAGGCTCTGTATGAGAGGGATCCTGGCACTGGCTGCTAAGAGAGTCGCTTGTGTCCTTAGCGTGAGGCCTGTGTCCTTAGTGTGGTGCCTGCGAGGGGCCAGCCAGGCTGGGGACACTGCAGGAGGAGAGCAGAGAAGAATGATCCCATTGCAACTTGGAGTATGACATTTGCGTTGTTTTTTGCAGTCTCTGCATAAAAATGTATGTTTTGCAGCAACGCACCCACCTCAGGAGTGATCCATAGCTTTTGTATTGTTGCTTGAATCCATGTGCTTAAGTTTGGAGGACTTCAGTCTGAAAAGTTGTCCTACAGACCAAGTTTTGAGTGCTTACAAAGATATTTATAAGGGATATGTATTTGCAGTAATCAAATGATAGTACGAGCAATATACTGTGCACTCTAGGAGTGGCAGGTTGAGAACCCCAAGGAAGAGACTCGTTGGATTGAACAACRCATCTTGCATCACTGCAGTAAGGAGCTAGGACCCAAAAGACAAAACTTTTGGAGATCTGGGCTCTGCTGTTATTTCTTGGCTTGGAATTTTTCCTTTTTTTATTGTGAATAAGGCAGGATTTGATGTTGTATTTAGTGCAAAGCCAATCTAATAACCAACTGCTGCTGAAAGAAATAGTTGTATTTCTCCACCCCCTTGGTCTCACTGCCCTGTGCCATCCCTTGCATCAGCACCGCTGCTCTAGCACCTGCAGAAAACTTCCTTGTTTCAATATTTAGTTTTCTGTTAGTTAAGCTCCCTGAATTTGCTCAGATGTCTACTCAGATATGCCGGGCCGGGAAGCAATGAATTCCATGACCAAACATGGGGGGCACTGCCTTACCTGTAATAGGAAACCTTGACCATAGATTTGCTCAGGATTGGAAGTCATTCACATTGTATATTCACGCTGAATTTTTAGGAATATCCAGCAGTTCAGTTCTCCAGGAAGATCTTAGAATGAACCCATCAGCCTATTAGCAGTGGAGTAGAGTGTGCATTTCTGTTCAGCAAGTCCCAAGTGATAACCTCTGTGAACTTATGGGGGATGAGGGAAGCCCCAAACTGTGGGAGAAGAGTAAACATTGTACCTAGCATTTTGAAAGGAGAAAAAGAAGGGATCAGGAATTCATAAATGAGCCAGCCCAATAGCTATTGCCCAATAGCTATTTCCTGGAAATACACTGAAACAAATCTTTAAAGAATTCCTTTATAACTATTCAGATAAGAAGATGGTAAAAGACAATCAATGTAAAATTGAATTGGTTTGTTCTCAGCAAATCTGTCTGATTTCTTTCTCTGGAATAAGCCTAGGGAAAGGGGGAAGATGTTGCTGGAGTGCCTTGATTTCAGTAAAGCTTCTGCTTCTGTCTCATATAATGTCCTTATGAACAAAATAGGAAAAAAAATTCCAGTAGGGAGTTCGCAGCTGAAGAACTGCATTGGGCACCGTATTTTAAATATCAGGAAGGTGTATTAAAGTCCAGAGAGTGTGACAAAAAATTTGAGATTTATAGAACACGACCTATGAAGAAAAGTTGTGGGAACTGATAAACCTACAGAGAAATCACCATGATAGTTTTTCCAATATGAGAAAGTTTGTTACGCAAAGGATGGTGCTTATTGTTCTCTCTCTACTTGAGGGAATTCAAAAGAAACCAATTTAATTTTCAGCCAAGATGAATTAGGATGACTAGGAGGAAAACTTTCTAGCCACAGTGGGAGTTGAGTAATGATGCAGACTTCAGCAGAGGGTTTCCAGAACAGGGTAGACAGATGGTGGGGAGGGGGTCTGGCTCTCCTAATGATTCAAAGGCTGGGGAGGTCCTATCCAGGCCTGTGTTATTACCTGTTAAGAGTGACCCAAGAGAAAAGCATAAAAGCTACTGCCAAGAGACTATGAATGGATGGTGGTTTTATCAGATGTTGGTAAATAGCTCTTTCTTAGAGATGGGAATGATATTGCTTTCTAGAAAAAAAAGGGTATTGTCATCGTGAATTGATGGCAAGTGATACATATATATATGTATATGGGAAAACAAAATGTAAAACTTTATAAAAACATAGAATACCAGTAACAGTCCATCACAAACTCTGTTTATATATTGTGATAATAAGCCTAACTTCTTATATTGAACATCAGTTACATTTGTGATCTAATAAAAGATTAAGGTTTTTTAAAGTAACTTTTGCTAGACTCACATGCAGTTTTAATTCACTTACAAATTTTTGTGGGCCTCCTGAGAACTTGTAATAATAGGACAGGAGAGAATGATGCAGAATTCATTTTAATTTGCTTGTCTTGGAATACCCTTTGCTGTTTATATTACAAATTTCAATATACATCTCAGAGGATCAGAACAAGTATAAATATCTATACCAATTTAAAAATGTACCATTTTTAGAACCTGTCGTATATTCTCTGGTAAGGCATGCTATTCATCATCTTATGAGGCCAATTTTTCTTAGAAATATGTAAAAATATATGTACAGCTAATGTAGAGGATCCCAAAAGCTGTGGCTGGGAACATAAATTAAGCCCAAAGTGCTCAATTTTAAATGTATCTTCCTTTTCTACAGCACTTGGATGTTTGGAGCTCCGAGTACTTTCAAATCTGAATTAAATAAGTTTTACAAAGTCCCAGAGAAGGTGATAGTTATTACTGGTTTTATTCCTATTATTTCATAACATCATCTTCCAGAGAAAATGCTGGTATTAAGACACAGTTATTATCCACTTTGATTCTAAAGCCCAGACTGAAAAAAATGGTTACGTGACCAAGGTCACTTGAAAGTTTATGCTGTTTCTTCCCATGCCTCTGTATTTTCCATCACTTTTAGCACTGATAAAGAAAAACACAGTGGCAGCAATGCCTGGTCTCTGACCTCAGTTTTCACGGCAAGCCAATAGGCATTAGCTAACTCCTTTTTGTCCTACCTCTGCTGTGCACAGTCTGTGTTTTCAGAAGTGGAAATAGKGGATCCACTTTTGTATAAAGCCCTCAATTATGAATGCATACACTGTGGCAGAATGACTTCAGGATCAGAATTTGTGATGCACAGGGATTTTAACAGTTCTTGATCACTCTTAATGAGTCTTCAGTCTAGACCTGCTGTATTCTCAGAGTTACCCCAGACAGTGTGTACCGATGAGCTGCTCAGCTGTAGTGGTTACTTTGCTCTGCTGTCACTTGCTGTTCGCATTTCCGCTTGCTCCTCAGCCAAAGGAGAAGCGACCTGCCTGGAGTCTCAGCTGACTTGCCTTGCAAAGTCCTATCAGTAACAATAATCAGAAGCACATGAAATGAGGTATAAACTATTTGTAAAGGTGGAGCTCAGAAGTGCTGAACTCTTAGCTCATTTAGTTAAACAGTTAAATATTACCACTTTAATAAGCAGAAGAAACTCCACCTAATCCAAAACATCTCACATTTTTTATAACAAAAACATTTGTTTCCTCTTCCCCATCACTATTTTGTGCCATAAAGGTTATCCTTGGTATATCTGTTGAGATCCCCAACAGCCAAAAAGTATTAGAGCTGACACTAAGTAAAGTTAATTGACTAAAAACATGTCTAAAATGGCTGGCAGACCACTCCCATTGGGTTGCTTTATGCTGTGCCACAGGTTTGAAGCAGTTAAGAAAACCAATTAACATCAAGCTAGCGTACAATACCGTTTTGTTCTGTAATTCTACCTGTCACATTTTTATTTCCCATTTCTTTCTCATCTTTCTTCATAATTGGATACAAAAATACTAARCTGTAACTACTTGGGCGAAGAAAGATGAGAAGCAGACCCTGAACCGATCAGCGTGTGTATTAGAAGCTGTGCGTTGTGAAAATCCAAAATCGGTCGGAAAGTGATGATTCAACCAGTAACGTACAGGATGATATATGTAACGAACTGGGAAGCTACAAAGAGCTGAGTTGTGTGGCTTAACTGCTTTAATAGACACTGCGTTTTACAGACCAATGCTTGAACATCTGTATTGGATAGTTTCTAGTGAGGAAACAGCAGTAGCCATAAAATACTCAGCAATGTCCTATATATAACAATGAAGGTTTGAAGACAAGGACACTAGGTTATGCATTTCATTCTTTTCCTTACTGAGAACTCGAACAACAACACAAAGCAGGCGGACCGGCGACTGATGTAATGTCTCCTCTGACACAGATTGCGTTCCAACATTTTTAATAACTCATTTTCCCAAGGGTGGGGTGATGGGGATGCTTTAAGTATTCCCGGAAACTTTTAAAAAGACATGCACCCAAATTTCTGCTGGTCTCGGGYACCTCATACTGCTCATTCCCGAGGAATTAGCTCCAGAGGAGGTTCTGGCTAGGGGAGGGCAGCAGCTTTCAGTGATACTTGTCCTCCGGCTGCGATCGGGAGGAGAAGAGATGCTGCTGGTGCCCGTGGTGGCTGCACGGGGGAAGGGGCTGGAAGAGCACCCATCTGCCCGTCTTTGAGCTCCCAGCAGCGTGCGGGAGACAACGTAATGAGAGCACGTACAAGCCTGTCTTTGCACAACTGGTTCCTTGGCACCGAATCCTTGCTTTCTTTCTCGCTGGCTTGAGGGTTAAAAGCACTGGGTAGTTTCAGTGGGCACTGCCAGGTGCTTGGAGTCCTTTAAGCCCCAGGCCCCAGGTGATGTCTTTGTGGCCATTTCTGTGCTGTTTGGGTGAGGGAGGCGATGTCATGACACGATAGGTGGCTCGTCCTGGGTGTTCTCGCATCCCTCCGTTTTTGAAACCCTTCAAAGGAAATTATGTGTTTGCTCTCGACTTTTCATCTTTGGCAATTTGGCCTGTCATTGGAAGACTTTTGCTTTCATGGCTTAGAAAGCTCTGTGTGTGTTGCTCTTGAGATATTCTTATCTCATTGAAAAATCCTACTTGGATAAAGCTACCTTGAAACGTACTGGCAAAAGCCATAAAAATCAGCAGAGTATCTCTGGCCTTTGGCTGGGTTTGTCTTTACCTCCCAGTAAGATGGAAGTTGCCCATCTCAACTGCCTTTTTATGTGATTCACCTTAGTTCTGCTAAAACACATTGCCAGTGGAAACAGCCTGGCATCTGTAGTACTTACACATTGTTTGGGGCTTTGAATTACTTATAAACCTCTAGTTTTCCATCTTACATACACAGCAGTAAATGCATAAAGGGAATATGTGCATGAACGGGCTCACTAAAATTATGGGGACTTGAGGGAGGGCTGCAGAGGGCCTGGACACCTTTAGTGAGAGCTTTCTTCGCAGGCAAACCGCAGACAGACAAACCCCCCTGCGCCAACCCCCGCAGCCTCTCGCCCGCTTCGGCCGCGGCCTCCGCCTGGGGCGCGCGTGCACGGCGCTGAGTGCTGCCGGGCAGGCCGCGAAGCCCAGCGCTCGCTGCCTTGCCTCCACGTTTCTTCAACCTAAATGGTCGCAGGCAGCAAGGTAGCCACTCTCGGAGTCCATTTTCCAAAGAAACTCCTCAAATGACCCACTTTATCCTTTTAAATTGCAGTGACCTCTGCAATAACCTGCTTTTAGGACATGCTTCATCCGCTTTAGATAAGTTGTCTTCTAAACTGATTTGTTTTACGTGGGGAGAGAGGAGGAAGGAAGAAGGATCTGTTTTGCTTGTCTGGTGCACTTTTAAATGCTCRAGTCACATGGTTGAAGGCACTTGTTTACAAAGGTCATTTTCCAAATACACTTTATTGTAGGTAATGTTTTCTTAGGAAGTAAAGTACTGTTTTATGAATTTCTATTGTTGTAGCTCGTTCCCCCAGTATGTAACTGGTGGATTTGTGATTTTTCAAGGAAGAAAAGGTCTTTCCATATCGCTAATAAAAAAATATATATATATCCAACATTCTRTTTACAAATATTGAAGATTAAAAGGAGTGTTTTGTCTCTTGGCCAAATATAACAGGAGCATTTGATAAATTCTCATTATGTCCTTGTACTTCTTTAATCAAATACTTCAACTATTTTTGGCTCTTTCTGCAGTTTTACTTCTGCTTCGATAACTTGCACTGCACCATAAGAAAAAAACATTGTCCTTTCCCTGTCTTTGTTAACATCAGAGATATTAAATCTCCTACACAGCCCTACAGCCAAAGCTGTATGCATGACCATTAGCGAAAGAAGAGTTACGTAGTTGCAGGCAGGCTGTGCACCTTGTGGGAGACTGGGCGCTTGCAAACTGAACGACTCTCGTAGCGTTCTGCACAGCAAAGACTTCTGYTGCTCCCAAAGAAACAAAAAGTATACGCCACTCTCCTATTAGAGATGCTCTGAACAGCAAAACATACATTTCTTCATACAATGATATCAATAGCTGCATCTAAATTATAGGGTGGGTGTGCTACATCCTGCGTCCCGCCGAGCTGGGCTCCTCCTTGCCCCAACGAGGAGCTCAGCCCCGCTCTCATCCCAGCTGGGCATGCGGGTTTCTTTCTAACTTTCTAAGGCCAGGCTGGTGAGACGTGCTCATCCAGGACTTGCTGCGGGCAAGACATGGGTAGGGTGAGCGTGTGGGCAGCAGAGCAGGGTATTGCTGCTGCACCGCAGCACCCCGGGAGATCTGCATCCAGCGCTGTATCACTGTAGCCATTAGTATTCAGTAGTGGAAATCAACCCTGAAGTTACTGTATCCAGAGAAAATCAATGTCTGTGTCCTATTACAAACTCAGCGTCCAAGTTCCACCATGTTCCTTCTGTTACAGCCTGGCAAATAGGTGTTACTTTGGGTATTACCAAGTGTATTGAGTTTGGTGAGATGGCTTCTCAAAAAGATTTAGCAGAACCAGAAGTATTTGAGGTGAATTGCTGAGATTCTACTTTGCGCCTGCCCCCTTACATTGTTTGACATTTGGGGATTTCTTCCTACATTTTCCATAGCATCAGCCTTGATGTTGCTTTTACTTCCTTGCTTATAAGATCTCTTTCTTTTGCTTTATCTGGAGCTCTGAGCTTTTCATTCCTGTCCATCCTTAAACTTCACCTCTGCCAGGGAGCTTCATGAGACTGCAGAAGAATATGCTTTCCCACCATCAGTGTGGAAGCTAGTTTGTCCCAAATTCATCTTTGTCTTTTCACAAAGCTTTTTTATGGGGCTGAAAGGAATGTCCAAATAGTAAGTCTGCTCTTTGGGTGATAAGATTTCCTTCTTTGTCTTTTCTTGCATTTTGAAGTGTCTAAGTTAATTAAAATGAATTAACAATAATAAAAATGAGCAATAACTTATGACCCAAATCCAGATAGTCTGACTCTGCAGTTGCTAATATATTTTTAGAGGTGATTTGCTTCTTCCAGGGTTTCTTTGAATCCTTAGCCAGTAGTATAATAAAGGGAGAGACAGACTGACATAGTCATAGCCACAGCTCAAAATCAATGTAATTAATGTTTTCATGTGCAGCTTTTAATTCAAAGAACTTGATGGGTAGAGACCCAGTTTAACCAGAGTACATAGCTATGCCCCTAAATCAAGTGTCTGAAGTCAGGAAGGCTGCTAGCAGAGCTCAGGTTACAAATGTACTTCAGCATTTCTTTGAACTGGGGACCACTCTTTTTTCATCATAATATAATATTTTGCACAACCTAAACATGTAGGTCAAGAGGCCAGAAAATTAGCACAAGCTGTAACACTCTTGTAAAGGGGAGGTGGGAAGGCATGGATGGAAACAAACCCCCAAACCATTCATGTGTTTTAAACAGTTTCCCTTCCCTCCATTCATGAAATGATATGGAACAGCTGGTCGTGAAACCTGGCTGCATATTTGTTAAATTGGAACAGATTACTAAATCAAATTTGTTGACCAATTTTCAAGTATGTGGCCTTGAGATATTAAAAGAAAAAAAAAAGTTTGCATTGACTGAAGGGGAGGGGGCAACAGGCCAGTGGTACGAACATTTCAGGCTGGTGGGATTTTTTGGCAGGGAGGAGGGGAGGAATCTAATCGCTAACTCTCGTGTGAGTACCCAGCTTAAAACCTCAGGGAATTTTATATAGTGCATGTTGTCAGTATTTTAATCATCCACAGCTGTCAAAACTCTTGTAACCCGCCTCTTCTATTTAAAATGTGTCTTCTAGGCATAAAATAATTAAAGGTGCAGGACCATAAGGTAGGCTCAGAGCCGCTGCAATGTGACAAAACTCCACATATGAAAGGCATTATTTCAGGAAGTTTTAAATATAAATTTTGTTTTGTCAGAAGGCTGCAGGGCACACATTTTCTATACTGTCAAGCTTGATAGTAACAATATTTATATTTCAAATAAAAAGATTAAATTGCAGTCTTGTGTGTTTCTGGTTTTCACATAGTTTTTACCAGTGTATCATAGTGTTCCATATCAGTGTGTCATCGAAACTTTTTTTTTTGCTGACACCAGTTTTGCTTTATTGTAATATTAAGTCTTGTACTGTCAGTCCCTGAATTGAAATAATGAGGGCAGACAGTAGTCTTGTTGACTTACCTATATCTTCCCTTTCCTCAGAACCCCCCCAAAAAACCCTGGAAACAACACAAAATAAAAACAAATCCATTCAAGAAGCCGATTGTAAAGAGCGAGCTTTGGAGGTTGCTAATATAAAATGTCTTTGTGTGTGCGTATGTGCGTGCATGCACTTGGGTGTGCGTGTGTAATCTCTGGGTTTGTGTGTGTGTGTAATTCTGCGGTTTGAAGACCCCAGCTTGCGAGCTCTTGTTCATGTGCCTACCAAAATGCTTGAGTAGCTTCCAAAAAGATTCAAGCTTAGTACGAGAATATGGATGGAAGAGGAGGAGAGGGCAGAGACGTTTCTGAATATTTTCATCTTCTCTATTTGTTTTTAATATTAAAAGAACTACCCCAAAGAATGAGCGTGTCGGTTGTTTTGAGCTGCCTGGTTGGCAGTTGTGAACGTCGAGCTACCACCCACGGGCCCGTCGCTCTCCCTGGTTCGCAGCTCGGCAGCCCCCGGGGGTTGAGCCCGGGCCCTGGCTCATGTYGTCTGTGCGGCGCTGGGCTTTGCAGGGCGACGGGCAGAAACGTGGGAAGGTTCTGGCTGCGGCGGGGACTGAAGTGCCAGTTGGAGTCGCTTCCCCTGCCAGCCGGGGCTGAGCGGCTCCCCTCGGCGTGGGTGCGAACATCACAACCCTTGTGGGAGTCTGCAACTGGCCAGGACTTGCTGTGCCGATTCCCCCACTTCTACCACTGCGTGATGATGATGATGATGATTTTTTCCCCCACTATCGCTCAGTGCCAGCTGATGCTTACAGCTCCCCTGACTGTGATGCATTTGATAAACTGGATTAACCAGAAAAGCAATTCTAAATTTGGCAGTTGTGGAAACTGCTCAAGAATCGCTATCAACCTGGGCATGATATGAGCTTGATTCCTCTCTCTCTGTTGCTGTTCAGTGGCACTTCTTTCTGTCACTCGAAGCCTTTGGTCTGTCATGCGGTCAGTCATGATTTTACAATAATGACATTAAAAGTAAACACCACTATTGATAATGTGTAAGATGGGCTTAGCTGTATTGCTGATACTTAGCTATATTGCTAAGGCAACTTGCAGGGAACTGACTGTAGAAGTGCATCTCCAAGAAACTTGTCAGGCAGGAAATATTATTTCTTTTGTTATTAGTTTCTATACCAGGAAAAGCAAACTGCCTGAAATACATAAGCTAATGAGTGACAGATCTGACCATGTAATTCTCATGAATATCCTTGTAATTACTCAGTTCTCTCCCCATTTTATGCTGTAATATCAACCCTGAAACTGCCCAGAGAATAACTTCCTACTAAAGGAAACCTGTGGACGTTGAAAAGTTATTCAAAGTTATGCAAAGCCAAAAGAGTTTTGAGTTTTGGATTTTTTAAAGTGCTACTGATATTCTACAGTAACAATCTTTTATTTCATTCTGTAACTGGCCAAGAACTTTTTAGTTCAYTGTAGAAAGTGGTTAAAGAGTTTCATGGATTATACGTACATGAGGATTAAACGTCAGTAAAACAGTTGTGCCTAGTTAAGAATATCCTTGCCTTTTCCCRTGTATAAATCTGTGCCTATGTGCATCCCGCTCCTAAATTCTTTGCAAAAGTGGCCAGCCTGATGAATTGATCAAAGTAGGTGCATCAGGGGAAGATATTTAAAAGTAAAGCTTACATACAAGTGGAAAAGAGGAGACAACAGGTGGCACTATCCATTTTATTCTCCAAATCTGATCTTGCCTAGCACCCCCCCAACCACTTTTTTCTCAGATTGAACTGATGGATGTACAAATCAAGCTATTGCAGCACACACATTTCAAATGAGGTAGGCCTATTCTGATGGAAACATCTGGTTTCATTACACCAGGTAACACCTGCATGAAATTACATCTGTGCTGAAAGTCCTTTAACAGAATTTGGTAATTAAACTAAGGCAATCTAATCAAAGAAAGGCATGAAGAAGGTGATACATGAAGTTTCATTCTCTGCCATGTAAATAAACTGCATTAGTATATTGGGTCTTTCAAGAAATGGTTAACATCAACAGCTTGCAATTGAGTAGATTTCATGTTAAAAGCAGCCTTCCATAGTATATCCATAATATATATTCTGATCTTCCAAACAAATCTCCAGGGTGCTGTCTGGATTTATTGCACTTAATAGCATATTTTTTGGAGTGTACAATGTGTGGGTCCAACTGAATTTTACTAGGATATTCCGTGGCTCAATTTCCTTTCAATATGTAACTGTGTCCTTTTCAAATTTTACTTTAAAGGCTCATATAATTGATTGCGTTGGTGGAAAGCCTTTGTTCTTTGCCCTATCAAATGGGTTCTGAAATGCCAAGACTAGCCTTGAACTGAGCACAGGCAAGGAGCTCAGTCAGTGTAGCGACACCCATGCCTGAGTGGGGTTTTTGAGTTGGTTTGACATGTCCAATGTCCAGGTTCCCCTCCGTGTGTCCTGTTGCTGTGAAATGACCCATATCTGAGCCTGCAACTGGTTGAAAATGGAGTTTCTGGCTTCGATCCTTGGTTGTCTTGTGATTCTCCTCAAAGGAGATGGTTTCCCCACCTTGGAGTAGGTTGTGTGTTAGCCCTGCATGGGGTACAGGCACTTCTGGCTYTGTTTGTGCTATATTCTGCCATCTGGCTATGTCACCTGGAAGGCATAAATAAAGCCATTGTTTCACTCATTCTATCAGGGGTTGCATATATTTTCCTTGTCAGAAAGCACAGAATAATAGATCCAGCAGAAATCGCAAATAAATGCTACTACTGTTAGAAACAGACCAAGGGCAGAAGAGTTAATGCTCATAGTTTTAGGATGAGTTCCAGCAATTCTTTATGGAGCTGATTGACATTTTTTCACAGATTCCCCCTCCCCTCCAAAGCTGACTTTTTGGCCACAGAAAAAAATTTAAATGAAAAAATTTAATCTTGGTAATAAATGCCCTTGCTAAGTATAATAAGTTTTCCAGACCTTCTCTAGAGAAAGAACAGTCCTTGGAGCATAACTGGAAGTCAAGGTCTCATCTTGGAAGTCAGCTTTTAGGCAGACTGTTTCTTTCTCTGCTTTTGAAGCAGCATATTGCTAATCACCTGACCTTTGAACAAATGCAACTTATTTGTTCGGGATACTTTCATCCATGTTAATCCAGATGTGCCTTTTAAAAATATATTCCTCCTGTTGATTGCTTGATGTTCTCAGAATCCCTTTCCATGTACATGCCCTCAAGTGTGGGACACGGAGCAGTGCTGGATTTGGGAGAGCCGTCAGGGAGAAGTAAACTCCAGAGCTGAAAGGTCACCTTGTCAGAAGTATGTCAGAATGTTTTAAGCTGGTGGCCTCTGCTGATTGCTGCTACTGTCTCTTGCTACAGGTTGAGGACCAAAGAGCCCTTTACAAGTGAGCTGTGTTTAGAGGTAGAGACTAGAGCCAGGAGCAGGCTGCAAGCTTCCTAACTTATCCTTGAGACACACCTCCTATGCAAACTTGCTGTGCTTGTCCGTTGTGAGTGTAACGTGTACAATGTCTCTGTGCTAGTGCTTTCAACATGAGGCCGTTCGAGCTTCAGTCTGAGAGCCAAGCGTGTGCATGGCATTCTGGCTAGTGCARTAGCCCACAAAAGTCTTTTCCTCCTTCTCTAGCATCTGTAAATACAATGGAGATAGTGTTCCCTTGCTGTTTGCAAAGGTAAAAAAAAAACAGAAGACAGTGGCARTAAACTTTCTGCAAAACCCTACTCCGCTGAAGATTTAAAGGATTGACATTTGCATTATATTTTTTCCCCACCCAGTTCTCCTCATTAGCTGGATATCTTTATTCTCTAAATATTTACCACCTAAACCAAATTTACAATTTAATTTGCTGCATAAAATCATTTATTGACTGATAAAGCTCATTACTAAGGCCTAGCCCAAGCTGTAGCCTGCCACGACAGTTTTAATTCTTGTAGCAGCAGGCTACTGCAAGAGAAAAACAATCCTGTCACGTTAACGGCAGGGGTCTAAATTATTCAAATACACTAAATCCTCCCAGAACAGTTCCCCTGCTCATAATTTGTCTTTTCTCACCAACAATTAACTAGCAGTATTCTAAGTTAACTATGCCAACTCTTTTGAAATCTCAAGGAAAATGGAAACATACATGCAACAAATGTTTTTAGAAAAGAATACATTAAAAGGCCAATGCTGGGAGACTTCCTAGAAGAATGTAATTGTTTAAATTGATCCATGGCTTTCTTTAGTACAGAAGGAAATTACTGGATGTTTGCATGTGTAGATGGATGGATTTGATGCTCACTTTTGGTGTGAGATGGCACACTTTGACCATTATTTACACCTGCTGATGACCCATTCAAGTTCTGATGCGTATCAGTTCTGTTGAACTTAGAGGAGTGTCTCTTCTATCTCCTCACTTCTATCAGAGCGTTTGCTGTCTTCATGATTATGCATTGTTATAAATAATTGCAATACTAAATATACCATACTGTGACATGTAAGGCTGTAGTATGCTGTGAACGTGGTGAAGACTGACGGATATGGCTGGAAGTAGCTGATATTGGGCATCCTGAAGAAGCTGAAGGCCTGATTCTGTCCCAGTTGGGTCTCTTGGATTCTTCTTTGCAAGTCAGCCCAGTGAAATTGGGCTGGTAGGTGGTCTTGAAATGATTCTCTAATTAGGGCAATTTATGAAGTTAAGAAAAAACAAGGTTTCTGCTGTCTTATGTGCTTTGATTTTTGGCCCACTGATCAATTTGGTTTCAGTCCTCTGCATATTGCAGAATATGGGCTTGCTGTTTTCCTGATCTGTACTTTATTACTAGCTCCAGTAGGTAATAGACCCTATTATGCATGTGTGAATAGACACACATACACCCACTGGAAGGCTGAGCAAAGGGGGATGTTACCTCACTCCACTGATCATGAGGAAGAGTTATGGTTTTCTGTAAGGGAGAAATACTTCTGTTCTGCAGAGGACAATTCAAATCATGTGTGTCTTTGTGTATGTATGACAAGCTCAGCCCATACATCACAGTCAGTGACGGGCAATAGTAAAGTCTTTAGCATTCTGGTGTCTCGTATAAATATTGCTGCTATATAGCACTTTACACTGCTTGAGAAACCTAAGTCCAAATTTTCCTTGTCCCATTCATTTTCTCCCTTCAATTTTTGTGGCAGTCCCAGCGCAGAATAGCTGCTTGTGCAAGCCTTCAAAGTTAAAATGATGGCTCCAATTTGTGACCAAATAGCTTTGACATTGTCTGTGYGTTTGCTTGAGTTTATAAAAGACTTTGCTTTTCTTATTTAATCCTTTAATGTTAGGGCAGTGTGACGAATGCAGTAATTCTTTCTGGTATGTCTGTAGTGACAGTACTAGCTCTCCCATGAAATTCTCAGTTTTGAAACTTATAATTTTTTTTTTTACCCTCTCCTATGCATTACTATAGCATGCATAGTACTTTACTACTGGGATGCATCTCTGAAAATACATGTAAACATAGGATGGGTTTAAAATATATAAAAAGAATACACAAGATTATGCATTATTTGCTACCCCACTTTTCTAAATGTCATGTATCTGAGACCAGTGAATGTGGCTGCTCGTGACGCTGATTTACCCCAGAAGCTATGGCCTGTGTTTGATGTGTGCTCTTATTACACACTCTTCTTCCCCACTTCCAATGTCTTTTTATGTTCTGCTGATGGCTGCTGTTACCTGTGGACCACGCGACAAAAGCTGTCCTTCATGTTTTACACTGTGTCAGACAGTGCCAGACAATGCACCATGAACTCGGTTTTTAGGTGGAAATGGTTTTAAAGCATGCCCTTTCCCTCAGAGGAGTTATTGTCATTCATGAAAGATTATTTATCAGCTTTATCTGCTAACATTACTCATGTGCTGTATCTTTGATGGATTTCTCATCTTACGTTTCTAGAATACATGTGATGGCATCTCCTTCTCCTGTAACAGTTTTATTGTGACAACTGAGTAGACTGTAAGCACCTCTGAAACCAGGTACCTTGTCCATCCATCTTAGATCGAGTTCTGTTAGGGGACGATGCATGAGGAATTTCTGATATATCCTTCTAGCTAAAAGTACAGCTTGCATGTGGGTCCTAGCTTCTAACTTCTTAATTTCTGCTTCCATGAGATGACTGTCATTTTCTTTTACATCTTTCTGCTTCTACTGTCTCATACTTCTGGGCAGTCACCAGTCTTTGGTTTGTCCCTGGAGGAAAAGAAGTGTCTGTATCGTAAGAACTGAGCGTTTTCCCGGTGCGGTGTGATTGGCCTCCATCCAGTTCCTGCTTGATAGATCGGATTCTCCCTAGTATAAATCAAAGAGATTGCAGTGAATTCGGTCGAACTATGCTGATTTACACCGCCTGGAGGACCTGGCGCTGCAGTGCCAGATCCGTCACTTAGGGATGTGTCCGACGCTGCGGCCGGTTGAGCGCGTGCTGGAGTGCCGCCGCGGGGAGCTTGACCCGGGGCTGTTTATTCCAGACGTGCCCACAATTGCAATAAACCCTGGCTGCTCCGAACACGCTGTGCTAGCTCCTCTGTGTGTGTGCGGCTTCGAGGCTGAAGTTGGTTAATTGTGGCAAGTGTGGTTTTCTGGGACATCTAAGGGTTATGTCACTTTTCTAAAAAACTCTTTGATCTCGAATCAAAAGAAGAGGGTGGGTTTTTAATGCCGTCTTAACTGTGTGGCTTTTGCAAATTAAAAACCCACTTGAAATTGGTTATACAATATGTGCTTGTGTTTCTCTAAGACTGATGAGACCACCTTTGACTCTAAGCTGCTTTTTCTAGCAGATCATCAGGAAAATTTGGTAACAAACAGTTAGGAAAAGCTAGAGGGAGCTTTTGAAATAGAAACTGTGCTTTTCTCTGTGTTTTGCGAGCCAAGGCTTTAATTTACAATAATCACAATAAGGGCAGAAATGAAGCAGCTAGCGCAATGTCTCATGTCAGTAAGCAAAGTACTAGAAAAAAACATATTTTTATTCTGTCTTTGTCACTAAAATAATCACAGYCTTAAGTAGTTAGCATCAAGGGTCTTATTCATATCCCACTGATTTGGCCAGAATCTTGGAATTTACTGAACTTCTGATTAAACTGTTTGTTTCTTATTACCTTGTAGCTCCATATGTGTTTTTATAATCTAAGGACATTCTTCTCAATTGTTTGCACCTAATGCATTCATTTATGCATGCTGTGAGCTAGGACCATGTAGGTGAGAAGGTTTTTGAATTAATGGAGCCTTTCTTTTACCAAGGAGATCTGGCACATTTAACAAATACTGCAAATGTAAACCTATAGAAAACTAGTCCTGYTGGCTCTCTTTGTGGATTCTTTTGGAGTAGCCTGTGGACTTCAAAATATGTCTGAAATAAAAGCTGGAAACTACTACTGCTATTCAATGGATTTTGCATTTTGTTAAGCTACTGGGTGAAATGTTTGAAATGTGCTTTTTTAAATCCTGTTTGAAAACCAGATTTTGTAGATCTAGTAACTGATGTAACAGACATACATTGGAGTCTTTGTTGTCCAAATTATGTTTTTTCTGTCAGAATTCTGTGGTGGCAAGAGTAAAGACATTGATGAATTTCGGATTTCTGCAAAATCTATTTGATGCTTTAAGTAGTTTGACAAATTTATTAGAGTTTTGAAGAAAGGAAAAAATATTCCGGCTTTCCTTAAACAATAATATTTATCATAGCCCCTATTGTCTGGATGAGACTAAAGGAAAAACGTTGGTGGAACCCAGCTTTATTTCATTCTTTGTGAAAGAAATGAGATTTCTTATTGTGTGTATTCATATGATAATAAGCCTGGTCTGTTCTAAGCATAACCAGTCATCACTGTGTGTGGGTAAGTTGCTTGCCAAAATACCTGCATATGGGAGAGACATTCAAATACCATCACTTTATTTTGTTGGGATTTCCTTATAGGTACTGTGTTCACAACCACAGTATATATTTAACTTCTCTCATGCATATATACATGAGAGAGAGATTACATTTTCCAAAGCAACCAGTGATTTGGTGCAATCAATTTTTGGAGGGATAACTTAAAACAATTTTAAGCAACCATATTTTCAGGGAGATAAGTGCCCTCAACTTCTGAAAAAAATCTCTTCATCAAGTCTSTAGTTTAGCCACCCAAAATCACTAGTTGTTACTTGGAAAATTTAAGCCAGAAGTAGCTAGATGAAAAAAAAAAAAGTTCAGAAACCAATGGCAGTTATTACTCTTCTGGACTGCTGAGCTCTTTTGGAAACATGGCTATTTATTTTGATACCTAAGCAGGAACCATTTTGAAAATCTGCCGGGTACTTTGCTGCATTTGTTCACGTGGGAAAGGAGGAGACCCGGCTCTGCACGGCTTACAAAGCCAGAACTGCGCTGGTCTCCCGCTCCCCGGGCTCCAGGCAGTGGTGAGATAAATGCCCGCGAGCAATTGCCATGATCTCATTTTGCCTCCATCCCTATGACATGCAGTTGTTGGCTCCTGAAACCCCATTTGACTCAAGGCTACTGTATACATTTCATTTCTTTCATGTGAGCTCTTGAAAGTCTCATCTGATAAGGTGTGAGTAGCTGGTGTGCACATCTAGTTCACTCGACCTACAGCTTAACACGCTCTGTCCTAAGTGGAACTTTTCTGCCGTTTTGTTCAAATGCTACTTTGCGTGAAAGTAAGTCTTCTGTTCCTATCATTAAATATGCCTGAATCTTTGGGGGCACATCACAGAGATTTGAGGTTTTGYTGGGTTGAAGTCTGCCCTTGGATACAAATGTACAATTCCCAGTGTGATCTGCAGAGAATTAATCTGTCATTAGCAATATTGGGTGTAGCGTGTCTAATTCCCATGCACCACCCTGAAAATTTCCACCACCCCCACAAATGGAAAAGAAAAAGAGGACTATTCCACTTATTCTTTTTTATATGTAAATGAGACTTAAAATAATTGTTTGATAATGACATGGGTTTTTTGTTGTTGTTTGGAAATATCTCTTGACAATAATTTATCCTGCAATTATTGTTGCTTAGTCCTATCCTTATAATTAAGGTCAAGAAAGTGTTGTTCATCACCTCATTAAATGTTTTCTCTTTCAGGATGCCTGACTCTCTTTAACACAGCCAAGAGCTGATAAAGCCACTTGTATGCAGAGCTGGCTGCCTGCAGATCTTTGATCTTTTTTTTTCTCCTTCTTCAAGAATATGACTTTGTGAAGTAGTTGCTGCTGCAGTTTCAGTTTGTTGTTTTAAACAGCTCGGTTGCTATAAATACTCATTCACTTTGATTTCCAATTGGCCTTGTAAGACAATTGTTTTTTGTTGGATTCCCACTGAATAGATAGCTCTCCTGCCTTATTCTGTGGCTTTTTTTAAAAAAAAAGAGATTAAAATATAGCTTTCTTTTTAAGCTTTTCCACAGCTCACGTCTTCCTGAAAAGGAAAAACATCAACCTGTCCTGCTCTAATGGCTGAAGAATTCTTTGCACTTCTGTAATGCCTCTCCGTTGGTTTTATGGGGAGGGAAGGGTCTTGTCTGAGGCCAGGCAACAAATCAGCAGCATCTGCCAGATCTTTGATAGAGTTCTTTAACAGAAACCTCCCTTTATTCTGTTGTACTCTTCCTCCTTTATGCATTTTTGCATTTGAAAATAATCTGGTACCAGAAACCTGTTTCTAGAAGCTGTTCTGCTGTCTAAGATATCAGGGGTTGTGCTCGTGTGGAGGTTGGTCCCCCTGTGAGAACCTGTGTGCACCTTGCCTCCTCTGTCACTACGGTGGACAGTGGTAGTGGAAACCTCAGCTGCAGGCTGAAGGAGGGAAATTTGAGATGTTTTTATAAAAAACAAGTACTCTTAAAAGTCCTTCTGACCTTCCTACCCCAAAAGAAACAATCTAATATTGTATTGTATCTAATTGTATTGTATTGTATATCTGTTGTATTGTATTTAATATTGTAATTCACATCTTTCTGTGCTTTAACAATTGTATTTTTAGTAGTGTTATATCTTAGGATGAATGAATTCTTAGGATGATGAATTGCATTGGCTCTTTCAGGGCTAAAAATGAGGGACAAAAGAAAAACCTTCATGAAACTCCCGGTGTGGAGAAGGGCACACCCTTTGGCTGTTTCCTGCCATGCCTTCTCTGGCTCATGGAACAGGCAACTGGCAGAGCTACCTGGTTGTTTGTGTTGGTTTTCCTACAAAACTGAATTGGTCTCATCTTCCATTACTGCAAAAGTGACTGTGTTTATTATCATTATTCATTTTTATTATTATCCAGAGACTCACAGTTTGTAAAACATGCCTGGGAGTAGTAAAGAGACATAAAGAATGGGCGTATTCCACTGATGACTCAGCGGGGAGCTAAAATCAAGGAGTTTTGTGTGTGTGTCGGTGGGGCCTCTCTTTCTACTGTCCAGTAAAGGAGAAACTGGCATTTTTTGCAAGAGAGAAATACATACATCAGGGACTTTAGGAGTCAGTTTCCATAGAAAATTATCAGGACTTTTTCACGTAGGACTGAAGCACCTTTGACAATGTTGCGGGGGCTCTAGATTATTCACCTTGATCTTATCTCTTGCTATTCCTGAAAGGTTTGTATTTCTTTTGTTCCATTCCTTACATGGTTGCTTTCATTGCGGATCTCCTTTGTTTCCCTTTTTCAAACTTTCCTCCAGATAGAAAAAGGACCTTCACAAGTGTGAGGTACAGGCAAATAAGATGCCCTGAATTAAGATGAGACTACTCCTTACTCCTCTGCTCCAGGTTATGCCATGGTAATATAAAGTAGCAGCCAGTGTATTAATAAGTCCATGGTGCTTCAAATACCCTCTTTCCTCTTTTTTTTTTTTTTTTTTTTAGGAAAGTGCCAGTGTAGTAACATCTGCAATCATTTATTGAGTACTATTCAATGCTTTGAATAACTTTCATCTGCCTCACTTAAATAGTCTGTCAATGACCAAGGATACAAAGCCAGAAGCACATGTTTAAGACCGTGAATCATCCTTCAGTTTTAAGGGGGCTTCTCACCCACACAAAGTTCAGTTTGCGGTTAATGGGTCTGGGTGAGCTGGGGCCTGCGAGCCGAGTGCAGCGCCGTGATTCTCTTGGTGGTGACGGTGCAGGCAGGGAAGCTTTGAAAGCAAAGGGAGCAGCAAGTGCTCCTCTGCTAAGCCACTTAACTGATTAAAATGACCCAGTGATTCATTTAAGTAAGAGATTACTTGCTCAGGCTTGAACTGCCTAGTAATAGTTGATCTTGACTATTTGCGTAATCTGATATAAGTGAATTTCCCTGTTAGCAGAGGCAGCTGTGCTTATACCTGAAAGGTTTTTGTTTAAAATAAGAGTTCAAATAAAACCCCATACCTTTCCAGTGATCCCAGGGCTTTCTGTGTGGGGCAGTCCCCAGGTAGGGAAGGCCTAGATGTTCCTCCTCCTGCTTTATTAAAACGAGCGCTTGGCGGCAGGGGTAAAATTGGGATTGTGGTGATTAAAAGAGAGGTCACTTGTTTTACGCCAAAGAAGGGAGTGCCCTTATAGCAGGTGCTTGTGGTCCCAGGAGAGGTCAGTGTTCACATGCTGCCGCGATGCTCCGGGATGTGCTCCGCCGTGCAGCGAAAAGAAATGAGTTCGGTGTTCAAGCAGAAATTGGATGTGGTCAAGGAGGAGACGTCTGCTGGGAACTATGAAATATTGAGTCACCACCTCTGGGCCAGGAAGGTGGAGGGTGAAGGCAGGCCTGCGGAAGCATCAGCAGCCACCTTCTCCGTACTCCTCCGGGGGTGGCTGTGATCGGCTGTGCTCCATGCGGGATACGGGGCTGCAGGGATCTGTGGTCTCATGGCCATTCACGTGCCCCTGTGACTTCAAATTCAACAGCGTTAGCTCATTTAGGTGAGGGCTATGCTGCTACAGGGCATAAAATAGTGAAAATACAGTTTGGAGTAAAGTCCTGGAAAGGAGAAATCATCAGTGACTTGACCCGAAAGCTGGGTGTATAACTCCTTGTGGAGTGAAGGGAAAACCCGTCATAATTAAATAAAAATGAAATACCTTTTTTGGATGTGCCAGGGCCTTAACTGGTAAAATGCTCTGGCCTCTTGTCAAAAATCCAGTTAGTCATGTGTATTCACATGTGTGACCCAGATTCGCACCAGATGATGCAGAAACCAGTGGCCCACTTGAAAGCAGACATTTGCCACATAGCTCCAGACATGGTGCCTAATTCCATGGAGTCAACAACGAAAGAAATTGGGTGTCCCATTTCAGGGAAGAGAGGCTTCTTGCAGCTGACGCTGCGGGCAACATGGCCAGCTCTGACCCAGCGAGTAGACCACAGTGATCCACCTTCTGCCCATCAGCTCTTCAGTGTCCTGTGTTCCAAATACTCCTTGAAGTATACAAGTGGAAGGATCTTCCAAACCCTTGACTAGAGATCCTGTCTGATTATGTTCCTGTTATAATATGAGCTGGTCACCCTTGCTTATCACTAAAGCTTCTTCTGTAAGTCACTGGTGCTACAACCAGCGTGTTTCAGGGGAAGATAAATCCTTTAGTACGCGTTAGAGCAGCTTTAGTGAGAGCTACCTGTCAGCTTAAATCTCCCAGAAATTAGTTAAAAAACACTCCAGATCGGAGTGGTGAGTTCCAGATGCTTGAGTGCACCTTGGCATGGATGTATTGTGCACATAGAAGTGTGATTCTGCTCCTAAGAATCCTTTTTYTTCCTTTTTTTATCAGCTCATATGGTCTACACCTGTACTTTGTTGGCAACACAGCCTGCTGCAGCTTCAATTTTGAAGATTCACAGGAACAAATCTCAGCTGTCACTTAGCTGTTTGCTCGTGTGAATGTGTGAGGGGGACTTTTGTTTCCTAAGTTGGGAAACCTAAATGTTCCCTGATGAATTAATACATTACATGAACAGACATTTATTTGATTCTTTTTTCATTTTTCTTTTTCCATATTTACATTAATAAGTAAGGGGCAAGAAAAAGCAGAACCTTTTTCAAGATTTGTTTTTACCTGCTGAAACCAAGCTAAAAAGAGTAAAATTGGAACACTGCCTCACTAAATTAAAMTTGAAATTTAAGGATTTGAGATCCTCAGGCCTTATTCTGATTCTTCCTATTTCAGATCAATGGGCAAGGGTTGGTCAATACCATCACTTGTGGCCCGTTTCTTTGAAGATAAAAGTAACCATCATTTTTGCTGTTTTTTTGTCTTGCATTCATTGGCTTTGTGGTCTGCAATCTCTGACATAGGAGCTGGTAGGATTATGGTCAATTTTTTCCTCAATCATTCGTGCTCAGGTGGTGGTATTAAAAAAGGCTTCTGTTTTGGCCTGTGTCTGTTTTACACCCTGATTAATAGGTCAGCTCAGGAAGCATAACTGGAAAAGCCATTTCTAGAGGTTGAGCAACGCGGCACTTCTCCAGTACGTATTCCATATACGTAAGGGGTAGGCTTCAGTGATCTGTCATAGCAAGACTAATAGGAGGCACTGAAAACCATGCTAAACATTGGAACGGTACACGTCCTTCTGTATAAAAAAGATGTAGTGTCTTCATCTAACCTCCACAACGCCATCAAAATAAATGGAAAGTGCTTATCCTTTTAATTCCTTTTGATAATTAGGTCTTGGCTATATGGATATATTAAAGACCAAATGTGTGACTTGTCTTTGGATTCTGGTCCATACTTGTCTAAACTGGTAATTTTCCCTACTGGGAAAAGATATTATTCATCAGTCACTTAAACAGTTAAGCAAATCTTTTGTGGGCCTGATTCTGAGCTGGCAGTTGGGCATAACCTTTGCTTCAGTTACATTACTGCTGATTTATTCCAATAAAAAGGAGAAGAGAGTGTGTCCCACTTCTGTGGTGACTAAGACCTACAAGAGAGAGTAGCACGACATATTTTCTAGGAATTTTTTGACTATTTTAAACAGTGGCTTAGATTTAGTTTTTGGAACTCTGTTGGCTTCAGGAGGAAGCTCTGTGCATTTCTCATTCTGATATATACCTATTGACCTTTCCAAACTGGTCTTTAGTTGACTTTTTAGTGTGACTTTCTAGCTTTTGAGCAATTTTGGTTTCAGTAAAATGGAGTGTTGCCAAATGGGTCTTTATCATGTTAAGTTTTATTTATTGACAGCTTGATCCCACATTCATTGAAGGCAAGAGCAATGCTCCTATTGATTTTCATGGCGTAGGGTCAAGGCCTTATATATGGCAATGGGCAATATGCCAGCAGTAATCTGATTTGTTTTGCTCTTCGGATGCATGTATGACTGAAAATTCTCATAACTGACAATTTGGGAATCAAAATCCTCTGTTTATCAGGACTTAGTACAACTGAGGATGGATTTGCCAAAGTCCAGTGTTGTAGTGAGACCACTAGTGTGGGTGAAGGGAAGGTTTAGTTTCCATGCCAGTCTGTGACTTTTGTGGAAATGTGTTTGTGTCCTATGGATTCTGATCTATTATGAATCAGCGGTGGCCCACCAACTCATTTTATTTAAACTACTGAAGATTCACAGATGAGTTGAGTTTTACTTGCAGTCACCGTGGACTGCAGTGGAGCCAAAATTCTGGTGGCAAAATTCCTGAGCTAACTGGTTTCCACTTTAAGTTAAATTTTAAAAAACATTATGATGATTAAACCTGGCTAATTATTGTTGTCATGAACACTAAGCCACGTGTGGGGCCTTCAGACTGTCTCAATGTCATGCTGCTTCATTGATTATTTTGTTCCCTCCTTGAAATATGTTGTTCTGGGAATAGGAGCAGACTGTGGCCTTCATGACATGTCCTAGAGTGATTCTGGAGTTAAACATTAGATTCAGTGGGAAAAAAAAAAAATCCAAAAAGAGAATAAACAAAATAATCTAGGACTCCAAAGTCTGGACCCCGTGGTGCTTGCAGCTTACATAGTTTATGGCCTGTAGCATACATGGGGAAGGAAAACAGGTCAAATGTTTCTTTCGCCTCCCAGTGCTCCACCAGTGTAGCCCGTGTTAGTCCTGCTGCTGTGTACCTTAATGATAGTTCTTTTATGTAAAGAGTGCTGGATAAGGCTGAAGCTCAAGTGGGAGTTTGCTGTTYCTGGCTGGGCAAAGGAGATGCGGCAGCGTGAACTGGGCCACCATCCAGCAGCAGAGGCGTGTGCCGGCAGCCCCGGAGAGAGCCAGTGCATTCAGCGCTCCCGCAGTGCACGGCCACTACCCCCAGGCACTAATACACTGCAATGACTTTGTATCAAGTCAGGTTTTCTTTTTAATCCATTTTTATTCATATTCTTTTCTTCTCCCTTTTTCCCTCCTCCTTACACCTTTCTGGATTTCTTTCAACCCTCCGTCTGTAATATCAGCTATTAGCATCTGGAGGCGGACGTTGCCTCAGCTCACATTGTGGTGCCCTTCCATTCTACCTGCGGCGCCGGTGGCTGTGAGCAGTTGACCCTGGGACACAATCCTCTCTAGCTTCACAGCACTGCTGGCATGTGTGCCTGAGAGCTTGCTGTGATTAAAGTTGATTTAAAAAATCAGGAGGTAAGGAGGTAATGCTCCATTCACCCAGCTGTACCTGGAGCCAGTYGTTCATGCTTGAGAGAGCCTATGGCTGCAGGAGAGCTGCATTTCCTGGGGGTGTTGGGTGGTGGTGCAATCAAAAGGGCTAAAATTGTATATTAGGTGGTGGAATTTGATCTCCAACATGTAGGGGCAGATTTTAGATGTGGCACACCAAGGAGAAAGCCTGTCTGATTTGCATGACAATGTTCTGCTGCCTGGGAAATGTGTAGGACATGGAATGAAATACAGCCTTGGGGAAGCAGCAGTTTTGTCCAAAGAAATGAAGAGATATTAATTTAGTAAAATTGCATAGATCTTTAGTAGGTGCAACTCTGGAACAGGAGCCAGTGTTTTCTTTGATGGGTCCTGTCAGTGATGAGAAATCAATCACAGTGCACAAACCTGAATTTCAGCTGGTTGATCCAGTCTCCATTGCACCTGTGCTGTTCCTTCATTGCTCTAAAACAGAATGTGGCACATTAGGTTTCCTTTTTTAAAGACAAGCTTAAAAGATGATACACTTAAGTCAAAAATGAAATTTAAATAAGGATGAAACTGTAGTTTATAGTAATAACTTAGGTGCATATAATCTCCAAATTAAACATTTGTATGTCCTCTGGGACACCTGTAAGGTAGGCAAACAGCAGAGGTATATGCCTGCTGGTTGTGCATTAGAAAAAATGGGTGGAAACTCAACCTTGTTACCTAACAGGGTGGCTGGTGCTGCAGGGCATCTTTATTAGTCTGCTACTAATGGGAGCAGTGATGGGAACCAGGGCAGGAAAATGCCTGTCTATGACTAAGCAAAAAACATAACCTCAGCTTTCATATATGGATTATTGAAGTGAAGCTCTTAGCTATTTGTCACTAGCTGAATAGGTATTTAGATGTTCTGGGAAAAATAATTAAATCATCACAGTGTGAAAATATCTGAAAAACTGGTGTCTAAAACCTCAGAGATTTTTCTCTAGACAGCAGCTACTGTTTGGGAAGAGTAAATTTTCTTCTAAATGGTTTTCATAAGAAAGATATTGTTACCAACTCTTCTTGATACTCAGCTCTTTTAGCATTAGGACACTTGCCCACAGGCTGAGGAGCATATCCTTTGAGCAGTGTTTGGCTAAATGCTTGAGATTTTCATCTCAGCACTCAGATAAAACGTTGATGGCCATTTTCAGATTTTTAGGTCTTACCATCATCTTCCTTCATGCTCAACCAGATTATTTCACYCAACAGTGGTACCAGGTAGCTCCTAAGTTGCTATTCAGAGAGAGATCCTGAATTGCCCTCAAGAGGTGCCTGACTTATTTCTCTTGCTTATATAAGTAGCATAGCCTATGTTGTGCATTATAGGCATTATTATGCATTCTAGGCTGTGCTACTTATAACTAATTTGTGTGAGGTGAACAAGGCACAAGGCATATGGCTTTAAGAAATCACTCTGCATTGCCTTGAAGGGTGTTACCTATTGCTGCTTAGTAAGTGTTTGTTTCCTTTCAGCACTAATCTCCCACAAAATATTTGACTTAAAACACTGGAGGCTTACAGAATTGATATAGACGGGCAGAGACAGCTCAGTGCAGGCTTCTCAGCTGTGGCTGACCTTGCCCAAAAGCAGTCTTTTATCATGCCTCCCCCAGGAAGACCCATGATAGCACATTACTTCATTTCGTTTCTTTCTGGAACATCTCCTCCTGAATTCAGAGTCTGTTCCAGCTCCGTGTGTTGCAGTCTAAAGGGAGTGAGGAAGCCCTGTAAGTTGTTCTTTAATTTCCTTTGCTACAGTTAGATGTTTGGTCAGCCAGAGTCACATGGTATTGCTTTTGATTCCCCAATGAATTGGTACAACTTTTCAAAACCAAAGCCAAGGCAGGAACAGTGGAGCTGCCCAGCTCCTAGACAAGCCCTCCGCACTCGTCACAGCAGCCGTTGTTGCAGAAGAACGAAACTTGAAGCCGTACGTGGCTCTTTTCTCCCAGAGCCTTTGCGCTCGGCTCTCTTCCGCCTCCAAGTCCCTGAGCCCAGTGATGTTGCTGGTACCCCCCAGCACCTCGCTTCCTTCCTCCTGACTGCTCTGCGCAGCCCACGTCTCCTCCACGAACAACTTGATCTTATCTCATGTTGCCCTCCTACATCTCCTCCTTGTAACAACTTCAAAACCCTCCTCGTATCTGATTTCCACCTTTGTTTTCTCACCATCTCCTCTGTCTCCAGTTCTTGAAGTGTGCATTCAGCTACAGTTCAATGCTATGAGCTAGCAAAACRAGTGGATGGTTGTACAGACTAACTCGTGATGTGGCTCTGCTGTAATCCTCAGATACGTTTTTCCCCTCCTTTGCTCCTTTGTTCATGGTTACCCCTTACTGTGCTCCTGGAATTTCTAACCCAGACGATAAATGAGGACAGTGGAGATTGTAAAGGTAATAACAGAAATGAAATATCAGGCCAGGTCTTTAGCTGGAGCAAATCAGCTGCTGATCTAAACCAGCTGGGGATTTGGCCCACTCTAAAATGAAACTGTAGGATAGGAAGAATCTGTATAATTTTTCCCCAAAGAGCACTTTTGTCATGATGCCAGACTGATGTTTCTATTCTTGTTTTTAAAAATAATATATTTTAAAAAGTGATTGTCTCATTATTGCCCACCTGTGGTCACAATATTGGTTCTTTCAAAAGCGAATATGCCAAGTCCTTAAGGCACTCTGTGGTGACTCTTGAAATGGCTTCGTTCAGCACCTGGGGTTTCTCTTTAAAACTGTTAATCCAAA
Source organism: Apteryx rowi (assembly GCF_003343035.1). Lineage (NCBI taxonomy): Eukaryota > Metazoa > Chordata > Aves > Apterygiformes > Apterygidae > Apteryx > Apteryx rowi. The sequence goes on along the minus strand of NW_020447196.1, from coordinate 9,893,481 downwards.
AAGACACAAGACCCACATTTGTTTCAGTACCCAGCTCTTAGTGGCTGCAGAACGCCTTACCTCAGAATTTAATGTTTAATGATTTTTTTTTGAGATTTGATGGAAGGCATCAGGACACCCCCTTCCACCTCCAGGAAAGAGGACATTTAGGAGTGAAACATTCTGCCACACAGTATTTGGTTCATGAGCCACACATTTGGCAGTTTCAGTTTTATACAACCTTAGATAATTATACCCAATATCAACCCAGTCTTGCACAGCTCAGCTTCAGGTTATTTCTGTGTTTACTCCCATGCATAACTGGACCAGGAAGGAATAGGGAGCCGAGAGCTTGTCTTCTGGGTGCCCTTCCCTGCAATGGCTGAGTTTTCTAGATGGCAATCTGGAGTCTGCTACTGCTTGCAGTCTCTATCAAAGTGTAAACCAAGGAGATGGTCTTCACCAATCATTAACTACAAGGCTGGCATAAAGGGCTAAGTCTAGTAATTGTACTTCTAAAAAAAAAATGTCCACAACTCTCACGGTAGGTTCTGTTCAGCCTCACCAGTCATGACATGTCCTTTCTTGCATGCAGCAACAAAAATAGACCCAAGTGCTGAAGGAGGGAAAAAAAAAGAAAGAAAAGAAAACCCAATTTGTTCCCTATTAAGCTGCTGAAAAGCTTAAACCCATTTCTATTCCAGTTAGTAGCTAAGTGAAAATGTAACTGCTTTATATATTTCACTAGAATTAAACTTAAACCTACAGAATTAGGTTTATTAATTTCTGTCAGTGCTCAATGGGGAAATAAGAGTGCCCATTCATTAAGGATACACAATTACTGCAGACAAAAATGAAGCACAGTGCTATTAACCATAATAAAAATGTTGAACACTGTGGAAATTTTCATTAAATAGAATCTATTCCTTATATGACTCTACTTAATCCTTTCTGTCTTTTTTTCCCTTTGTGTTCTCCAACTCATTTTATTTTATTACTTAACTTTTATATATGTTTCTTAAAGTAATTATGATTAAATATTTTTTGGTAGTAAACAGTGTTATTTCATTAAAAAATCTTTCCCCACACTTATTCAGTGAAAAATAGTCTTTGGAAAACAATACAAGCATTAAGTAGGGCTTCATTATTATTTTAGCTCATAAACATAAAAGGGAAACATGCAACAAATGAGAAAGAAAACCATACCAGCCTAGCCACTAAAATGTCATTGACTTCATGGAGTGGATCCGTAGTTGGAGGATACTGGTGTATTAGTATAAGTTCACTGAAATCAACTGAAAATCAAAATGGTGGTTATTTCAGAAAAGAAATAAATGTTCTAGGGAGATTGAATGTGTTCATGCTTTACTAAAAAGTTAAGCCAAAATAATTAAGTATGAACAAAATATTCTCAGAATTTTAGTATCTTAACATACACTTTGAGAAGTCACTGATCCCACATTTAGACTCTGAATTCCTTATCGCAAACAGTATGTCATTTGAGGGACATAGCTTTCAGTGCTTGAGAAAGATCATCAGTTAGTAACTATGATATGGATTAGCTGATGACTTCAGCTGATGAAACTCTGTTGAAGCCAATGGGATTATGTTCATTTCCAGTAAATAAAGACCTGTCTCCAGATGAGTTAAAAACGATTGTGACAGTGCCTGGTGCAGTGGATGACCTGCGTTCCTTGCACAGAAGTAAATGAATAATAAATAGCTTTGCTCAGTTGATCAAAGATATTTATTTAACCTGAGGGCTACATTATTAAAGACCTCCTTAGGAATGTCTATGAGGATTTTGTTCATGTTCTTGTACTTTCGGAGTCCTGAGCAGTTTTCAGATTGTCCGTACTAGACCCACAGCTCCAGCATATCAATAAGTAAAGCCAGGAGACTTGGGGAATATAACTGAAGAGGAACRTAGTCTGATGTGGCCCAGGGAAGAAGGGATGAGGTGAACAGTGGTGTTCATGTGAGGTAAATGTGATGCTGGATTTGAGGAGGMTAGGTTAAAATTTTACTTTGGATGACAAGAATCATTATAGACTTGCACATAGCTTTTAAAACCGCACTAAAATTCGCTAAAACTGCACACACTATTGTCATTATTTTGGATTATCACTGTGCTTCAAAGCTGTGTCCCCCGAAGTTTGGAGTCTGCTCTCTAGACTGATAGGGCCTTCCTTTGCAAGCGGGTCTGCAATACAAACTACAACAAGAATATTAAACAGGCTGGAGAGGTTAAAATCCAGTGGGTTTCTAGGCCACTGATTCAAGTAAAATTCAGTCCTAGTTCTTCTCTACATTCTTTTCCTTCATGAATGTCTTAGGACAAAGGGATTTCCTAGGTTAATATTTTTCAGCTCGCCCTGGCAACTCTTGAAAAAGGGAATGGGCATTTCTTAATTTATGCCATAGTGATTGATGACCTTGGCAGATTTCTTATGCTTCATGGACTTTTGCTATTTCTATAGAAATTATTGTTTAAATGATTCGTCCCAATACAGACTATTAAGATGACTGACAGGAAATGATATGACTCTACTGTATTTGAGCCATCTAAGGCAAGTTACCTCAGTCCAGCCAGAAGCATAGACCTTCTTGAGTAAGACTTCTGCAGTTTCATCAGTGCTTGTAGGCCTCAGTGAGGGATTTTAGTTAGCTCACTGTTATTTGTTGTTTGTATAGTTCTGTGGATGCGATCAAATGTGAGCATGAAAGATTTTTGACCAACTAGCTGATTTGCAGGGACAAATGACTCTTGTGCTCACGAATAAGGTAGTCTAAATGCTACCATTTGCACTTATGAAGAATTGTATCAAAAGCCTTTTCAGAGTTGGTCGGATAGGTTATTTATAGATCTTTTTCTTGGATGACCTGATTGATGATATGCAGATGGTCAAGGGGGCATTAGCTTATTCTAAAGCCTTATTGTGTCCAGAACTGTTTGAAGTCTAGCTTCTTATTTCTCTCTATTAATAGCACCTTTCAGTTTGGGCCTTGGTTGCAGGCTTGGATGTTCCGATAGCTTCTCTGTTTCTTTATCCCGTTTTCACCCGGGAGCTGAATGGGACACTTGTTTGACTTTCTGGCATTTAAATACTGGGAAAAAAGGCACCCTGAGACAGAAAAGATGGGAAACCACTGTATTTGTCCACCTCTGCATCCCCCAGTAATGGAGCACATGACCCTGTTTCCATGATTTGGTGCTGTATGGCTGCTGAAGGACTCCTTTTCACGTTCGGATGTCCTCTGCAGATACAGCTCTGAATCAGAAAGAAATTGCCATGACCATTGCCATGTTCTTGAATTTGATGGACAAAGTAAGGTGTGGAAACATAGAGATGGATTATAGCCAAAAGAGACTGTTTTCTGAATAGACCTAGGCTACTTAGCATTCAGTAAACAGCTTTAAAAAGGACACTAAAAACTGTCTATGCGCTTACTACCTTGGTATGGTTAACTAGTCAGAGTATAACCACAGAAATATGAGTGCATTTCAATAAACATACAAAATGGCTTCATTTTCAAAGTACAGTAGTTCCCCTAGGTATTCTAAAATCTATTCTTCTGTAGACAAATATTCATTTTCTTTCGGCATTAATTGTAGCATTGTTGCTGATAATGCTTCCTGCATTATACTCAGCTGCTTCATACTGTGGATAAGAGAAATCAGATTGAGAGCAAGAACAGAAAATACTAAGATTGCAGCTGCATCTCCTGGGGAAATTATTGCCATTTCAAATGTCAGTCAGCCTGATTCATTATTAAGGGGGAGCACAAGACACCTCCTGCTTGAAAACTGGTCTGCACAGAAATGGCAAGCTGATTTTATTGTTACTGTACTGGTGATGTAACCTTATCAAAATATGCAAAGGTTCTGTTTTGTCTCAACTACAGGCATAACCTTTGGTATCCTGGGTAGTGGCTAAATTAATCCACTCCTTCAGAACAATGCGGTTTCAAACACGACAAAACCCTCCCGTTGTTAAAGAACATTTATCTGCTTTACTTTCATTTGCATTTTCCATAAATTGAGTAGCAGGAAGTGTGAAACACCTGAAGTTCAAAGTCTCTGGAATGCACAGATGTTGATTTTCATTATAGACTCCAAAGACTGGCTCCTAAGCAACACTGCAGAGATTTTTGTGTAACTTAACCACTTTCCATGGGCGTGCGGGGACTTGGAAAACTCTCCAAAGAGCAATACGATGGAKTCCTGGAGGATTGGGAATGGCTGGTGTGCCAGAGTGAGAATTGAAGTTATTGTCAAGTAACCTTTTGATTATCTGGTGGGATATTTCCTTAGTTTGACTGGGTTTCTTTTCAAAGATAAAGTTGCAAAATATCACAATGCTTCTGTTCTTTTAATACCCCTCTGCCCAAAGATATAAAAGTGTGTTGCCAGCTCAGACTCTTGGTTGACCTTCTCTTACTTTGTTATGTATAATGCATAGCAACGTATGTTCTCAGTGCTCCTGCAGGCCTTTGCTTATACTGCCTGCTCAGATTTACTACTGTGGCAAAAAGAAAGGAATGAGAATGCCTTAATGCACATTCACTCCAATGAATGTGGGGAATGCTGGGCATTTCATGAGCATCGCCCTGCTAAACATGTTTGCACAGCAGCTTGTGGCATTTTTGACTGCAAATCTGTTTGGGAAGCAGACCTGTGGTTGGGTGCACCTGAGTGAGGTATTTCCCATGTAGTGATATGTAGGGCAGACTAGGTACTGGTATTCACAAGACCGTATAGCATGTTTTTTTAACCCAGTGGGGAAAGCTGGCTGTTTAACCTGTCACTTGATGTCCACTTAGTCACACATGATGCTTTCTGTGAGCACTGTCTAGCCGAGTGTTGGCGCAAGCATCCCGTTAGCGATATTGCGCCTCCCTTCAACAAAGGCAACTCCGTGGCTCAAACGTCCAGCCTTCCCTTCGCCATCTACACCAAGGCATTCAGTGAACCCTGCCTCTGCTTAGTGGGTATAAATGCGTATATTATTGTTTATTGCCTACTAAGTGGGCAGAATGTCTTGTCATCTTGCAGCTATCCCTCTTCTGTTTTCCCCTCTGGGGGGGGGGGGGAAGAGGCATTTAGATTAAAGCCTTCAAATTGGAAGCACAGAGGAAAGAAAGTCATTAGTGACACATTTTTGAGAATCTCCGTGTTAAGATTAAACCATTTCTGATTGCCCAGCTCCTTGGATGTAGACCTAATGTGAATACTGTGTCTGAACTGAGTAATAAATTTGTAGCAGGAGTTGGAGAAGACAGAACTAAAATCCCACTGACGCTGTGGTACCATTATACAGTATTTCCCAATTCTCCCTTCCCTTTCTTATTGGAGAGTTCCAGAGGCCAATTTCAAGCAAGGTATCGAGCTACTTTGTCACTAATGAAAGTGTTAAATTGCTTTCTCTTTACTACTCCTACCAAATTCATGGTTTCATCTGGAAAAATCCCTACAGTGGTTGCAAGGATTAACAGGGGTGTTAAATCTCACCTTGCATAAACACACCTGGAAGAAATACAATTTCCTTGCTTTGAACTTGGATGTGATTTCACGATTGTGAGCGCTGACTCTCCATGCCAGACATTTAGGTGGTGCACACTGACAGATGCCTGCATCAGTCTTGGGAGCTGTCTTGAGGATATGACCTATGCATTAAAAGGAGGTGTAGTCTTGTACTGAATTATAGCCAAGAAGCACTCAACGCAATTGTGGCCAGGTCAACTTTGCGCTTCACTGGTCCTCAGTAGGTCGTTCAGGCCAATTTAAGCCTACCCAGACTGTTGGTGGTCCCAGGAAGCCATTAGAGTGTACAAGAATTAGTTTATTCTTTAACTTGCAAAACCAGGACAGTACTTGCATCATTTAATGTAGGCAGGGTGGAACTCTACTAAAAATGGTAAACATTGGTATGTACACTTCTTCAGCTTGAAAAGGTGATAAAAAATAACTATGTGAGGCTAGGTACTTGTCCTTTTCTTTGGAAACCTTGTGGTGGTGATGTTGGTTACCTTGCAGTGCTGTGCTGTTAAATCATCCAACAGGGAGTGATGTAACGTCAGGCCTGTGCAGAACCTGCTTGAGTGGCACACAAAATTGCTGCGCTAGTTTGGGAGGATGAGTCATCGAAGGAAGTCGCTAGAAGAGTATTGCACAAAGCGCAGAGAATTGGAGGTAAAAAATGCAAAGAGTGTTGGGGTGAGGATGCTGGATTTTAATATACCGATCTTGTAGTGCTGAAGTGCTGATAAAGCGAACAGCATTTGAGAACACACGAAACCTACAATTTACATCAGCTAACTGCGAAGAGGGAAAGAACAAACATGGACCGTTATGGAAACAGGCTGCAGCCATATTTGCAATGAGGCAAATCTTGTGATGGAGCATCCAGATATTTTAGAGTATGCTCTGCGTTATGAGAACATTTATTTCTACTCTCAAGTCAGTAATTTGCATATTTTTTCCCAAATAATAATTGAAAAGGAGCTAGCTTATAAAGTATTTGGCCATCTAGTTTTCTCTAATTGTTGATGGTGGTCTGGAATAGGAAGGGCTTCCTGCAGCAAATGTGTAATTGTAGATAGTATCTAAGATCAAGTATTGCTATAGTTCAGTCTCTCAATTTTGGGCTTTTTGGTAAATAGCATGCTGAAAGGATTCAACTTGAGCTGAGAAAACTGTTTCAAACAGCAGATGCAGTGGTGTGCGTGCATCCGGCTGTTAAAGATCTAACTCAAGTGCATTCTTGCATATTCCTTTCATTTCTTGTCCCATTCACATATCCGTTGATTTTGCCCTAACCTCCAGAGACTGTGCTGACCTGAGCAAAATTAGTGTTTGTGTCTCTGCCATTGTCAAGTCTTCGGTGGGGCAAAATCGCCTCCTCTGACTTTGTATCGAGGTGGTGCTGCTGCAGAAGACTAGGGTTCCCCAGCTGGAGTTTCCACAGGGGGATTTGCCTGCCTGGACCCCRGATGACACAGAGGTGGTACCTGGGAAGCCCTGGCAGCGCTGGTACTGCAGAAAAGTCCAGTGACACCTCTGTAGCAATTCGGGGCTTTGACACCTGCTCAACTACGAAGGCGATGTGTGAAAGCTTTGCTTTTTGCTGCTCTGTCCRAAGCAGTGCAAAACACTCCCAAAGGCCTGGGCTGGAAGCGAGCAGCATTACTGTTAGCGGAACAGTTGCAAACCCCACTTTTTTTGACTGAAGCAAACTGAAGACCAGTGTCTTCCAAGTTACGTCAAGCAGGAAAGAAAGTAATCAGTAAGATCTTTACAGTTGGAGACAAATATTGAAATGACCAGAAATACAAAAATCTCCTGAGAAGTTTATTTGTAAAACAGGTCTATTTCATCAACAAAAAACATGTATCAGTTTCTCAAAACCAGGATATTTAGACTCCTACAAAATATTAATGCAGTTKTTCAGGGTGATGGTGCGAAAATGGACGCTGACTTTAGTATGTACCTGGCATAAAGGGTAGTGCAGAACAAGGATTGCTGCATTGTCTAGAAAAATAAGCAGCAATCATTTCCAGAAACGAATACCTAGCACTATGTGAGCTATCCGTGTCTGCAAAACATGTGAATGTTGAGTGTATATTCAGTTTACTTTGGGAGTTCAGAACAGAAGACAAATTCTTTTCTTTTTTTTTTTTTTTGCTAGCACCTCACACAGCTGACTGTGCTTTACTTCTACAAACACATTACGGCAACCTGAGCATTTGCATTACCAGTGATTCTAACAGTCATAGACAGGGTCTTTTTATGATCATTTTCATACCAGGCAAGATTAGGCAAATGGCAAGCAATTAACAAAATGTTTGCAAAAAACTGAAATTAAAATAATGCAAACTTTCTGCTTTAGCTTGATTTTTTCCAAGCAAGTAGGAAAATATAATGAAGAATTTTTATCAACTGACTCAAAAAATCAGGCCTGGAAATAAGAAGTTAGCTAACTTTCAAGGAATGAAAGATATGAATGTTTCTTTCAAGGCTTAAAAAATAGTTCCAATATGATACACGTGAAAATAATCTGCTTTTAGGAACTGGGGTGTTTGTAGTATATCAAATAAAATATGTCTCTCTTGGACTTTTTTCTGTGGTCACATTGTTAAAAAGCTTTTAAATTTATGTTGTTGTTTTGGCAAAAATATGAAACTGATGAAAAATTATGGCTGACAATGCAAGTTGGAATGAATAACTACAGATATATGTTGATTTTAGCCACTGATTTTCAATAGCAATAAATCTTGAATTCTACCAACCCAACTTATGGGTGTCTTTCAGCACAGTCAACCACAAAATGCAGTTGAACCACTCACATTGCATAATTAGAGCAGATGCTGGTATAACATGCAACTGCTGTTCACGCGTTATTGTGTGAAATCCTGCCTTTCCTGTTTGTTTGTTGTTTTCTTTCTTCCCAATAATTACCCAGGCAGCTTTCAGAAATGCTCCACTGCAAGTCAGAGAGGACCAAGGTATTTTTTTCCAGCAGTAGCCCCAGAACAATTTTGGGAGCATGTGTGTATGTGAGCGTGTGATTTAGTCTAATCAGAGCGTTGTGTACTTTAAAGAGGAAAACAGCGGTTTTTGCTAGTGATGAGGACCAGATAACTGGGCAGCATAAGGAACGCTGAGAAGCATCATGACTGAATCCAGACTGAACTGAGAAACCTGGGTTTTATTCACAGCTTCTAAGTTGTGAATGGGCCAGTCATATTGCCTCTTTTCTACTATTCCTCTTCCCAAACTTTCTGTGTTTTGACAGGTTAGATGTAAACTAAGCTGTGCAGGGGATGGAAACCCCCTTTGCAGTATGTTGTGCAGCAGAACAGGGCCCCGATCTTGTCTGAGGCATCGAGTCAGTACTGCAGTATAAATAAAAACTAAACAGAATAAACGTCAAGCTGGGGGAGGGGGGTTCATAAATTCATGTCACTGAATACAATGTCTGGGGGGTTTTCTGCTGKATTTGTTGCAAATAGTTTGAAGTGAAGCTTTCCAGCTGACAGAAGATCATTCAGCATTAGCCATTTAGCAGCTTTCACTGAAATGGAATGAAATAAGTTTGTTATTTATTAAGTTCATCTCACAAGTTCCCAATTTGGTGGAAACAGTTTTATTTTGCTTCACATTTAAAACCTGCAAATAGCTGAGTTAATTTAACTAAAATGAGCATTCTCAAGATGACCTGTAAAGGGAAAAAAAAATCCARCCCAACTGTACTTTAATCTAGAAACCATCAAAGCCTTCTTGACACACGTATTATTKTAGGGCTCAGAAAAAATAAACAGTTTATGTGGAAGATTAAGAGACAGTTTGGAGTTTGCTTTTGACATATCTTGTCTCCAAATCTTAGCTGAGGATTTATTGGAACACTATCGTGTCAAAGCTACCTCATTTATATGATAACACATCTGTAATGTTTTACAAGTGCAGCAGTCCTTGTTGAGAATGTTGCTTTTTAAGTCCTAAATTACAGTACCTGGAGAGGTATGCATAATTATAGTGCATGTTAGCAAATGATAGGATGCATTTTCCCCTAGGCTCTCCGCATTAATCATCAGCAGAGTGGGTGCAATAAAATCATAATTGCTTCTTCAAAAGTTATAATCTAACTTATACAACTTTAAGTTAGTTGTATGGCAATATGATACCGACTGTCAGGTAGCAAGCCCGTTTCCTTCATTTCCTTAAAATTAAGGCAGTGTTGCTTGGTGGTGAACTGTAATTAGCATCATTTTCATTTACAGATTTGGGTTTTAGATCCTGAGTGAGCGTACGATGGTGTAAGCTCCAAGCTTGATGAAACGATGCTGATTTRCATGTGCTGAGGGCCTCTGGGCTCATTGCTGCTTGTTTGGTAGGCTGCTTATTGCTGTTTATTCGGTAGTCGGGTGGATGATTAACCTCTTCTATCTCTTTAACTAGCCATTGTATCTGGAAGAAGGGCTGTGTCAAGGAAAGGAGGTGTTTTACCTAAGAATTCTGTTTAGTATACTATTGCTTAAATATTTGTTTCAAGAGAAGAAGATCAGGAGGAGAGATGTTTGTTGCAGAATGCAGACCGTGTCCTGCCCCTGCGACCCGTCTCGGGGAGCAGTTTTACACTTCCAGCAGCAGCGAGGCTTGAGGGAGGTCTGACACCCTTCCCTTCCCTGCCTCCCCCGTCCGCCTGCCCACGCAGCTTCCCTGCCTGCTGGCAGCACTGATGCTGGCTTGACCTCACAGGGAGGCAGTTCTGAGATTTGCACTAGCACTGGATTTAAAACCTCCCACCCCCCAGAAAGTGTTGAATAATTTCGTGCTAGTTTTTCTCCTGAATTCACTCCTTTTGTTGTCGGATGAACGTCAGTGACCTCGTGTGAGACTGTGTAATCGGTAAGTGTAGGATGGAACCATTTAAAGATACTTACATTAACTGTCATAAACTCAAGCCTGCAATCAAAGATCAAAGCAAAGCTTTAATTATTTAGGAAACATTACTGATGTAATCAATACAACTTACAAAAACAAATGTTTAACTCTAATTCATTGCCTCTTAAGTTGATACATATGCATGCACACATGCATGCATGACATGCATATGCACACACACACACACACTCATATATATATATATATATAAATACACATACATATATGCATGCATATATATATATATAAAATCAGGCTTATGTTCTTTGAAGTTCGGCCAACTTTTCAGTGCGGTTGCAACAGTCATGTGTATAAAGGCATGTCCACAGGCCCTATTGCAGCCTGTGGGTTCCCAAAGGACTCAGAAGGTTAATGGATGTGATAACGAAGCAAGTTTTTTCAGTTTTGCACAACCTTATTCCTTAAGATCAGATCTGTAAATTAAAATCTAAACCTATGTATTGAAGGCTGGATCCTGCAAGCTAGCTATTCTGGCTCCAATCCAGTAAAGCACTTAAATATGTGTTTTAACATTAGGTGCATGACTAGTTATGGTATGACTTCAAAGAGGCTTCTTTTGCTTAAAATTAAGCACATGCTTAAATGTTGTGTTATATATTTGACTGAGGCATATACAAATGGCTGAGCCATTGCTAGAAAGCTCAGCACCTTGTTTCTTAACTGAGCAAATAAAATCATAAAGAAAAGAAAACAAAACAAAACAGAAGGCTCCTCCTTTTCTAAGTAGTGTTTCCATTGTTGTTTTGTGCCTAATTTGCACTGAAACGTAAAAGCGCACGCTGCTTTCCAGATCTTTAAACACAAGGAGGAATATGCTCAACTTGACAGGAGTTGAAACGTGGAGGTCAAGGGAAGGGCTCCTCTCATTTCTGCTCTAAGTGCTGGCAGTCTCCCCCTGAACGCCGCAATTTCGCGTGCACRTTTACTGCGTGGCGTGTGCCTTTGCTGTGCGCAGATACGGTTGAGCCTGAAGCAATTCTTCCCAAAATGAATTGAAACGTCGAGGGAGGCAGTTGGTATGTAAACTTACATCCACTGCTTGCATCCAGTTTTGCCCATCTTTAAATCTGGTTTTCTTAGCATGGCAGTTATGTATTTAAATACTTGATTTGCATAGAATTAAGCTACATACTTTTAAAATGCATTCTATTGCTAAACACCATAATACCTGAAAAAGATACACATTCAAGGGAAACTTTCAAAACTAATGTTTCACACCAATTGAAATATTTGCTGCAATGCAGAAAATTGGAAAAGTTACTCTTAAACAGTTCACTGGGTTTTTTTCTTTCAGTTTTCTAAGGAAACTGTCCTTAAAGATATAAGAATTTCCATCTTTTATGTCAGAAATACAAAATAAAATAAATAGGAATTGCAGCGAACATCCTATTAATCAGGGCATCTTCACTTCAATTTTGTGAGGCTTTTAAGTATCTTGAAAATTTGAATTTTGTTTCACTCTGTGACTTGCTGGTGTTAATAGCCAGTGTTGTTTTGCGACCAAATTTCTCAAAGTTAAAAATAGTTTTTCATTAGCTAAAATGTACCATGCAATTGTGCATTTAAGCAACATGTGCAGTTTGGGGGAAACTAATCTAAAAAAAATGTTGACGTATTTTTGGTAGACTGAAAAATTAGTGTTAAATTATTTTAAAATGCACCCCAAGTCACAGCAAGCTGCTGTGTATAAGAGCACACTGCCTCCTCCAAAGTCATGCTTATCTTTAAATTTTCCTTTCATAAACAGTTGGCAAATATGACATCAATTTAAGCTATAATGACCACATTTAATTTTCATTTTAAATTTATTCTGTTACTATATATTGGTATCCTAGCTGATGCCAAGTCAGCCAGCCACAGGTCTGTTTTTCATTTATGCATTGAACTTCTTTAGGTTAGACATGCTCAAGAGTCCTGGTTTAATGCATAACCCTAATTATAACTTAGAATTAAGCTACTGCTGACTGCAGCATTTTAGGCTGGAGAATCAAAGAATGTATCTAATGAAAAAAACACAGCTCCACCCCTCACTAATACCTTATCTTTATACATTTTTTTACTTAGACTTTTTTTTTTTAGATTGAGTGCATAATACAGCTATAAAACAGCAGTTTAGATAATGTAGTCAGCCTGTCAGTTTATATATTTCTACTCTGAGCTTAAGGGTTTTCTCTTTATTTTGAATTGGGCCTCACTTCTTATTAAAATGCTGGAAGCTTTTAAGAGATTGTAGCATCACAGACCAGTGATAGCTCAACATACTAATATGTCGTTATGTTGGACCTATTATCTGTGCGCTATAAAACTGCATTGTTGTTTAAGCTGGTTGAAATATTTTTGCAAAATGTTTGTTTTTGGATGAGAAATGCCTTTCCAACCATGTAGAACTTTGATGAGGAAATTCGTAGAACATTCTCACAAAAATGGCTTTTTTTTTTTTTTTGTGGCAAAATGTTAAAACTCCCATTCAAAACACTGTCTGGTGTATAGAAAATAAAAATACTGGGTTTTCCTCACATGTTTTACCGAAAATAAAAGATAGTTAAGGGCAAGCTCTTGTGCTCATATCAAACCTGCCTGGGTTTTGTATACTGGAGTGACTTGTTGACAGCTCAGTGGAGAGGAACAGCAGGGTAGTTTCATAGGGTCTTTACTCTGGAGTAACTCTGCTGTATGAATAGAAGCGGGCTTTTGGAGGGGGAGATGATTAATTCAGAAATTATAAGCCATGTTCCATACGTCGGAAGGAAATATGGCCTGGGGAGGTGCCACAGCCGTGAAAAGTAAGATCAAGAAGAAGAGGGATGACCTGGGAGGAGCTTCGTGCTCAGATGAGAGCCCAGGACAGCGTTCCTACAGCGGGAGTCGATAGCCGGGATCAGAGCAGCAGCAAACAGGGACACTGTGCTAGTTCGCACAAGGCAAAACTGCCAGTATGAGATGGGGGCAAGCTAAAGTCGCTGCAAGCTACCTTCGTGCACCTGCTTCTCTGCTTTTCCTTTTCTTACCCCGTTAGCGAGCASAGAGGAGAACCAAAATACCTGTTTGTTCTGATTCAGGTTTCCCACCTCAGGCTGCCTGTGGCGTGGCAGTACTGCGGCAGTGGCACGTACTCCCGCCAGGCCCTTGGCATGCTCGTCCCGTAAGGCCTGTCTCAGAGGAAGTTCTCCTTYGCGGCCGTGCAGGGTCCCTCTATGGTGCCATGGTGGCAGGAGCTGCTCTCCTCTCCCTGTGGACCATCTGCAGATAGTGCACCTAATTCGGCTCATTTTCCTGGTGTCACACAAGGGTAACACCTCCATTTTCTTACAGTTGCTCCAGATATGTGCTGAGCTATAGGGTTGGAGAAGATGAACCCTTTGCCACTGAAATATGAGACTATGTGTTTTGGTTCCTATAATGGTTCTTATGGTTGAGTGCTGTCCGTAGGAGGCCAGTCAGAAAGAGTAATGCTTTGTGTGATTAAAATACTAATGTTCTTCTTCTTTGGAAGAGAAAAATGATAAAATGTGGGTTTGTACTAGCATTCCACTTGCTCAGCGTGGGCATGTAGCAGCACTGCCAGGAGTTGGTAGCATTTACAGTCCTGGCATGAACAAATGTGGACAGAAGCAAAGGAGAAACAGGCCACACAAGCCCGGGGGCTTGTCCACACACAATACTAGCATCAGTTCAGCTGCAAAATCCATTTAGCTAAACCAGTGTATGTCCCTGATTGGACACACTTAAATTGGTTTATAACCAGCTTACATCAAATTAGTTTAAATCAGGATGTTACCATAATAGCTGCATCAACCAGTAATTGTCTAATTTGATATAAGATGGTTGCAAACCAATAGCCTTGCTTCCACACAGGCTTTTGCACTGCTTTAAATCAATTTAATAACTGTTAAACTAGTGCAACTTTTGTATGTCGGCCAGCCCTAAAGCCCCAAATCTATGAGAGCTGGACCTGGGAATGTGCTGGGGCTCTGTGCCGGTTGTGTGGTAGAGCATGTCTGCTTGATACTAGTGGAGAAGAACATGACAGACTGTTTAAAGCAAGAATGGGACACAAGGCACTAATTTTCCAAAACAGTTTATTGCTCTATACAAGGAAAAAATATGAGGCAAAGAAGTTCTGAACTCATAGCTGTGACCCAGGGGTTTTAATGAGCCGTGTTCACAAGYGCTGAGAGGTCGAGGACAAGCTGCCTGAAAGCTTCCCAGAGCCAGCTTGGGTCCTGTTTCACTGATGGTGTGAGCTGGAGCAGYGCTGAACCTTCTCGAGGTTTAATCGAAGGATAATGACCCCCAGGAGGCAGTGGGGCCAGTTCAGCATGTTCCTTCTTTCTAGCCGGTCAGGATAAGGCTGGAGCAGGAAATATTAGTGAACGTTTTATATATGCTAATGGCGTTTCAGAGTTTTTTGGAAAGATGAAACCCTATGGGCAGAAAAAACAGGCAGCTAGAAAGCAGGACATTAGGGAAATAAAGTCAACAGGAGAATGCCACCCCGAGCGGGGTTATCTCAACATCTCTGCAACTAAAAATGGTCTATAATGTTTTCCAAAATGAGCTTGTGCAGAGCAAAGAGAATGTCTCTAATTTCAAGGGTTCCCAAAATACTTCTGGAACGAAATTCTCTGCAGTGTGCTGCGGGCGTTGATCCTTCGAGTGCTCAGGAGTACTCGAGCTCTGAGTTCTCACYGTTAAAGCTTTGTCGACGGTGCTGAAAGCCGTCCTCTCGCAGGCCGAGCCGAGCTCAAGAGGCTGCGTTGCGTTCGCGGGCTGACTTTCAGGCTGTTGCTGGCACGCTGGCAGTGAGGAAGCATGTTAGGCAGGGAGGCAGCGGGGAATTCATAGCTGCCGAAGCGGTTCCCCTATGGATGGGACCCGGAGGTGAACGGCAGGAGCTTTCTGTTTGTGTAGGTAATGGCAATACAAGGCAGCATTTTACCAAGGCAACGCTGCTCCGGGTACCCAGCGGTCAGTGTCCTCGGGACCTTTTTTTCTGTGACTGTCACAGAATACTCCTTCTCCAGTCTGCACGTTTATCTGGTAGAAACTGTTTTGTCTTTTAAGAAATAGAAAGGCAAATCAGTTTTCTGTTCCTCCCTCGGGCTTTTCCTGAGTGTTTGGAACAGCCAGGCAGTACTGTTTTCCCAGCAATAGAAAACGTAGCAATGCATTTCACCTGAGTGAGGCTTCCGGATATTTTCATGCTTCATATATGTAGGTTGAGATGCTGTGGTGAGGAGCATTCTGCCCACCAAAGTAATCCTACTGGATTTGAGAACAATGTGTTTTGGAAAATAATACTTTTGTTAAACTGTGACTTGCAGAGGATTACAAGTAGCCTTGAGAAACAGTGCAGATCTGATGTCCAAGGGAAGAGTAGTACTTAGAGAAAGGAACRGTCTACTTACATAAGAAATATATTTCTTACAGTATGCAAACCGTCCTTAAAGACTGAAGTGGGCCAAGTGAGAGAAAAAGTAAAGCAAGCTTTGGAAAGACAAAGCATGTGAAAAAAGAAAATGAATAGMAAATAAATAGACCCCTGAGGGGTCTTATTAAAAACCAAATCACAATTTGTGGGAATTGTTTCCATAGCTCCAGTTGGTTGTGTGTTGGGCTAAGAGGAACTTGTGATAAAGCAAAGACAAACAGCTGGTTTACCTTTTTTTGTATTATGGTTCAAACCCAAGGTATAGCTAAGCACTTGATGTATAGGTGGTATTCTATTTATGAGAGACAGATGCTTTCCAAAAGCCCTCTTAATGTAAATTTTAGTCAGCCCACAATTCTGAGAAGGGCAGCAGATCTGATTATAGATGTATAGTTTCTAGATGACAGTATGGTGATTTGTTTTGTTTCAAATTTCGCTAACTCCAGTGGGGAATTAACCCTCCTGAGTTAGTACTGGGAATGGTCTTGGCCATTTTTGTTTCCAGCATGAGGGCTGGTTGCCAACATGGAGTTCTAAAGTCACATTTTCACTTGCATTCTGGGCAATACCTCCCACATTTTGGACTCTGCAGTACTCAGYGTAAATGGTTCCTCAGAGCTACTTTGGCAGCCAAAAAGAGCAATATTGTATTTAATTTCTGGCACTGCCACTTGCTGAATTGTCGACACAGCTGTAGCAAACCTCCAGGTCTGGATATATCTGGCTAAAGCAGAAGATCGCTACATTTCATGATTGAAATCCATGTAATCCATGCCACTCAGGATCTGATCTGGGGCAGCCAAGCAGAAATGTAACTCCTTTCTGCCAAAGGCATTTCAGCAATGAATTCAGCATTGTTCTGGAGGTAAGGGGGCACAGAGGTGAATTCCTGAAGAAATTAACCTTTGTAAGGGCTGATGCCTTCTTCCAGTAGGGTCTACCAGAAAGTTCTGCTGGCTACAAACCAAAGTGTTATTTTCTTAAGATGCAGCTTTTGAAGAACAAAACAACAGTGCATGTTTGCTATCAAACTTTGACTTTTTCCTTCCTTGTGGTGCCACTGTGGCAGTAGATCTGTTTTGTTTCCAAAATGAGCATTTAAGAATTTAGCCTCTAGGCAGAAAGGGCCACAGCTTTCAAAAGCATTTTCTGCCCCTCAGAACCCAACCAGGTTAACTTATGCTGGTCCTCAGTAAGTTTGATGAGACAAGAGAAATCCCTCAAACAAGGGAGTTTCCAGGGATAATGTTTCCTTCAGTTTATGTCTGGCATGGCTGGTGGCAGGCACCATACTATAGTTATGCTGACACCGGTGAAAGTTCCTCAGAGGTCTGATTTAAAACACAATGCAGCACATGCAACAAAATTGTTTGCAGCTTTAAAAAGTACTGCATACAAGATAAATATGCATATGTGTTTGTGTAATTGCCACAGTTGGCAGTAGCAAAAACCAGAAGGTCCAAGCATGCTGAGCTCCATCATATTGCTGCAATGAAGAAGATGGAGCTCCACTCTGCACTGGGCTCCGTTTCATACGATCTCCACATGCCTCAGGTTCTTTCAGATTTATCAAGATAGCCCTGCTGTACTGTGGGGTCTCCACATATGTGTGCTCCTCTTGCCAGCATTGCTTTGTCTTCAGTACAGATGAATTTAAGTGAGAGAAAAGAACTTACCATTGTCGGTGTGAAGGTTTATCCAGGGACAGATCTTCTGTTTGTTTTAAGGGTGCTGAACTTTCCCGGAGCCAGCTGTACTGCTGGGATAAAGTATCCTTGAAGATCAAGCCAAGCTTTCATACAAATGTCTTGGTGTGGTTGCAAAGGCCTAGTCACCCCAGTGTGGTGAGCTGGGGCCTCACGGCTAGTAGAGATGAAGTGTGCTGGAAATACAGCCACAACCTACATAAGTCCACCTGTCCGAAATCTAAGAGAAACAAGTAGGCTAAAAGAGTCCAGCAAGCCACAGCTTGCTCTTATTGGAGGTATTATTTTTCCTTTGAACCAAACTACAGTGCATTAAACTTCTCTTTAGTGCATCGAGAAGTGGCACAAACACTGACTGTAAATAGCACTGCAGAGCACCCTCAGCCTCATGAATCATCTGCTCTAATGCTTCAAGAATGGACAAGCAAGAGCAGTACTGCAGGAAACAGTAATTTCTGGTGCTGTTCCCATACTTCCCGGAATATGCTGCCATGTGAATCTGCCCTCCTGAAATCCATAAAACCAGCAAGCAGGCTCTCAAACATTTAATTTGAAAGATCTCTGTTTAAATCATTTTTGACTTGTGCCAGGGCAAGCCTGTCCTCCAGCTAATTACATTCTAGGGGCCCAAAGCCAGCTAGCGAAAACAATTGCTTCGTAACCAGTTTCTTTTTGTAAACTTGAACTACTTAGATGTGCATCGTTTAATCATAATAGAGCCATATGCGTACAGCTTCACTTGTCTTGAAACCAAAATTAGAAGACATTTTGGCCTGTTTCTGAAGTGCCCGGATATAAGGCAAAGTGCTGTGAGCGCTGCAGCGGGGGTACTGAGCTCCCAGACCCGGCCGGGGTGGAGGGAGGTACTTGCAGCCTGATCACTTCGGGGCAGCAATGCTCTGCGCTGGCCACACTGCAGCAAATACCTCCTCGGGGCAATTTCAACGTTTTCTGCCTGGTGGGGTTGTGTACTAGCACTATGGGAGCTAAAAGTGGGACTAAGCTGCTGGACGTAGGGCAAAGCTTAATCTCATCTATGGGCAGTTTTGGGGGAGTGTATGCTGCTCCACAGAGAGTTGTTTCAACATGCTTCTAAAATACAACAGAGGAACTTTCCTTTGCTAGATATTTACATATTTTGCAGATATTTGAGAAAAAGTAAATAATAGCCTTAATGATATTCAAACCTCTTTGCCTAAATAGTGCTTTCATTTGCATGTCAGTCTAAATATATCTCYGGGTACCTTGAAAGATCTGGATAAGGAGCATGCTCAGTCAGTATCTCAGAAACGATCAGTGAACAGCCATAGGAGGTATTGCATCCGGAGGACAACACTGTAGCACACAACAGAAGCCCTAGGGTTGGAATCTGAGCTTGCAGTTGTGTTCGGCCAGCATGGCTTTCCTGCAGCCGCGGCGGCTTTGTTCTGATGGGAATAGTGTCCGAGTCAACGAGGCATCTTCTGGTGCTCTTCAATAGCCAGCTCTGCTTCTCTGCCAAAATCCCGGCTGATGTGGAGAGAGGACAGTGAAACTGTTTGGTCATTCCAAAACATTCCTAAAAAGCTTTGGATAAGCTTAAGAAAACAATGTAATCATCTCTGCATAGGTATCCTGCTACCACCCCTCTTTCCTCTATTAAAACTGTCAGAACTTGCTGAGAAAACTTTTAAGAGAATTTACCAATATGGCTTTAGTTTCCAAAATACAAGTTGCTAAAAGGGCTGATACTCTGAGTGTTACTTGGCTGTAACAATTAATTAAAGGTCTCTTGAAGAACTCTCTGTGGCTACAAAATTGCAACACAATTTGTGGAGGCCATAAACATTAAAGGCTGCAGCCCAGCTTGCAGCCAGCTGTTGGCCAGCAGCTGAATTATCCCGGACAGGGATAATGTGGAACATACCAAGGTAAGATTAAAAGGCATACTTTGAGGATCCCTTCATTTGGGTGGGATTCTGCTAATTTTTACAGTAATTCTTTGCCCAGCACTCAATTCTGAATACATTTTCCTGTGACTGTCGTGGCTTTTGGTCATCCCAGCAGCCTCCAGCCTGCTAGGGGTTCATGCTGGGGTAGCCCCAGAAGGTAGTGCTGGTAACTGATGCTACCTGGGCTAGGTCTCACTTTCTGTCATGCTGACGTGTTAGGAAATTAAACCTCCTCTTTCTTGACAGTGCTTCTGAATATTGATTTCTGATTCCACAACCTGGCCATTATTTGAAACTAAACCTTGCCGCAAAGGAGAGTGTTAAAACATAGGTCAAGGACAAGCTTGTCCTCCATGCCTGCAGCAGCTTACCAAGGGCTTTGTGAAAGCCATTTTGCCATGAACGGAAAAAAAAAAAAGCATATTCAGCATGAATAAAACGTGACAGTGATGTGCTAGCAAACTGTGATCTRTTTTGACTGTGGTAATGGTGTAAACTTCAATGGGTGAGGGCAAGATCACCGTGCACTGAAACTATGAAATCAGCTTAAYGTGACCGCAGTCCACTCAAAATCCTCTGTCACTCCTGCTCCATCACTGCAATATGCTGTGACCGTGACGTGCAAGCAGTGAGACCAAAGTGACATAYGGCCATGGAGTGACAGCAATGCCAGCGAATATGTGGTGCTTGCTGTTTGTGGCCAGTTAGCCGTGGGAACGCCGACTGGCCAGGGCACTTTGCAAAGAGCTGGCAGCAATCACTCGTATAAATGATTTTAACTGAAGAGAGCTTGGTTTTGAATGTATAATACAGAATTCCCCGTTAGCCAGCCTCTATAACCATGCAGTTACCTCCGCTGCCGGCTGGCAGATTTGCCCTATTTAGAGAGCTTTTTGATATTTGATGCTGTTCATTTTTGCCTTAGCTTAATACAAAATATAACACTGATAGATGATTAACTTAGATACATATGAAGATTGATATAATAAAAGATCAACATGTCCTTGGGTTTAGTGTACATAATTTTATAGGGAAGTGTTTTTTCCCCTCTCCATTTAGCTTGATTATTCAAGAGTTCTTTAACCATTACAACAGAATCCTTTTCAGAAGAAGAGCATTTTTCTTTCACCCTAGTTGCTATGAGAACATGAATCATCTCTTTAGCACAATAGCAACAACTGTAGTGCTTAAGTGCATCCACTGATTTTTTACTGTTTGTTCTTTGCTCTCAACAAGATAAGCTGTTGTTATTTCTTTCTTCTTGAACAAGCGTAACATGATTGCTGAAGTAGTAGGAATAATTGGACCAAATAGTGAGGCAGTTAATGTAAACAGAGAGAATTCATCGCTTTCAAGTACAGTAAATTGTCCTCCAAAAATATGGAAATCTTGTCTATTTCTTGTTGTGCCCTAGAGCAAATTTTGTTGAGTTTGTTGTCACATCATTATTTTCGGACTCTGTGAAATTGCTAATGAGGAGCAGGCTGCTTTCCTTGGCGTGGCGTGTGTCTAAGGCTGCGGTGGGATGTATGTAGACCAGGGCTAAACCACTGGCACCAGGAAGGTTAATGTTCTCCCGAACCAACTATCCACCACAGGTGTCAGTTCTCACTAAAACTGTTGCCAGGGAGCCTGGTTGTAGGCGGGATGGAGCTGGCTTCAGCTKCAGGGAATTAGCTTCTGAGCGTGCAGTCTGTTGGGCGAGCCTCAGCTTGGGAGCTGAGAGGGGGATGACTCCTGCCCTTCAGGATGGTGACACCRAGAGTTGTTTTGTTTCGTCCCTAAGACTGTGAGCCGTTCCTTTAGATGACTTGCTCTGGGGGTGTGTAAACGTGATTTTAAATTTCTTATTTAACCAGTAGAATTAGTTATTCTTTCTGAGAAACTGAGGATTGCTAAGTGCAACTTATATTTGTATGTTCATTTACAAGCTACTCTTTTGCTTGCTGCGTACTCGGTGTTAAAGGCAGTATTTTCACAACAGTTAAGTCTACTTACTTGAGTAAAGTGTCTTCTCTGGAAAGTGCTTCTTGAAGACCATAGGCTGGTGGAGGTGTTTTTGCAGTCTCTTGGGTTTTGCTGACCATTGCCTATATTACAAAAACCTTCCTTCTAACCTCCTACTGTTTAAAGATACTTGTGAAATCTATGTTGCTTGTAGACAGGGAAAATTTGCTATCTATGTCATAGTGGAAATGAAGTGTGTCCTGGATGGGATGAGACAAGGCCTTGTGAGAAGTTTGTAAAAGCACTTAAATGATTTGAGGCTAGTGACAAGGACTTATGTGCCTAACTTAAGGAAGGAGCTTTTAGTTCATCCTCCATTGGCACCTGTGGTTCACATAATCTACTKCCCCCTTTAAGATGAGAATAAATGCTACACAAATATGTCTAGGCAGGTGAGATATGTGTAATGATCAGTTGAGACAATTTTCCCAACAGCCCTCTTAGATTTTAATTATTTATGGATTCATAAGTGCACTTCTATAGCACAGGTGGATTGGAATGGAAAGAATACCAAGGCTTATATTCAAGCACTATTTTATTGGCATAATAATTTTTTTGCTACTAAAAATATGTAAAATCTCTCCTAGATCAAGTAGGCATCTGATGTATTGATTCTGTGTTTTTTTTGTTTTTTTTAAATCAAATGATTGTTATCTGGTGCTTCTAACTTTGAATAGATTAAAGCAATGGCCCAGACCTTTGGCTAATGTAAATTAATATAACTCCATCGACTCTGGGGAAACAACATGGATTTATAGCAAGTGATGAATCTGTTCTTACTGCTTGATAAAATATAGAGATTGGGCTTCTTCATCAATTCTTGTCTAAGAACTAAAGAAAGAAAAGATAATAATGGGGCTACAAGTAGGGGTATGACTCAGTGTTATTCTGATCTTAAACTTGTAACCTCAGGGGAAAGAGGTCTGAATACTTGGCATGGATCTTCCTTAAGTTTGATGAACTGCTTCACTATTGTATTTAATTGTTTGCACCTAGTAGTATACTAAACTGAGATTAAATCCAATTAAGCAAAAGAACARTACTGCATTAACTTTGGTTGAGAGTGTCTCATTAATTCGTATTATGTTAATGTAGGGTAAATCCACCAAAYATTATTTAAACATAAAAATACCTAGGTAATCTGGTAGGCCACACTAAGCTTCTGTTCATTTTTTTTGGATGTTTTCTACAAATAACTAGGACTTGACTAAGCTATTTCTTAATTGTAATGTTTTCCTGTAAGAAATGTCTGAGACTTGTATTGGCTCAGCAGCAATGAAACAGCAGAAGCTCTAATGTAGAAACAAGTTGTGATATTAATGGGGAGGGAAAAACAACTCCTAAAGATCAGTATTAAGAAATAAGTTCTGTGGTGATGGTAAAATGTCTAATTTCTTGATGGCTTAATTGTAATTTGTGAAAGTCGACCTCAAATAATGGTAGAATCATAAYGAAATTTATAGTTAATCTAGTGAAATCTGACACTGCACCTCCGGAAGGACCATGAGACATAGCTGTACTAGTCACAATTTGCTATAGGGGATATGTACGTTCGTTTTTTAGCTCCCAAAGCCTAGCTTTGTTAAGCCAAGTATACTGCTTGGCGTATAGGCCTGTTGGGTCTCATCAAAATGAACGGCAAAACTCCACCTAGTTTCAAAGGGAGTGAGACTGGCCTTGGTTGTCTTCTTTACAGCCAAATCCACTGGGGCAGGTCTTGTTTGATACGGTTAGACTTATGTTGGTAGCTTATGGGCAAAGATTGTTTCACAAATCTGTAGTCAGCTTTCCTGATGGCAAATGAATATCGGTGATTGACTGCTATAAAAAAAAATACTTAAGAGAATTATGAAATCCTACAACCAATTTGTTTTATAAACAAGCATAGTGCTTTCCATCATCTAATATCTTAAAAAAAAAAAAAAAGTTATTTATAATTAGCTATTAAGAATTTTGCTTCAGGCCTCAACCTTAATGGAGTGCGTATTAACTGCCAGTGATGACCAGCTTTTCAGGAAATTCTGTTTATATAATGGACATACTATGACTTTCTAAAATGTAATTGATGTATCTGGATCATTAAAACAAGTATCTTCCTTTTCTTGTGAAATTTTACATGCAGTCTAGAAAGTTTATTCCTCCCCTCAAAAAAAAAAAAAAATTGCCTACTTTTCAGTTAATACTGTCTCTTTATATTTGAATGCTGCCACCCATTATAGTGTCTCTGAAGTCTGATCCAAAGACCTTTAAATTCTGCTGAAATCCAAGGAACGATTTTGGTAGGTTTTGACTTGAGATGCGGTTGTTTCTAGGTCCTTTGTGTCCTCTATAAAACCGAARGGCAGACTTGCTGCCGACACCAGAACTCCTTCCTGGGGCAGCAGGTGCCGTTAGAGCCGGACCTCTAGAGACTATAYGTTCTTGACATAGGTCTGAGCTCCAAAATAAAACCAAGATATGTGGTTTGAGCCAGCTTTTCATTAGGAGGGCTGCTTGGGTGTTTTTAAAGTTTTGCATGAAAGTACCTGGCGGAAAGTGGTTTCTCTTCCCGAGGCTGCGGATRCGGCTTCTCCAGCCCTCCAGGTGCCTGTGCGCACTGAGCGCGGGGCTGCACTCGCGCGGTGACGGATGCACGTGGCTGTCATGTGGCGTTACCGCCTGAGCTAGAGTGGCACAAAATGCCTTAAATGCTCCAACTTTTATAAAAATAATTTTTGCTGATCCTGATTCAACTGAAACATAAAAATTAGCATAAACTTACAATCAGCAGGATCTCTATTTGGCTTTTTTCTTTATTTTTTGCCTTCCTTGAAACTCTTTTTAAGATGTGCTCATCTTTAAAATTTCYATGTAATACTGAAGAACTGGTTTTCCCACCCCTTGTTTGCAGCATCCTCAAGACATGAGATACTTTTCTGGCCATCTGAGTATAATAATGAGGCAGCTGTGCAGCCCCCTTTGCTTGTTTATACCTATTGGGGCTCAGACCTGTTGCAGTGTCCTCTGGATGAACCTTTCTCATCTCAGACCCTGCAATTTGATGTCTGCTCCAAGCATTGGTTAARGACCAAGTTTCAACAGTCCATTTACTCTGTGTGAAATTTAGTGGATTTAAATCATCACCTTTTTGGTGAGACATGCCAGTTCGAGGCTTAAAGATCTTGTGGCTTTGTTTTAAATAATGTCTGGGGCCTTTGGCTTTGAAGCCTGTCAGTRTACTGTATAGACTTGCCAAGTAAATCAGTACAATTTATGTTATCATAAGCCATTACATGTGGGATTTTCTTTCCTGAAAGAAGTAGAAGAACTCATACACATATATGCATACCTATGTATATATGTAAAGCATAATTTGGCAAAGTCTGTCTAATTATTTGAATTGGGACTGGCCTATTTAAATGGCTTTCACGTGCACCTCGGCTAGCTTTTTATTTTAGTTGAATTGGTAGTCCTTCGGCTCCAGACCCAGAAGGGGAGTCTTGTCCCGCTCGGGACCTCCCACCGGTGTGTTTGTGATGAGTGCGGCCCCTGCAAAAGCCTTCAACTCTGACCGATTGCTGAATGCTCCTGGAGCAATTCTTTTTGCTGCAAAACTGATCCCCAGCAGATTGTCTTTAAATCTCATGTGCGGCTGCTTTTCCTTTTAAAACTGGAAGTCGGGCTTTGTCCAGATGGAAACAGTGGTCTGTGAACTCTGTCTTTTTTTCCATGACAGTTGGTTTTCCTCTTGTTTTGAATGGGTCAGGGTTGCTAACAGCCAGCAAGAGCCCCTGGGAGTTTTGCCCAAGTAATAAATGCAGAGGTATGTGAAACTACCATGATGTGTGCCACTGGCCATGCCACTCTGCAGGCGGCGTGTCCAGCAAAGACGTTCTTCTGCTGAAATAAATGTGAACTTACAGGATGCTAGTCTGGCACAACTATAGCTTTACTGTGATACTGTTTGGCTAATAGATTTTTATCCTGTATACAAGCCTCCATATACGTGTATAACACAACTTGAAGCATGTTATCACTACTACATAAGCTAGTGTAGTAAAAATACAACTGAAGCAAAATTTAAATACATGTGTGAGCACAATGCACTCAGCTTGCATAACAAAGCTAAAATTAGGCTCCTGTGATAAGGATATGTCTTTAATTTAGCCTTAGAAATCACCAAACTCATTGTACTGATGGTATGACCTAATCTAATCTTCTGTCCAGATTTTCAAAGATGAAAAATTTCAGCAAACTAATCTAGTGCAATGCTGAAAGCATTTGATAGTTGAGAGGTGGTAACATTTTTTAAAAATATTATAATGTAGCTGATGTGGGATTTTCTGTAATGCAGCATCAGTTGTCTGTTATTTGCTTCAGACTATATTTATGTGGAAGAATAAAACTAAAAAAACTGGCAGGCCTGTTAATAATCAAGAAGCAGGTTATCATAAATGCTGGTAATGTTTTTCTGTTCCTAGGGTTTTTCCTCTTATGACTGGGTTTTATGAAATATATAAGATATGTGGCAAAATGAAATAGACCATAACCTGGTATTTTCCTAGTCTGATGCTGCTTTTCACTTGTCTAAATTAAACAGACCCTTTAATAGTCCCTGTTACACACAGTAGTCTACATAAACCAAGTAAAGCTTTCAAACAGGTCCTGTGCCCACCTTCCATCTATGCCAGCAAGTGATCTTGCTCATAGTGCAAATTAAATGCTCATCAGAGCAGACAGTTCTGAGTAGGGAGTACCAGAAGGGAAGGTTGGTATCTTAGTTAAGAAACCGTGCTTGGTTTAAATTGGTTTAAAAAAACCCTCGGTTCACAAGTTCTGAAAACCTTGCATCCTCTTGGAGGGTTTTGGGTAGTCTGAAGCCTGTCTTAAGCTCAAGAGCTGCTCTCTGGCTGGGCTTCCTGCTGCTGAAGGGATCGTTGCAGAGGAGCGGTCTGAAACTCATCCTGCCCTGGAGTAGGGAAAACGTTGAGGTGTTGACAGTATGAACTAGAGTTTGTTTTTTCTTGAATACAATTTTTCTTGTTTTCAGAACCTGGACTGCAGCTCCAATTTTTCAGATTTTAAAGGCTGTTTTTCATTTCTGTGTGAAGGACTTTTGGGGTATTATATCTAGTGCAGTACTACCCAGTAACTCCAGCCAAATATTTACATCTACCTGTGCTGTGTGCTGTACTGAAGAGCTACAGAGAAACTTGTTCCAGCCCTAGACATCTTATAATACAGAGATCAAGTATAACAAGCCAGATAAGAGAGAGTGCTGGGAGCAGTGCGATGGTGGGAGAATGGAAGAATGAAATGGCAATAGCAGCAGTAAGTACAGGAATGGAAATAGGCTTCATTCTCAGTCCCTGCCTGTAGGATATGTTGGATGAGTTTCCAATACTGAAAGCTTTTCACTGTCATCCAAAACTCGGCCACAATTGATTGCTGTAGTTTCCAGACTCATCCTGCATGCATCATAAGAAACCAAACTACCAAGTTATTTTAAAATAATACCATAGCATTTGCAAGATTCCCAATTTTCCCAGACAGCATTTTGGGTGAACCACAAGAGATGCATCTTACAGGGCCACAGTCTGCTCCAGCAAACCTGGAGAAACTCCACTCGCTCAAATGGAAAATTCAAAGGTCCAGAAACTTTGAATCCTTTTTTTTTCTCCTGAACTCTTGGACAATTGTATTAAACTGGCTTAAAACAAAAGAAGAAAATTATTTCCAGTTAGTGTAGATTGAGTATATGCTATGAAGAAGGAAGGCTGAAAGCCATGCCCATAGCATATTTTTCAGGCACTGTATTTTGTATAGCTTAAGTATCTGCTACTAAAATGTCATCATTCAGCAATGGTTACCACAATATCAACAACTGAAATACCACAGCTGGTGTAGGAAATATAATAACCAGTTGTCACAGGAGATTCAGGGTAGGAAATAAGTGTGCTATCTCCAAGGATAGTCTTTTTAATGTCTATTTTTATAGGCGAGGTTCATCTCTAGACTGTTACTGACTCCAGATGGTACTTCTAGCAGCCCATGGCATAACAGAATTCAATGGGTAGATGGGGAAAGTAGACTAATTATGATATAAAGCACTGTGTCTTAAAATTATTCTGAAACACAGGAAGAGATGTGACAAAGTCTCTATTATTGCAATCTTTAACTCAAGATCGGATATCTTTCTAAAAGTTGTGCTCTCATGTTATTAGGCTTTTGTGTGGAAAAATTCTCAGGCCTATCCCATCCTGATTTGATATTCATTATGGTCCTTCTGGCCATCGATGGTGACACTTCCTTGATAGGGGGTTCTTGTTAGTGACCATGTATCATACAAGAGTTTCCTAATAAATTGGTAAGTAGGAGCTTGACCTAATCATGTTTAATGCTTCTAGGTGCTCAAAGTGAATTAAATCGCAGTCCACCAGAACAATGAAATTATCTGAAAAAATTCTGTATCTCTTTTTATTTCAAATTAACGCTTTCCTTGTAGTAACAAATACTTACTCATCCTTTCACAGATCAAATCAGTAGAATATTTATTTAAATTTTATTCCCAATAGGGCAAAATTCACTTAACTTTCTTTCTTCTGGCCTCCAACTTTCACTTCCAGGATTGTCTGTAAGAAGGTTCCGAATCCTGGGGAACTGAACTAGTTGGAAACCACCAAAACTTCAAACACTGAAAACACCTTGAATAAGGCCAAACTGCACATGTGACTAAGACAGTGGAGCAGGAAGTTAGTGTTTTTTCAGAAAGTCTGCCCAAATGAAGAAGAAAATACAAATTTTTTTTTTTTTGTGCTGAATTCCAAAACCATTTTTTAACTTGCATCTTTTCAATTTTGTTTCCTTCAGAGAAGCCAGAAATTCAATTGTTTGGTCTCCCACCTCTGTTTTAATGTGTTGGCAGGCTGAAAGGCTTTCACATAAAATTGGAATTGGACCACTGTGGCTAGGATTTAATCACATACGTTACACCTTACCAAAAGCTAATGGAAGCCAATTGTGGTCTAGTGCATAATTTACACGACTGTAAAGACAAAGATTCAAAGAGTTATTTTTGGATTGCACAAATCGGAGGTCAAAATCCCATTCTCGGGATTATTAGAATAATTGGATCCAGATTCTCTTTTTGATGTAGATGAAAGGAAACGTCTGGCTATCTAACTTTGTGTTCAGTTAGAAAGTTTCCAACAAAATGTTTTACTCTTAAAAAGTGCATAAGATGTTAAAATTCCAAACAATACTCACAAAATATGGCTTCTATGCTGAGCTTAATTGAATCTGGTTATTTATTATACAACATAAAACATATTTATTACATGGGATGTGTTCAAGAACGTCTCCATTTACCATATGTTTTCAGAAGTGCTTTACACAGTGCAAATTGGAAAGATAAATCTGTGCAGTGAAACTGCAGAGGATCAGGTATTCCAACCTGAGTCTCCTGAGCCAAACGTGGCTCAATCCCTCCTGAGATAGCTCAGATGCCTAAACTTACATTGGGCTGTCCTGTTTCTTTCTCCAGAACTGCCTTCCTTCTGCAGTTTTATTCTTTGTCTGGTCTCCACAGAGTTCATCAATTATTTCCACCCACATTTTGCTCATGCAGTTGCCTGTGTTATTCCTTTTTTTTTTTTCCCCTCCATCTCTCGTCCTCTGTTAGCTTTTCTCATTGTCAATGTTCTCCTTGCCAGCTGTATGAAAGTATAATGATTCGATAGTGCCCATTATTTTGGCCACAGCATGAGAACAGCAGGGAAACCTGTGTGTGGCATAGCCTTGCCTGAAACCAGTATCTAGGAAGCATGGGAAAATGGTTTTGATGTTACTGCAGATTCTGCAACACTATTTACTGTTCTGTTCAATTTTGCAGTTCCTGGCAAGTCCCCATAAACATATAGCCTCACTCTGTAATGAATCCAAGACTATAAATATTAACACTTTTTAAAACACTTTCTGCTCTTCCTTTATCTATCTTAACACTAGTTAGGATGAATTTTTGAGTGAAAGAGAAGGAGGTGGCAAGTTAGTTTTGTTCTTCTGCAATAAACTGTGCATGTAAAATCATACCAGTTAGATTTTTTTTTAATTTAACTGGCCTTTTATGTCCTCCTGTGATGAGTAACAGAATTCAGGTTTCTCCATAGGGCATTCTCTTTTAAGGACATTGAACTTTTTCCAATGTATTTGCACTCAGATGTAAAACAGCAGCTCTTCCATATTTATTTAGTGAATCTTTTCTGGTAAATACAAAGAATTTGTCATGTTAATTACATCTTGTTTTACATAAAAACACTCCTGACCTGCTTATTTCGAGGATGCTTGAAAGGAGGAAGGCCTTGTATATAATTTTTACCTTTATCCGGACAATCTTCTCTCTCGCAATAAGGGCAATCAGTTCCCAGTGAAGGAGATGATAAGAATGGGAGGATGCACAAGATGAGCAAAATTTGACACAACAGATGTTGAATCCTTCCCAGACATCAGCACATATTTTATATTAGATTAGTGCAGTTAAATCTGAGGACTAAACCTTGCTGGCAGTTTTCCATTAAGTTCTTATTTATGCTTGTATTAAAACAGTCATTTGGGTCAGAAGATGTATTTGCTATATAATTAAAAAAAAACTTTGAATATTTGAGACAAATCCAGATGAAGACAAATTCAAATGGTCTCTGATTAATATAACTGAAAATTATATATTTCTCTGACCTGAGGAATCATTTAGCTGTAATAGCTACTTCTGGTAAACTTGACTGAGAATGTCAGTTGAATCACAGTGAACTTGAGTGTTTCTTAAACCAGAGACCAAAATGTTGGTGCCTGAAGTTTGAGTCTCTTTCCCCCCGCCAGGCCCCTGCTGTAACACTTAAACAACTGCTCAGTACAACTTCCAATGAGCTGCTGACCTTGTATCGTTATGTCAGATGGAGAAATCCATGTTTAATTTGTTCTGATTACTTCCAAGCCACGTGGCAACATTTCATTGACATGGTGGTAGTTGTTGACTCCCGGTTACCATGTTTCTGAGCAGTGGGGTTCTGGCTTCTTCCTAGTATAGTGACCCTCTTCCATTTGCTGCTCAGAAAATGCTTCTGCATCAAGGCAAAAAGGTTGTCTTGGCTCTGGGACCAGAGTGGGAAATGCCTGTTGTATGCCATGCTATGCTACTGAGCACACATTTAGTCAACTTTGCCATGGGGTTTCTACTGTCAGGAGAGTAACTTCTACTGCTGTAGAGAATATTCACACGTTCAATTTATAGGAAACTTAAAAACTGTATTCAGTAATATACTTGTTTCCATAAAACTTACATTGAATCAATCCAAGACTGAAATATACTGCTGTTTAAACAGAAACGGGAATAAGTAACCCTCGCTGGGTTAATTTAGAGCAATATTACATTCAGATGTTCTGGAAGTGAGCGACAGAGCAGACAGAACAGTGATGACCACTTCCTAATAAAATAAAAATAGACAGGTGATACTTGTTTTTTTAGTTTATATTTGTTCTTAAGAGCCATAAGAAATGGCTAAGGATAATCGGGAAGCCCATTTTTACCTTCTTCTGAGAGTTAGGGTTTCACTTGTTTGTATGCCAAAAAGCCCCTAAAATAAAAACTTCTCAGCTTGCAATACTGAAGTATCTGCATTAATTTAATTCGCTGCTGATAAAAACAATACTCCTTTTGTTTCTGATAGGGTTAGGGGAGTAGCATAGCACTATTCCACAGTAAAACTCTGGACTGTTCTTTTCCAGCATAGAGAAGATAAATCTACTTTTGGCAACAAAGCAAGCCATATTTATCGAGGCTGCATCAGCTATTAGGGAGGCTTGGTAAATACTCCAGTATTCACTGTGATCAAGCTCACTTATACAAATGAGTTGCCTGTTAAAATTGGCTGTAAATTTCTTTGTTTCTTCTTGAAGCTGGAATTATCCATACCCTGGGTGACCCATACTCTTTTTTTGTCTATTCTCCTGTATAGCCAGCAAAAGAAGACCAAACATTATCTTTATTTTTCTCATATTTCACACAGACTAAGGCAACCGTATTTTCAGTTCCATTTGATCCTGGAATTGAGGGTGGGAATAACAGAAACAAATGCTCAAACAGCCCTCATGAGGAAAGCCCCTGCTGGTCAACCATGTGTGAAATGGGCCCAATTTTAAGGCATATGCAGGTGTTTGGAAGCACCATACCTGTGCCTAGTTCTCTTGCCGAAGACTTGCTTTAAATGTGTGATGGCAGAGTCAATTTAGCAAAGCTTATAATAAAGAGATATGATTAATGGGAAAACACAACAGCACCTGGGAAAGTTGGGTTTCCAGACAAACACCGTCTGGAAGCAAAGCAGAAGTGCTTCCATCTAAAGTGACAATGGAGAAGAAAGATCAGAAAGTATAAATAAATCTATTTTACTGTCTCTCTGGGGAAAGGATGAGAAACGAGTGAAATACTGTTGACATGAATAATGCCTAAAACACAGGAATAGCTGTTAAATGCCTGAGTTCCGTGAACTCAAAGAGAATGTGATTGTAAAGATTTTTCTTTTTTTTTCTTTTCCCTTCCTAAAACCAAGAAGTTGAAGAAAGAATAGATGCTCATAGTGCAGAGCATCGATGTGTAGGTTTGGAGACTTTAAAGATGGTCTCATTGGAGACCAAGCCATTGGGAAATGAGGTTCTTACTGTTTTTTTAGCTGTAGAGAATTGTAGCTAGAGGGGCACTGTAGCAGGTACAGAGGCTTTGAATGTGTCTCCACCAGGGAAGGTTATTGGTGACTGAGCTGCTGTATTTGCACTAGGCTTTTAGTTCACTAATGGACTTGTTTTCCCTAGACTGTTGGGCCACCAGCAACCCTATCTTAACAATACTGGCAGACTACAAAAATGTGAACAAGTGCTGGTTACTCCCTTCTGTGGCCACTGGCCAGTTTGGGACTGTCAACAAAACAACCTGTCAAACTCCTGTGGGACTGTCAACAAAATTTTTATCAAGGAATACCGTCGCTTGTCTTGTGTCTAGCTGACAAACTGAAGTATCACTGATTGCTATGCGCTCTCAAAAATCCTGGTGCTTGTTCATACAACAACATTATAACAACAGTCTAAACATCAGGACATATTTCTGAAAGGTGGATGTTTCAAGGAAGCTAGTTTTAGGCATCTACTGTAGATGTGTACGTCATGGTTGACTTGGCTGTCGATGCCCCGAGCACTTCACTGCTGCCTAGGCAGGGAATGTGAGCTCTAAATTCGGGCACTTAGATTAAGCACTTAAAATTGGGCAGTGCAAATATGCGCTTGGGGCTTGGTATTGAGTTTGTTGAATATGACTGCAGAATAATGAGGTGACAGTCTCTGGTGATTGCCCTTGACTTTAATTTTTAAATAGAAGATTCAGCTTATGTTGAAAATAGATGAACTGAAGCTTGAAAAGAGCTAAGCTACTCTTAAAGAGTGGGTGGCCTGTGAGGGATTCCAGCCATATCTTAAGCCTCGTTGGTGTTGTTAGCTTGAACTATGACTTCAGTTTTGCCATTAACCCATCTCCCATCCATCTACTGTATCTGCATGAAAGCTATTTAGCAAAAGGATGAAGCAACCTCCATGAACCAAGAGGGAGGAAAAGAGGCAGCTGAGGAGGAGAGTTGCAAGAGGGAGCAGGATGCAAGTCCTTGCCTGGGAAGGGCAGCTATGTTGGCAGCATCGCTGTAAATAGCACTTTTAAAAGCCAGTCTGTTAGCTATGGAAGCACAATATTGCCTTGTGCTATTTCCCTGCAGAGAGTCTGCAAAATAGTATTTCAGTCTTTATTCTGAAGAATATATGTTAATTTTGCTGGAAACAATTTCGGCCTTAAAAGAAAGGAAGGTTGTTTAGTTTTACCTTATCCAAATTCTTTTTAAACAAATAGTTTCTTTGTTTCCCCTCCTCCCTGTCCTTGTGTCATAACTGAATGAAAGAAGTTAAGTCATTAGTACACTCTGCTGGTCTTCAATATTCTTTGAACAAAGTTATGGGGAAAGTAATCAATAAACATTTTTGTTTCTTCTAGTCTTTCAGTTGTAGTGTGATTGCAATGGAACTGAGAGCAGAGATCCATCTTTAATGTTGCTTTTTTCCCAATAGAGCTTATGAGCCAATACACATTGTTTACTCAAGGGGCCATATGCAGCTAATCTTTATGGAAATAAAGGATGAAAATATTCATATCTAGCAACATTTAGTTAACTTGTTTTTCCCCACCTAAGTAGGGCAGGTAAACACATCCCTGATATAGAATAAATCACTAGTTTGAAGGATTTTATTATTTTTTCCCTTTTCTTTTCTGCTTGTCTTGAACTAAGAAAAATAAATCCATAAAAAGAATACATTAACCTAATATAGGTGCATTGAATATCTGCTGCTACTTTCTACATAGTATAATTCTCATCTGATTTACTTCAAAACATTGTGATCCCAGCTGTAGAATAGCAGCAAATGCAGACGGAAAATACTTAGAATTACTGAGTTAAAAAGCTGTCTCTCTTTAATAACGTAAAATAGATGGGCTGGGAACAGATGGTGTAGCACAATCTCTATCCACACCCTTCAGCAGGAGAGCAACTGATGGTTTTCAAATTCACCTTTTAAAATGTGAGATCCTTAAAAATCTGGAAAAAGCCTTAGATAAGAGATTCACTCAAGCAGCCAGTGACCAGAAAACCTAAGACAGCTGCCAAATAGAGCAGTAAACAAAAATCTTATTTGATACTTGGATTCTTACAAGGTTGTGGGTTTTTTTTTCTTCTCTTCTCCTCCCCTCAAAGGAAAAGGTGACTATTTTATTGCAACACCAGGGGATTTCCCACATGTGCGCTGAAAAACAAGTGCTATTTCTGGAAGTAATGACCAAATATTTACTGAGTCAGTAGGAGGTGACTGTTTTAGACTTGGTGTCAGTAAATAGTGAGGACAGTCTAAAGAAGCTACTTGTAAAAAAAAAAAAAAAAAAAAAAAAAATGGTTTGGATTGAGTGATCACAAGGTGATTTAGTTGAACCTAAAAGGAAAGATAAGTGAAGTCTGTAAATGCAGTGGTAGATTTCCAAAGGACAAGCACTGATAAATTAATGGAACCATCAAAGTCAGCTGGCCTGAAGAGCCCATGGAGTTGGAAGTGGGGGAGGCAGGGCATTTTTCACAGAATGGATCCGGGACTTGGGTCCCAGCATCGTACGGAGACGGGCTGCAGGTCTGCAGGACATATGGCCCTTGCCTGAGGCAATTCCCTGCTTATTTCCCTGCTCCCTTCACATTTAAGGTAATGTGCTTTCCTCCATAAGGTTAAAAGCCATTTTAAAATGACCTTAGAGTAAGACATCATTCACAATGAATCAGAAAAACACCAAAACCCCAGACAAATGGTTGATGAGCAGAGACAGCTATGCCTTAGAGGTGAAGTTACAAATAAACCAGGAGCAGCTGAACTTCAGCCTCTTCGCTGAGGGCCCCTGAACAAGTGGGTTTTACCTACCTGACCATGGGCCCATGTTCATTTTGGGGCAATGCGGCTGCTGAGTGGGATGGTTGTCCTTCCCACTGCTGCTCTTGCCATGCCTGGCTGCATGCTCCTGTCGCCTGTCCCAGGCCATTCACTGAGCCGCTTAACCCGGCAGCGATAGTAAAAGATTAGCCTGCAGCTGAAGTGTTTCTCTGCCCTAGCTCGCTCTGCAGCCAGCAAACGCTAATGCCAGCGGGAGGTAGAGAAAGGAGCCGGGGCGAAGGGGCTGCCCTTCCAGGGAAGCGTGCTCTGATACTGGCACAAAGTGTCCGTAGGCCCTTCTCCCGAGGTGAGCAGAGAAGTCAGCAATGTCTTTGTAGGTATGTGCTTTA
Source organism: Apteryx rowi (assembly GCF_003343035.1). Taxonomy (NCBI): domain Eukaryota; kingdom Metazoa; phylum Chordata; class Aves; order Apterygiformes; family Apterygidae; genus Apteryx; species Apteryx rowi. The sequence goes on along the minus strand of NW_020447196.1, from coordinate 9,858,085 downwards.
AAAGGCATGAAAGGGTGATCAGAAGGTAATGGCTGTGCAGAGCTCCCTGGGAGCATGGCAGGTATGGGAAGATGGACACTTTGGTTCGTCGTAGCTTGGCAGAACAACTTGGCATCTGAGCAGGCCTCTTTACAGAGGAAAAAGTGGTTCGCGCTCACTTGCAAATGACTGCACGGACAGAAAACAACAAAAGGCTCAAAATTAGGTTTAACTAAGTAATGAGAAGGGTGGAGAGTTGCCTGCCTCGAACACCATGGAAGGCAGTCTTGCTTTTTTTTGCCTTTATCAGATGGATGACTATGAAATGCATGCTAATCTCTCAGAAGGGTAGGAAATAGGTAAGTGGTTTTAAGACCTCATTTGGTTAATGAATTAAAATGCAGAAGAAAAAGAATCCATGCAGATATACCTAGTTGGTCATTTATCATTGCAAGCACTCCTAAAAACCATGCCAAATTCAGGCTTCAGGTCATTCACTAATAGCCATAGGCAAATGAAATTAGCATACTGGTGAATATATTAATCCTAGTCCGAGAGAAACTTGTGTATCCATTCGAAGCCCTGAAGTACAGTGCAAAAGTGTTTTGTCGTTCCCCCCCCGCCCCCCCCCCACAGGGTTTGGATAATACACTAGAGATAAATTGGCCATGTAAAACAAGCAAAATGTCATCCAGGTGACACCTGTAGGCTGAGGAAAAAGACAACTGGCAGGAGAGTATGAGCTTCGAAAGGACAAGGACTCCACAGCATTCCTTTTAAAATGCTCAGCAGCTCATTGGATCTAACACATAGAAAAGTACATTACCTTAGAGTGAAGAGACTAGGGAAATAAGCAGGGAATCTCATAAGCTGCCTACTTTTTCATCTCTCTCATGTTAGCAGCACTTGAGACCTGAATTTCAGCTATAGATAAAAAGGTAATTCCCAATGTTTGGTGTGTCTGGGCAAGGAAGGGCTCTCACTAATGCTGTATTTCCACTTGGCTTTCTGAGAAGCAGTCCCAAACAGCATAGGGAATTTTTCTGTTGAGAAATGCTGTCTATATCGTTGTAGATTCCTGTTATAATGCCCAAGTTCTGGTGAGGGTAGTCAGGGAGATGTCATGCCTCCCTGAAAGTTCAGATGTAGCACGATGCCTAACGGACAAAGGACAAGGCAGTGGGAAAAGAGGGAGGGAGCGGGATGAAGAAATGCAGTRATGCCATTGGCTCTCGCGAGTACCTCTTGAAGATGCTTCTGTTATGAGTATTTGTTGACTTAATAAAACTGGAGAAAGAGAAATAACTGTAACTTTCTGTTAGGAAACTTAGGTTTTTGCCCACAAGTGCGGTAAGACAAGATAGCATTTGACAGCTGTAATTCTTTGAATAGTCACCCTGATGTTGCTCTCTGCCTACATGTGATGTTGTCTTGACTTCAAAGGCACTTCCCATTACCCAGCACTGGTCCTTGTTGGCACACTTGCTGCAAGATGAAAGATTAAAATAAGGGAATAGGTACACGGGACTGCTTCATTTTACTAGTTACTGGTCCAGGAGAGTGAATAAAGCCTATCTGAAGGGCTGCCTCTTTCTCCCTTAGTTGCCAGCACTATGTGTTTGCTTGGTGTGGGTTTGTTCTGCTTAGAGAAGAGAGAGGAGAAAGGAGTGCCCAGCAAAGATTGCTAGAGCAGATGGCTCTGGTATGACCTTCTGCATAATGGAATTTTTTTTGTGTGTAGTGTCTCTGACTTCTATTTGAGCTACAGATATCCAGAAAGATACTCCTATAATCACTTAATGTGCTGTGAAAAATTGCCTGGTTATTACATTGAAGGACTCTGTGCAAAAAGGGTGCAGAACTCATCTTGTGTGGGAGAGATTGTGTCTGCATCATGTAAAAACCTTAAGGAAAATGTGGTCCAGGGTGCTTATATGATGACTGAGATGATCAGACACTGGTGTACTCTACCCTTGCCCCACAGAGCATTCTTGCTGGTCTTGCTGCCCCCTTAATATCATTTCTGATTGGGAATATCTTGAATTTTCATTTTGCTGGGCATGTGGTGACAGCTCCATTGCAAAAACAAGTGTTCCATGTGCAGCGTAGTCCATCACTGTAAGCTGCTCGGCTCTGTTGTTGCAGTGATATAAATGGATCTCCATGCAATGAGATAGTGATTAATAGCAGGTAGAGCACACTGCACAAAGACGTGGTACTGTATTCCCCCCCCCCCCCAGCAGTTGTCGCTTAACGCACTCTATCAGGAGCAGTTTTATATAATAGACGTGGGAAGATCCATAAAAGTAACATCTGAGACTGTAGTAGGGCAAGTATTGATTTATTTGTTACAATAAAATTTTTGTCATTACTATGCAATTGCTCTATCTCTGGAAGAATTGATATATGTTGTTGGAAGCTACAACCCACTGTGAAAACTTTTCTTTTTTTTTTGTCTTCTATAATTTCCTGCAACTCTTCTGTAGAATCATTATTCCTTATTACATAGACCTGGCATGCCACCTATTTAGATAAATGCCTGAGCGAGTGTGCAGTAAATATTCACAGCAGCTCATGTTTCAACTATATATGCCACTAATTAGATAATTTAGTGGCACAAATAAATAAATACAAAAATAGAAACGGACCCGAGAAAACAGTGGAGTAAAATGTACTGTCATTGTCATTCCGTGGACAGAGATACCAACTTTTAGTTTGTATCAAGTGACTCTAATATACTACAGATGTGCAAAAATAAAGGAAAACGGTATCAGAAAAAAAATGCTAGTTTAAGCTCAATTATACGGGTAAAATAACAAATGATCAGGAAATATTCTCAATATTAACTCCTCCGCTTTATATATCCTTATGTTTTAGGCACCTTTCTTGCAAAAAGCTGAGGGAACATGCCAAGTTAAGTATACATAGAATTTTAATATCTAGAATCCCTTGTTTTACAGATCTCAAAGCACTTATCAAAGGGGAGAAGCACCATTGTCTGTCATTTGACAAAGGAAAAATAGCATGCTACTTGTCCGAGGTCATGCCAAAAAGCCCCTTTGCAGATAAGCTGCTGGTTTTTTTGTCTGTATTTGCCTTAGAGTTAGATAATGCAATGCTTAAAAGTGCTAGCAGGAGCCACGACCTTGCTGTGCTAGGGAATTCCACATTGCTAATTCAAATGATACAGAATTGATGCAAGAAGAGTGCAAATGCTTTTTCCCTATCAGAGATTTTTTGCAGATTTTTCCAGTGTGTTGACAGGTTTACAGTTTTCCTTACAATTTCCTTACAGACTTTATTTGTCAGCATGGTGGAAGCTTTAAATTAGATTCACCCTAGATTAAACCTATAGACCCTGAAACTGTTAAGCAATTGGATTAAGCAGGATTGAGACAATAGATGAAAAGGTTATATTTGGAACATCAGCACAAGCTATAGCAGTTGGCAGTGATTACACCTGTGTGAAGGCACCTTGGACCCTCCAGTTGACACAACTGAGTCTTGTTCACTGTTCAAACACCATGTCTGATACGGCAGACTTGTATTATCTGGCATATACTTGTTATCTCGTTGTCATTGGTATTGCTGACTGTAGTAACGTCCATTTTTACTCTTGCAAATTTGCAAAAGTGAGTATTGTGCATGAAGGAATCTGGTTTTCTAAACTTGTTTAATCTCCCTTCAGTAATTGGCAGAGAACATCCAAGTTCACGGTTTTCTTCTTGATTGTAGTTTTTGATGAAGACAGCTAGCAATTCCATCAGTCCTCACGAGCTCTTTGTAGAGACTGTGTATTGCCTTGTTTTCTTTTCTCAGCATTTCCTCAGTGCTTGAAAAAGAGCATATGAAACTTCTTGCTAAGTTCTCACTTCAAAAGTTAAGTCTGTGGCTGGCATCTGCAAGGGTGTCAGTGACTGCAGCATTCGGTGGCACAGAGATACCATCAGTTCATCGGTGATAGAGTTAACCCTTTTTATCAGTTAGGACACAAATCGTCTGCAGAATCTGCTCTAACATATCTCGTGGTGCTCTGCGCTTCCTGTTCAGGAAACTCCTTTATTCAGTGCAGATGGTTCAGATAGTGAGGTCTCGCAGTCTGATAATCGTGGAAAATTTTGACACTAAAAGCAATATTTGCAGCACTCTATTTAAACTAGGAAGCTCACCCTATAGCCAGCAAAGAGGTGGATGAGCTACTGCATTGGTGACCTGAGAGCACCTCAGTTAGACTGGAAGAAGCCAAGATGGTGAGTGGCTAAAATAGGGCAAGGGACTATTTGGGCTGATAATTGATGAAGAAGTGGTTGTGGTGCTATGATGAGCAGATCTTGCCGTATGTTATTCGATGGTAAGTCAGAGGAGCGCCTCATGGAAGATCCTTGCTTTGAGCCAGTAAAAATAGGGTACTTTAAGGACAGTGTTCCAGGCCTAAGATGTTTTATCATCTTGAGGGTTTTAAGGTGGTTTCAACATTGATTTTCATGTCTGAGCTTTTCCATGCTGGATTTTCATGATTGCTCAGATAACACAAACTACAAATATTTGTGGTTAACAATCAGCTGATAGAAATATGAGGTTTGCGTGACTTTGTAGGCAGCTCCATCTGAGGCTATTCAGTATCAGCTAAGGTTAGTATCCAACATCAGCCAAATGAACACTCATGAGAGAGGTCAATAAACTACAAATAAGATTTCTTCTGGATTCTTCTTTTTCCAGCATCAAACTGCTTGAAATGAACTTTTCTTCACATTTTACATAAAGAGGCTTGCTAGCACTTTATTGTCATTTGTAAACTGATCAAACCTACATCATATACCAGTCCRTAATGTCTGTGCCTGTGCTGCTTTATATCAACACAAAAATATGTAACAAATAAAAGATACCATTTCAGCTTTAATTTTCAGCATCCAAAGAATATACTACTTTTCAGTAGTGAGATGATTTCCAGCTATTTGGAACTAAGCAGAAATATCATACCACATCGCTAAACATCCGTGGTTTATATAAAATATAGATTGCCTTTAAGTGCTTTACTTAAGTCTTTGGTAAGTCGTATTTACGTTATTATTGTTTATGTTCCGAGAAGTCAGTAGGAGGACAGCATTGTTGCAGTTTGTGGTTTCATGATTCACACTTGATGAGGTAGCTATCAAATGAGGGAACAGGAACCACTGAGAAGTTTATAGCCATGCTGTACCATAGGACACATGGCAAGAACACAGTAGTATGGGCAGGTCTCTGTGGTTTCTGAATCAGTATTTTATTTTCCTAGACATGTTTGTTGTTTAGATTTGCTAAAATCAGCCCATCCAGAAAAGCATAATTTTCACCGGAAGGTTTTTCTTTTTTTTTTTCTTTTTTGCCATGGCTTGAATATATTAATCTGGTTAAATATCACCACCTCACGGCTAATAACATTTGAGATTTGCAAGGTTCAGCGTTTTGCAGAGACTTCAGTCGAATCCTCAGTAGAGTGCAACCAATCCTAAATTAAAGTGCAAGCAGRAGGAAAGGAGACAGTAAAAAGTAATGATCGTGAATGGAGTGAAAGGCAAGTGTGTGGTTCTTATGATGATGTAATTGGGCAGATCCAGATTACCAAGGTTTTGACTTTGACCTTCCTGATGCAAATTTTTCCTTGCGATGTCGTGTAATCATTGCATTCTGTTAGCTTTGTCCATGTTTCAAGAAAGTACTTTGTAACCTCAAGGGGAAAAATTGATGCGGTGAACATGCTCACAACAGACAGATGACACTGGCCCAGCAACAATCCTTATGTGCAATGAGTTTCTTGGTTCAAAGTTGGTTTTGCCTATCAGAACTGCTTCTTCTATTTATGCTACATATTTGTTAAAAGTAACCTTGATTAGGGAAAAGAGATATTATCTTGGTCAAGGCACCAGTTGGGGTATATGGACGCTGTTGTTGGGTCTGTGTTGACCTGTGTGTCAGTGATGAGTCTTGTGTTTCTGTTTCTCCATCTGCCCCAGGTAGATGGAAACCAACCATGCTGGTTGGTGGTGGACGTAGTAGTAGATGATGATGATGATTTTATAGAAATGGCTGCACTGAATCTCTTGTGGTGATCTCTCATTTAGCCTGATCGACTGATGTTCCTCACCCTTTTTTTGATGTCTTGATTAGGCAGTGCTGGGCTATAGAGGAAACTTTTGGCCTGTCCAGCTGTATCGTTCTATAAAATATTTATTCCTCAGCATATTTCAAAAAGTCAGTCAGTCAGGTTTTTAAGCCCTGAAGGGATATCTGGAGCTCAAGTCTGACGCTAGAAAGCTCCATTCAGTGTATGCTGTAAATCCTATTTGCACATAAGTGCTGTTTTGAGTGTCTCCAGGGAGGACATGGGAGTTTCTTAAAATTCTCCTTTCTGAAAATGTGTGTAGGTGTATTTGTGACATTTCATAAGACTGATAATTCAAAGCAAAGATGCCAGGAAATTAACTTTAATTAGATGAAATCCATGGCTCTCTGAAGTTCAGCTTTTCTACCGGCTTTACTGAGTTTTAGATCAATCCACCTTAGAAACCTCATGTTGTTCAGATCAGAGCAAAGATGAATGTTGATAGACAGAGCTGGGGGTTGTTCCTGAACCACGAAACTATCAAGAAAGTCCACTGCAGGAAGAAGATCCCTTGTCTCCTGTTACTGTGAACAAGAAAGGAGAAGACAAGAAATTAACATCAGGGTAACTAAGAAAGAGGGCTAGAACAAGCGCTGCTTCRCCTTTTGACACATCCAATTTGAGGCTTTTGGGTAACACACACCAACAAGAAGGGCAGAGTGACTGTTAAATGCCAGCCAGAGATCAGACTTATGCTGAGCTGTGGGAAGGGGAAGGAGAGCATTTGCTGTCTGTCTTTTGTTGTAACATTTGAGCCAAAGAGGCAGGCAGGGTCATTCAGCTCTCTTTTGCCAGACCAAAAACTTGAGGGATGTGAAAGCTAGCCAGTTCTTGAAAACGTCTTCCTTTCGGCTCTTCCCAACAAGATTCATCAATGTGTTAATTATTGTTTGGATGCTTAGGGATTACTCTGAGGAGGGAGTTTTATCTTGAACTGACTTCACAGGGTTTGGACTCTCATTTACTGTCCTAACTTGGTGTCAGAAGCACTATGCAGCACTGAAGTGAACCATGATTATTTCAATATTTTTCAGCTTTCCCATTTGATATCTCCCTCTACGTCTTTGAGGCTTTTTTTCCCTCCACTTCATATAGAGCACAACTAAAATACATATTTTTCTAAGCGATTGCTGTCTAAATTTTCCTTAAGTTAAACCATGTGTTTTGTTGGAAACTTTAGATGTTTATCTGTTTTTTGAGTTTTTTTTCTTTCCCTTTTATACTTTTACCCTCTCCTTAGGGAACAACAAAGCAAAACACAAATGTCTCATCGAGACAATGTTAGAAGGACAAGAGATAAAACAGGGTTGTATTTGCTCTTGGAAAAGTTTAAGACCCCTGCTTGCAAACCTCTCTATCTTTGTGGATGATGACCGGCGAATGCAGAGCCATGCACGTGAGCTCCACGGGGAACACTACACTGAAGCTCCTCTTTCTGGCTCCTCTAAGGGAGGTGGACAAACTCGATGTAGACGGCAGCAGAAGTACTTTGCCTGCTGTAAAAGKGTTAGAGCACTTGAAATCTCCTTTAACAAGATGCTTGCCTTTGTACCACTGGAAAGAAAGAGCCCTATTCACGTCCCTGATGGCTGTGGATTTGGCAYCTTCCAAGAGCCCTTTATAACTTCCGTTTTTCATAATTGAATACATTAAGTTAGAAAAAGGAGGCATATATAATATGCAACAGACCAAGAATAGGGAACAGGTGATATTTTCAGATTGGACTTCTTATTTCCAGACACAAAATAATTTTGTGGGAGTTGTCAGGAAAGCCATCTGCATAACCATTCAGAGACGGGACTTTCCCAGGAGGAAAGTGCCAGGTCTCCGCTGCTGGAAAGGATTCATGCCTCCATGGAAGGGCGTGTGAAATGAAATCAGAAATGAAATCCCTCTGTGTCTACGGCAAGCGTGTCAGGAGGAAGTCAGCCTTCATAAGCTAATCCTRTCTTGGGCTGTTCCCTTTTGTCTGAGGTCTCTTACACTCTAAAAGCAGCATTGCAGCTCTGTCCATTTATTAGCCTAATATTCACCCTGGGAGCCTAAATCATGGCAGGTGATGAACATAGAAGATTTCTGTCTAATTGAGTGGCTGTTCCATCTTAGGCCTGTAATTAAGATTAAACAACTCCCACACACACCATATTCTTGACTCTTAAGAACGTTCTCATATCTGGGTTTCCTGCAGCATCCCTGGCCTTTTTGAACATTGCTATGTGAGAAACATCCCAGAGGAAAAAGAGGGATAGGGCATCCCATCCAGAAGTGATCATAAAACCACAGGCTTGTCCAGAAGTCCTTGGCATGGAGGATAATATGGTCCCTGGTTTAAAAAATGAATAAAATCATCACAGTGGTTCCTAGCAGGAGATTGGAGCCTGTTTCCAGTCAGGCCTCGGGAACAGTTCTCTTCGGTTTCAGGGTGAGTTAGACTGGACTACGGAGGTCACTCACTGAATTAAAAAAAAAGGGGGGGGGAGAAAAGGAAAAAAGGCAGGAGGGAAGAGGAAGAAGGGGGGGGGGAGAAAGGAGTGGGAGGAAGAGGGAAAAGGAACACCAAAGAGGGCCTGGAGGGGTCAGTGACGAGGAAAATGGAAAATCTCGGGGTTTCGGGTTCGCAGCAGGCAGGGTGTCCCCGACTCGCAGGAGCCTTTCCGCCCCCCGCAGTTTTGCTGCAGCGTTTAAATGCAGTGTGAAAGCTGCAGCGACTGCGGCATTACGGACGAATACGTCTCCAAAGCCGGGACGCTGCAGACGCCCCTTGCTCCAGCCGGAGGGAGGCCGGTTGCGGTGATGGGGGTGAACGTGCGCCCGGGCAGGCAGGCCGCGCTCTCTGAGAGACTCTCGCTAGCGGGCACACGTGGRTTTCCAGAACAAAAGAGCCGTAAACTCCAGAGACACTGCTGCGCCAACACAAAACGAGACCTAAATTTAGACCCAGGGTAAACAGGTGACGCTCAGCCTGGCGGCGCTTCGCCGCGTGGCACCGTGCTGAAATATTAAAAGTTAACACAGGAGAAGCATGCAGCTCACTAGTGGTGTAGCTTTTGTGGGGATTATTAGGGAGGATATAGAATTTAAGGAGCTCAGGACTTAATCCAGGGAGGTAACCCGAAAGGAGTAGTGAACAGAGCGAGCAGGAACCTCGCGGGCTGGGAGGAAACGAAGAAGCAGCTGGAGGAGAGGAGCAGCCCCTCGGCCGCTGTGGCCGGCGGTGAGCGGCGCGGGGATGAGAAGCGAGGCAGCGGTCAGCTGTTCAGGCTGTGCAGTGTGTTTCCTGCTTCCTAAGCCTGCGTTTGGGTAGGCACTAAAATGTTCACTCTTTTACAACAGATAATCCTGTGGTTTGGGAGGCAGAAACTTTACTCTGCTTTGGAAGCTAGAAACACGAGAGTGAAACCGAATTTCACTGCAACAAAGGGTTTGGGGGAGGAGGGATGAATTAGTCTCACTCCACTGAAGCAAGTCGTGCTACGGAGCTTTGTGCCGTCTGAGAGACAGGCTTGTGAAGGGGTGTATTACCATTCCGCCTTCAGCTGCTCTAAAAGAAAGATTTTGTTTGCTGGAAATTTATGGTGGCATCTAGGAGTGTTTATGTGAACAAGGAAAAGAAAAAGTGTGTTCACTCATATCCAGGCTATGCCTCCTTGCCAAGGGGTTGCAGCAGGCTTGTCTTTAGCTGCAAATTGGCTTAGCTTAATTTTCTTTGGTCCGAATTTTAATTGAGTGCATCCCCCCTGAAGAAATACCTGTTTTTTTTCTCCCTCACTTCCCCTACTTTAGTGTTAAGTGTCATGATGCATTGCAGGAAATGTATTTTTTTAACTAGTCTGTCTGCAAAGGACTGTGTCCAAAATAACAGTGCAAGCAATACACAGGGCATTAAAACGCTGTGGCCACTGAAGCCGGTGGGATTATCCATACCCCAGCCCGCAGAGATGTGCATGTATAAAGGGAGGGAGGGGGGGAAAAGGGAAGGGGAGCAAAAGGTTTGAAACTCTGCTCAGACGTGAGAACAGGCTGCGTAATGCTCTGCGAAGCTCTTTGCATCTGTATTTTCTTTTATTCRCTGTAATGAGTAATGTATTTGTAATGGGTTATTTCATCGCCCAGGGGAGAGCCTGACCCTTCTCGCCTCGCCTTAGCGTAGCCCTCGGAAGCCGGGGCAGGGCAACGGCGTGTCGCCCTTCCCCGACGGGCGCGCGCGGGAAGGAGCCTGCCGGAGGCAGGGTGCCGGCAGCCGCCCCCCGGGCGAGGGCYGGGCAGCGCACCGCCCCACCGGGAAATTGGGGAGGGCGGAGGATTCTTCCCACTGCTGAGCAGGTCACCGCTGCAAGATTAATGTGTTGGCTCTCTAGGATGTTGTCTYGGCTACATGGTGGCGTGGATGCTGCACCTTGCACGGAGCTTGGGCAGGGAAGAAGGCATGTTTGGAGGTTGAAATCGGGCCCTTTGGAGTGAAACAGTGCAAAGTTCACTATAACACTTCCAATGCTATTGGATTAAATTACTCACGTGCACTTTGCTGAAATGTATATGCGTTTACAACCAAATTCTTATGTATATTTTACACCTCTTTTTCCCCTTGATTTGGATGTCCTGATGAATATTTATTGCATCCAATTAAATTTCAGTAGCATATTTGGTTGTCTGAAATGAAATCATCATTATTATTTACATATTCTTATTTATTTGCATATCCTTATTTACATATGCAGCTTTAGTATTTATGAACACATACAATTTTTAAAGTATAGTAAAGGCAAAACCTTTGGAATGGTACTTAAATGCAAGTGTTTACACTCCCAATATCTGCTAGAGAAGGTATAGAATAGAAACTTATGTTCATAGGCTGGCACATTCAGGAAAATATGTACTTCTAATGTCTTATTACTATTCTGTTTTTTTTTTCTTCATGATGAATTTAAAATATAGAAGAAAGGCATGTGGAAAAAATGTGAATTTCTGCATCTGATCTACATCTATGCGATCAATATCTAAGAATCAAGCAATTTATTAGGAGTTTTCAGACTAAGGTTCTGATAGCATGTGATTTGTAGGGAACAGTGATTTACAATTCCCTGTGAAAGCTTTTCTGGGCTGAAAAACTAATGGATGATGTTGCTATTTAAGTGCTAAGAGAATGTTTTTCAGCCCTCAAAGGTTAGGATCAAATAAAAAGTTACATTCCCTGGAACACACAAGAGAGAGGTTATATCCTGACCTGATGTGTCCCTGTTATTTATCTGTTTGAATTCATTGAAAAATAAATGTTTTCTCCACCAGGGAAATATTTTATTTTAGTATGAAGGGTCATTGAGCACACATGTCTGGCTCGAAACAAAATTAGCTGTGATATTAAACCCATGTTCAAAGGTATATTGGTATATTGGTATATTCCTGTGGAGTCCAAAAATGCTCATTACTCTTCTTTGATTCTACAGACCTGACGTAGGTTTGTCTTGTTAATACCCACACGGCTATCCGGTGAATGAGAGAGATGGATTTAATGCCTTGGAGATGTGACAATTCCTGAAGGACTTTTGGGGCCTGTCCTGATATGGGGATCTTTTAAGTACAGTTTATGAATTCTGGTTGAAGCTATGAAGTTGCTGTTATGAAAAATTGTAGCATCTTAGGTTGCCTCAGATGGTGAATCCATCATTTTCTCCCAAGGTCTGTCACATGTACTCATCAGAGTAATGACTGTGGAGCGTTGCTTGGCTTAATGAGTGGCTTCTGAACTATAGAGGTTGGCTGGCGTCAGGTGAACTGATTTTCTCCCATTGGGAGAGGGAAATATAAGGAGTTGGGGAGTTTCTCAGAGAGAAGCAAGGCAATTAAACAGTCTTCGACGAAGAAATCATGAAAGAACAGGAGACGCAGGAGCAGCTTTTTCCTCTGAGGAGGAAAAAGAAGAAGATTTCTTAAGTGAAAAAGCCAACATAATGGCAGAACCCAGACTAGGCCAGGGAAAGTTGGCAAGTTGGCTGAAAAACTATTTCTGAAAAGAAGCCATGAAGCAGAACAAAAAAAAAGGCTCATCAGCTAATGAACTCAGATTCCAGTCCAAAGACTTTTCCAAAGTGCTGAGGAACCCAAGAGAAGAAAATAAATATAAGCATCATTATTTTTGTTTATGTATCTTCCTACTTTGAGATAAGTGACAGGGATTTTTTGGACACATGCAGATATGCAAAGGATACTTGTGTTTAGAGCCTGCAACTTCTAATATTAAAATCATCTGGTTGCAGATGATCCCTCTGATCAATCACCATGAGCAGATGAAGCTTTGCTTGCTTTCCCAGCAGTGAGGTTTTATGTTCGTTCTTCAGCACTGGTGTAAAGATGACTACTCTTTGCCAGTGTATCTAACTTCTTGGAAATAGTGAGGAGCTCTTAACTGGGGGACAGAGGCCAGTGGAGCATGTTTTGGTTTGCTTGGCTTAAAGCCCCTGGTGCAGATTCTTTTTGACCATTTGAAGTCTGGGCTGAGCTGTGACTTTTGCATCTGAAATAAAGAGCTTCCTTGCGTTTTTGAGGTGTTTGGATTTTGTATCCCACATCGGCCCGTTTAACAGCGACTGTCTAGATTTGCATTGTTTGGACACGAACTTTCCCAGATTCGAAACCTCTAGAGAAGTGGGGGAGCCRAGGGGAGAGGAGGATGAGGGATGAGGAGAGGCGGCAGATACAGTGTTTGTTCTGTCTTGAGCCCTGTCCCAGTTCTTCTTCCACTACACCGTGATATCTTGTCCAAATATTTTAAATGAAGCAGTTCCTATTTTCCCTGGGTGAACAGCGCACTGACTCTGCTGCTTCGCTCCTTGCTAGTTCTCAATCGCATTCCACTTTGCTCCTCAGCCTTGTGGTCCAGATGGCAATTTTCACAGGTTTAATTTATATTTTGTAAAGTAATAAAGGGCCAAAGCCGCCCCCTCCTTTCCCTCCTCTCTGTTCGTGCTTATCCCCAAACATGCAGACCGGAAAGGCTCCAGCGGGAAACACACGGGGTGCCAGGCCTGAGCGCGCGTCCCCAGGAAACAGGATGGAAACGGTGGAAAGCAGAGATGAACAGGCGATGCAGAGTACATACTCGGTTGTTTTTTCCTCTCTCTACCAGATACTGCTTTAAAATTAGATGGGATACATTGATTTGAGAAAGGGAGTGGGAGGCAGGGGAGGAGGAAGAAGAGACTGCTACTCGGTCACTTATAGAGCTATTTACTGGCCAGCTATTATTTTCGTCCTTTGTATTACTGAGAAATTCGTACGTTGTATTTGCCTCTTGTATACAGCCCTCAACAAGTATCTCTTTGTCAGCCTCGCAAAGGGCAATAAACTCTGTGTTGCAAATAAGCCTCAGTAACTGCTGGACTTTATGACTAATTGTAATGCAGCATATATCCTTGAGGACTATAAACCTATATTAAAAGACAACGGTTGAGAGCAGAGCTATTGAATTGCGATAGTACTCATGTAACCCCACGGGGGCTCGACAGACAACAAGGAGGCCATTGATGCAAGCTCTCGTACAAAAAGCCGCATAGCCGGAGAGTCATCCAAACCAGTATGGTGTGCGGATGACCACAGGGCTCGGTTTAATGCTCCTTTTGTTTYGCGCTCGCTTAGAGGCAGGCAGCAYGCACTCCGACGTCGGGATGGGYGCTGCTTAGATCGCTGCGGAGAGCRCAACGGGGCAGATGAGAAAATTAGTGCGGCGGTGCCCCCCTCACCTTCCCGTGTGGTGTGYCGGCACCCCCAAAATCTGTCCTGGTCCCAGGGAAAATCCTGTACTGCGAGTGAAAGAAAACAGACCATCATCTGTCTTTTTAAATTTATTTTCTCCCTAAAAGACCAAGTAATGTTAAAGTTTCTCTTGCTGTCTCTTTCTCTCTCTCTCTCTCTCTCTTTTTTATTTTTATTTTTAATGACCTAAGTTTCTGACGCTTAAGTTTCTGATGCTATACTGGTTTTCTGAAATGACTCTGTGAGCTCAGCTCAGTTTTCAGTTAGTAAGTTGAAACTTATCCAGTCACGTTTTAAGAAGCATTTTCACTGAGGGCAAAATTGTATCACAGGCTGGGAGGGATTTCAGGTTGAAAAATCCTAGTGCTGCCTCTCGCCTCCTGGGATGGCTGTATCTTGGGTTTGAGTACATCTTGATACCCCAAAATTGTATTAGTCACTAAATTAGTTGTACTTATTCTTGGGCACGATACGTTTTTTCCCCGGTATGGCTAGAGTTACTTGGACTGTGATCTCTGTCTGCGTGTGCACAGCACTGGTTTTATGGAGACACCACTCTGAGATGCAGCTGATTCCTGAACTTACTTGTTTATTCCTGTCTCTGCTCCAGTCTGAAGACCAAGAGCATCCCTGTGACCTAAAGGTGCCTTTCCCTGCCCCAGCGGCCCGGGAGGTTCTGTCCGTTTGCTGGCATGCTGTCCTGCTGCTGGGCACCTTCTGTATTTTGCTTAAGTATTTTTTGCTTCTCCTTTGATCCCTTCTTCTCTGAGCCCTTCCTGTAGATAAACCCATGCCGMTGGCCTCTTCGTGGCCCCGAAATGGGGCGGTTTCTCTTGCCCTTTGGAACGGCGCCTGGCCTGGGCTGTCCCTAGAGCTGTTCCCAGGCATTGCTGGGTCGGTCAGCTGGCGCACACCAAAACCAAGCCAACCWCCMCCCMCCMMCCCCAGAGAAGGCATAGGGGCAACTGCGGGCCAGCGCTTGAGCCAGGGCACTGGCCCCGTTAGCTGGCTAGCACGGGTGTAGTCCAGCAGTGTGTGACAGAGCCTTAATGCCGTAGATCCTGCCAACACAGCGGACCCCGGGTGGTCAGCGTACACCTGCTTTGCGGTCTGAGTTCTCCGCCRTTCCTAGCGATGTGTGCTTCCTTTTGCTTTATTACTGTTACTCCCAGTTAACGCCAACAAAAGAGTAAGAATTCCCCAATTCCCCCAGTTGCRGTGTAATTAAGCTGATGAATACCTGGGGATCTGATACAGCCCGTGTGCGCAACATGATTAGCTGAGATGAGAGAGAGTAAAGTAGAGGCAGCAGGACAAAAACTGCGTATAAGTAAAGAAACAAAGCGGGACTGCAGCCAGCGTTATTGCTGGTGTCATGTCTGTGTACACAGCTTCTGATTTTATTTGTCTGCTGTATCTTAAAAAGTGTTTTTTAATGGAATAAGACGCCTGCGTTCTCGTGTAGTTGCAGGGAGGTGCTGGGGCTGAGCTTCTCAAGAGGCTGTGTGCGTCTCTTGTAAAAGAGAGCATCCTGTGTGCAAAAACCACCGCACTGAAAGCAGCTCTCRAAAGTTTGGGATTTATTTTTATTTCATTCCAGACAGAGTGATCCTGGGGATTGTTTTTAATATCAGTGATCTCTAACCAGCCCCTGTCTGTTAACGCATTTAAAGCAGGAGAGATACACGTGCTCCATTAAACCAGCAGTACTGATATCCTGGATTTTGCTCCATCATAAGAAATCAGCWGTGCTAGAAACGAAACTACGCAAGCTCTGTTTGCAAATATACCGATAGCTTTGATTTTCAGGCCATTACACGCTCATGCTTCGGAGCGTTTGGTGGACTATCTCAGACTGTGTCAATGCAGTTGCTCCGTGAAGGGTGGGTACCCATTGCCACAGGACAGATAAATGCACTTCTTCAAGTTYGTCTGTTCAAGTCCTGTTTAGCACCCAGCCTTTCTCGCTCTTTGCTCACACCTTTTCCCTATCGCCAGATGCCTCGCACTGACTTTTGGACAGACTGTTCTTTTTGACTTCCCCCATCCCTGGTTTTATTCCTTCTTGCATGTGATGCTCCTTGCCAAATCCCAGTTTCACAGTGATGTCTGCTTGGCACCTCCATCTGCTTTTGTCCCGTGGAGGAATCGGCTCTGAAGAAATGCCCTGAGTGGGAGTTATACTTTTAACGGAGCCAGTATTTTACTYGGTGAATTAGCACCAGAAGAATGAATGGGACAATTTGCATGCTTTACGCTAGGCACACTAAAGTCCTTCACTAAATCAGGCCTAATCTGCCCATTGAACTTGCCCTGACTTACTAGAAATTTTGCTGTCCAAAAAACTGCAATTTAAAGTCGCTGTGTGAAAACCATGTTCTGTTGTGGGCAATGTCAAAACTCTGCGACCTCCACGCAACCAGGACACCACCCTCAATGGTGAAGCCCTCGGGCAAATATTCAGACAACCCAAAACTTTCACTTAGAAATCCTATATTGAATGAACCCTGTCTTGTATTGGGAGATTGGGCTTTATAGAGTTAACTTAAAAGTTTAAACACAGTAGTTCCATATGAATCTCACTGCCTTCTTTTTTCTCCTGTTTAAATAATTTTGTTTCTTTTTTAACTGGCTTCAGAAAAAGAATAAGAGGGGGGGGAAAAAAGCCTTTTATTTGTTAAATTAGCCTAAAGCAAACAAATTAAAACTTCTTGATGTTGTCCACCGTAATTCATTATTCTGGTGCAGTACTCCTTCCTTTTTCTTCTTCTTCTTTTTTTTTTTTTTCCTTTCCATTGCCTGAATAATGTTCTTTGAAAACTACATCATCAATAAACCACTCTTGTGAGATTTAGAGGGCCTAGAATAATGAATAACAATTAGGGGCATTTAAAAGGTAATATTTTTTCCTGCAATTTGGGAATTGATTTATGAAGTTGGGGATCCTCCAATTTCATCAAATAAATGGTTTCTTAAACCAATTCTTCTTACCGTCATGGTAACACCTTTAGATCTGGCACAGTTAGTGTGCTTTCTTGCCAACTTATTGTTTTTGATGCAAATGAAGCAGCTCTCAACTTGCACAATTAACGGATGCTTCTCTATTTTCTGCAAACCAGTTAAACTAGCACAGTGTCAGTTTTATAATTTTATTATTTCTAATATTAAAATGGTGGAAATGCTTCCTTGTGACATTCTTTCAAACCGTTGTGTAATTTAAAGGCCCGAGGAGTGCACCTCTCTGATGGAGCAGGGTAGTTAGTTTAGATAAGTGAGTAAAGGTCCAAGTCCTGCTTAGCAGCTCTGAGGAACAGATCATATGCGAAAAGCAGCCAGTGAAATCAATAAGCAGATGTGTAAAAGCCACGCAGCAAACTGGAGAATGTGGATGAGGCATAGGATTTTCATAATAGTCCAAGTGACAAAGAAGTGCCAGTGTCCTTAAAAATCACTTTTGAAAATCCCAGCCTATGTGTTCACTGAATCTCATGATGTCTAACCAACTTTCTTCTGCAATTCGGTCCCAGCAAGCTTTCTCATTCCCCTTTAAACAACATGTCTCAGGGACATTTCCCATATCTTGCTGGTGGGTCTCCCAACAGAATTAAGCTATAATAATTTACACTCTGCTATTATACCTCTGAGGCATGAACACATGGATGAAAAGATGCTGAGGCAATAATCTTTTTGCACAGATTCTTAACTCTCTTTGGAAGAACAAGCCAGAATAACTTCAGAAACTTTCTGGAGGCTCTAGATGCAACAAAACCCAAAGGCAGCAGAGTATGTAAAATTTTGACAAGTATGAGAATTTCCTTGTCAGCTTCCTAGCAAACAAATATTTAATGCAGCTAAAGCATATTGCTAATAGTACATTGTAAATAATATTTAGAAAACGGCCATTGACTTGCAAATAAATCTGTTCTTTCTGCCCTGTTTCTGCACTTTCCCCCTGTTGTGGAGGTCAGTGTATAGAACTGTAAGACTTGTACTYAGCATCGCACCTCTGATGTTCTTCCGCAAGTGATTCCTGAGTCTAGGCAGGGTATCTGTAGTATAGAGTAGCTGGCTGGTCAGAGGGAGAAATGCAGCTGCAGCAGTGCAAAGCCTCCGGGTCTCCAGAGGCCCTTTATGCTGTCCCTGACAATCCTGCTTGTCCAAAAAGGGACCAGGGGTTCTGCCTAGCCTTTTCGAGGATTTAGGAAAACCTAGACCCGGCTGAACTGAAGGCAATGGTTCCTACTTTTCTGCTCAATAGGGTACAAGGAACCACTCCCAGAAAGTCTGGTGTAAGCATGAAAGCAGGACAAAAAGAAAAATTCTTTTCCCAGTCAGGACTCTGTCRGTGTGTCTCGGAGAAAGCTGGAGGCAAGTTGGGAGTTGCCCAGCAGGACAGAGATGTGCAGAATTGCTAAGCCGCATTCTTCAGCTGGCACTAGATAGGAGGTCTCGAGAGTAAATAACTCCTTGCTGGCTCGGACTGCTTTCATGCAATCAAGTGTGCATTTTCAGAAAGAGGAAAAAAGGCAGTTTATAAAAAGTTAGTCCTTTTAATTTAGAAGGTCTTTCAAAACTCTGTCACCTACAAAAAGGGCATGGATATCGCTGTAGTTATAATTCAATGACTTTTATGAGGCTCAAATATGAAAAAAAAATTATTTTTGCTCCTTGTAAAGTAGGCAGTTTGCAAAGCAAAAGGCTTATGTTTTCCCCACTGCAATTCTACAGCCTGAATATCTGTCGCTGCTTTTCATGAGATCAGCCTGGAGCTGCTAAACCCTGATTCACCCAGCGGACAACAGCCGTAGTGCCAGGGAGGGATTGCCTGCTTGGAGATTCCAGAAAAATGTGGAGCAGCCCAGCGCTGTGCAGTTTTTTGTGCTTCACTCTTGCAATTTCAGCAGGAAAATAAAAGTAATTAGAAAGCACCATTTGGCACCAATGCTGCTACTTTGAAAGTGACCTACTAAGCTGCAAACCGTTTTTCCCCTCTGCTTTCTTCTCCACCCCACTCACAAGCTTAATCTAAAGTCCAGCCATCTCTAACATGGTGCTGTTTGGAGCTGAGCTGCTGCAGCGCATGCACATTCCTGTTATGTTTAGAAACTGTTGATAAAAGATCTTGAAATATTTATGTTGGACATCTCTATGTATGTCAATAGTGCCATATCCTCACTGTTGCCAAATTCTGTCTCTTTTTATTATTTTGATATATGGCGGGTTATTGTAGAGCACTTGCTTCTGTACTCCTTCAAATGCTTGAGTTATTCCATAGTTCCTCTCCGAGAGTCATTCGGTGCAGCTGCGACATTACTCATGGTTATCCCTTAACCTAATTAGTTCGGTTTATTTACTCTGTGAGAAGGGAAATGCAGGATAAAGAGAGTATTGTGATACGGCCTGTGCTGAAAGCAGTGCAGCAGAGATGGGCCAAGAGAGTTTTCCATGAATCTGATTTCAGAGGTCTTTGCTACTGGAGGGGGGGATATTTTGGTTTCTGCGCTTCAGGGGATTGTCAAACCATCTAGCTGATATAAATAGAGCCACTTGGAGAGACAGAAAAAGATGAACTAGCTGACTCAACGTTTGACTGATTGGCCAACATAATGAAAGTTTTGCAATCCTTTGTAAACAGCGGTAATATGATAGCAAGGGAACACTAGGGGATCCATTAGATTTGCATACTAATAATCCATCACAGTGATGAAATTAATTCAGTGGCATCTTATTGCATACTCCATATGAGGCAATAGTGGTAAAAATGCATCTAAAATACAGATTTCTCAAAATTTCAAGGAACTTCTWTGTAGTAGATGTAGAAAAGAGTTGTATATAAAAATGATGCTAAAACACCGTAAAAGCAGGGCAAAAAAGTCTATCCTAAAGAGAAATAGTTGTTTTTAATGCAAAACATAACAGTTTCTAAATGAAAAGATTGGAAGTCATTTAAATACCCATTTTTTGGTACCTAAGTATTGATTTAGCTGTCCAAACATACCCAGCTCCTCCAGTCAGACTCTGGTTGATTAGAATGACATAAATTTTTTCTAGCTATAATTACAATATTTGTTTATTTCAAGGTAGATTTAATGTGCCATATAATTAACTAGTGCATAGAATTAAGCTATAAAGCATACTATTATCTCCCAGGCTGTTTTCAAGGCTATAGGAGAATGTCACATATGGCACTCGTTGTTGGTAACTTACCTAATGAAATGATACCATCACACAGAGGCTGTTTCTCAGTGTCCATTCCTACTGATAAGAAGTTATCTGTCTTGATATTGATTTGACATCTATCTGCTCCGTATGTGACTTCGGAAACTAATGACTGAGGTTGTACTGAATATTCAGAGATAAATTTTCAGATGAGCAGAGGGCCAGCCTTCCTATTTCTCAGAAGCTTTTTTTTCTGCCTGCTAATGAACCGTGGGTGCAAGCATTAGCTCTGAGACAACTTTTCATGATTGAAGATCAGATCATCTAAGGGCTAATATTTGTGCTTGCAATGTATTGTATAGAAAGAAGCCGGGAGTGTAAATACTGATGATATTCTGGCAAAATGAAGGGCAGTTTTCTTAAAATGTCAGACTCAAAATACTATTTCTTTTCTTAAATTATAGCTTGATTTCAGCTGAACAACTCAATGAGCTGAAAATATGAGGGAAGTGTTGCTGTCATTGACCACACCGCTGGGGATTTGGAGCAGTTAAGAAGGAAAGAACTGACCTGATTTTGCAGGGCTAGCAGACCACTTATATATGTAAATGCCAAAACAGCAGTGGAAGAAAAACAGAGCATCTAGGACCAGGATAGGGTGCAAATGGGGCTGGGATAGTGGGAGAATATTGATTGTGATCTGGTTGTCATACACGTGTTTGCCAATTTTACTGCCATAGTGCTACCCGCTCCGAAGGTGGGGACAGAAGAGATGTGGTAGAGCATGAGCCAGGCTGCCTGGCCACCCCGGCCACATCCTCACCAAGTAATCCTTGCCCGTCGAGAACCACAACGCGGGATTCGTGTTGTGGATGCAGTGCACAGAAAGGGGCTCGGTTTGTGTGATAGATCCCTGGGCTCGTTAGGAATTTGGTTGCATTGCTTCCTCTGACTTTGCCCGAAGTGAGTTTGGAGAGCATCAGAAGCCTGTTGAAGTAGGTAGGGTGACAGCTGATACTTATGCTCCTCACAAGCAGTCAGGTCATGAAGCTGTCAAACAATCCAGGACATCTTTGATTCATGATTGGCATGTGTCAGGACACTGGAGTCTCTCATAAGGCAAAGCTTTAAGAAAAATGCCAGTAATGTGAACCCCCCTTAAGTCAGTCAACATGATTTTATCACATGTATTTATACTGCCTAACAGCAGGCTCTGAAAGAGGATGAGAGTGAAAAAATTCTATAGAGGACAATACACAATGAATAGGATCCTGATTTAAGGAAATTGTGCTCTGGAGAAGCCTATCTAAAAGCCTGGGAAGACCAGCCTCCAGCCTCAGGTAGTTAAGTGACATTATGCCTATGTTAACAAGTTATGTGGCACAACAGGAGCCTGCTGTTCCTATTTTGCTGTTCCTGTATAGAGCAAAATACTCGCTGCTGAGTACCAGATGTCCTCAAGCCTCATTGAGTGGGAATTTTACTTTGGTCCAGCTCTAGCCTGATCCTGTGGATCACCCCCCCTTCATAGGGATTGCAACACTTCAAGTGCATCCCTGGAGCACATCATCTGGTTTCACTGCATGCAAAGGGCTTGTGTGCTCCAGGACCTCTCCATGCTATGAGTCACAGCATGGTGAGTGAGGACTACTGGGAGATGTACTTCAAAAGTGCACTCCTGATCCCAACTAAAATGCTAATGAGAGCTTAGAGTTAGTTGCTGGAGAATGGGAATAGGAATACTTTCCTTTGGGTTCATAGCAGTATCAACAAAATCTCGAGAGGTGAACGGGTGACAAATGTTTGCATCAGCTGCGACAGGGTTGGTGCCACATGAAAAAGTTCTGTTTTTCAGTGCTCTTGTTAGCTCTTTAACCTTTTTGAACTGCTTTTGCCCAGGCTGCTGCATGCTGCATTCTTTCCTCAGTCCATTGCATTTTGTTTCTGTATTACACCATTTTTTAGTGTTTCCATATTTATGAATTCATCCATCTACAATAACAATTACAGTTGGAATGTTTACTTTGCCTGATAACATTTACAGTTCATCTACTGGGCAAATACTTGTTATTCTTTGCTTATTTTTTTTAATATATATTATTAGAAGAGCTTTTGTAAAATTTAATTCATTCCTCCCAAATATGTTCCATTTCACACAATTGGCAGGAACAAGAAAACAAATCAGAACAAAACAAAGCGGTCCTGTCTTCCCCAAAGAAAAACTAGAGAGGGAAGTCGGGAAAGGTAGCACATTGCCGAGGAGAAAGCCAAGGTCTAGCATTCCCCGTTAGTTTTTATCAGGGGGTTTATAAGAGCGGGTGGAATCGGAGCTGGGTAGCTGAAGGCTGCGGGGTTTTTTTGCGCTAACGCAGGGGTGACGTTCGGATGCGCCGGATCAGACGTTGTCCTCGRGACCCTTCTCCTGGGCACAGGAGAGAGAGAGACTGGGTTCTCACGTGCGCTGGAAGGAAGCTGGCGTTCATTTGTTTGGACGGCAGGTCGCTCTCTGCCTTGATGAACTGAGCAGATGCCGTACTGTGAAAGGGAAGAGGATGCCGAGACTTGGGCTAACGTGCCTGTTTGCATCGCAGCGGGCCGCGCGCGTGGGAAGGCGGCCGCGGGAGGACGAGCCCCTGCTGTCTGGCAGGGCTGGCGAGAAAGGAAAGGACGCCTTGTCCTGGCCGGAGGAGATACTTTCCCAGCGTGAGAAAAGCGCGCGGGGCAGCAGGCTGCGTCCCCGGGCGCGAGCCGCGCGGCGGGTGTCACCGGCCGTCAGCGTGACAATAGGTATTGTCAGGAAACACCTGCCTCGGGAGGAAGCTGGGGGACCTCTYGGAGCATGGATGCGGTTGTCGTAACTGTGCAAATGTATCGGGCAAAGAAAATCCTGCACTTTGTGAGGAGGCAGGAAAGTCCTTCAGCTGAACAGTGTTTTAAGTTCAGACAGTTTTATGTGTTTATTCCCTGGGGTTAGATCAATCGAGGTATTTCCCATGTGTTAAGAGTGAATATTTGGGGGGAAAAGGTCATAGGGAGGAGCCCAAGACCTGTACATTTGAACATTGGCAAGAGTCTGCTCAGTACCTTGGAAGTGGGATTTGAATAATAGGGAAGAGCAAGACCTGAATGTTCATTTTCCCTGAAATGTTAGCACCCATATGGCCAGAGAGGTAGTAACAGATGAGGAACCTAAGAGGTTCTGTGTTAAGCTTGTACAGACTAGTAATACTAGTGAGGAAAACCTCTTTCAAAAAAAAAAAAGTTAAAGAATGCAGAATGCAGATAAGAGGGTGTAAAAATAAGATAAGGAAAGTAAAGGTGGAGAACAAAAGGGAGGATTGCCAAGAGGTTAAAATAACAGCAAAGCCTTCCAAGTGCGCGCAGAGCCGAGGGTGAGCCCAGAAGCCACCAGCGCTCTGTGAGCTGCTGCCTAAGCACGGGCTGCGAACAGGGGAGGTGGGTGTTTCCGTGGGAGCCTGGCGGATGTGGGCCCCCACCAAAGTGTTAGCACTGAAATCTACCCTCCAGATTTCTTGAACTTCTGGGGTTTTTTATTTTGCTAGCTATCATGGTCTGTCCATGCTGTTGCAAATGGAGGGAATTGGCCCCAATGTGTAAAAGCAGGTATCTGAACACATTGTAGATGGTCATAARGCACCACTGATCAAATATGTACACGGAGCAGAGCAGGACAGCATCGCTGGCACGAGAGCCAACCCAGTCTCTGAGTCACAATATTYGTCGCTCAGCATTTGGCGCTGCACGAATTCATGCCTGCTGTTTGCAGATCCGGGCTACCATCCCTGCACCGCGCTCCACTGCGCTCGCGGAGACGTGACCCAGAGCGAGCRGCGTTGGGTCGCAGCAGTCAGGCTGACTCTGTGGCTGCTACATTCTGGTGGCTTTAACAAGGAAGAAATAAACCACGTGGAGAAAAAAGCAAAGAGCAAGGAAGATGTGACACAGGAAGGGTGAGGGGACGTCTCATGATGAGAGGAAGGGCCAACAGGCGTAAGCCCAGACTGAGCGCGAGGGCACTGCAGGGAGAGGATGGGGGCAGCGGAAGAGCAGGGCTCGCTGCCGAAATGTCTGTAAATGTCCAAAGCATTTGGAGTTGGCCTTACGATGGGGACATCAGCTACAAGAACTGTCTGTGAATGTGCCTTTTTCTTTTGAGTTATGAGTTAAAGGCTTTGCTTTCCCATTTTTACCTTTCTCCTCTTCTATATTGCTGTGATAATTTCTGGTGATTTATATTTGCACTGCTTTTATGTGGAAATGAATAATGAAACAAAATGGGAAACCATTTTCCTTTTCCATTGTATGTTGACAGGGCTGCGAGGTAGGTGTGGAATGGGCTACCTCATTATCTTTCTCATGGTTTTTCCTTTCATGCTAAAAGGACTTTTCCTACTTCTCTGTTTAGGAGTATAATCCAGAGGCAGTTCGTCTGAAGGTCCATAAGCAAAGCCAATCGTCTCCATCCTGTCCTGCGTGAACGAAGACACCTATCCTGCTCTCTCCGCAGTATCGTGTCTGTGCTGGTGGGYATTGCCACAATCCACGTGGTTTTCATCACTGCTAGGAAGGTAAATCCATTGCGTTTTTACCATGCCAAATAATAACAAGAATCATGCTTTAAGTATGCACCTGTGTAAACTATTTTTATGAGACAAAAAGGCTACCTGGTCCCTTGTGGGATCATTTATATGATGGAAATAAGAAATACGGTATTGTTTTGCGGGGACTGTAATTYCTGAAGTACAATAGGCATGTCTGCGTTTTATTTTGGAAAGACTGTCATGAACAGCATGGTGTCAGCTCTGTGACTGTAAAGAACAAGAACCAATAATGCAAGTCCCAATTTGTTCTGGCAAATAGCAGCCAGGGTCAAAGGGGCTGGCGGGGAGAGGAGTAAGTTGAAGACTTTACCCAATGGCAAAGTACCCAGAGTTTCTTTCCAAAAGTGCAATTTTAGCATTTGAGGTGCTGGAGGCAATAAACTGAAGGCTAAAACAACGGAGCAAATGAAGTGGCTGTGCAGCTGGCRGCGGTTCTAGTTACACGCTGGTAAAGAAGTGTTGCCTCTCGTTGAGCTGGTGGACTGGGGTGCTGGAGGAAGGCTAGTAAGGAAGGACTTTCATCTTCTGCTTTTGTGCCCTTTTTTCTTTGCTTTTTTTATTTATTTTGTTTTTGGACGGKTTTTTTTGCTGTTTCAACTTCTTTGTCTGTTCATTCATAAATTATACCCATTGAGGGTCAATTTTTACCTTCTTTAGGGTTTTCTGACTGGCCTCTGTTCCTGCAAAGATTCTGTAGAAATCAGTTTAATCCATCCTCAGGCCTGTATCGCTGTGGATTTTGCACTTTCTGCACTTGCTGGTCATTGAGAATATAGGCTCGGGAGAGCTTGGCTTTGCCGTCCCTCACTCGGCCTTTCTGATACCAGGGCAACATTCATTCAGGGTCTGCGCAAACAGCGTTGGCCTTCCCATCTCCTCTTGCTGTACAGCTCTATTCCTTTGTATCAATCCTGAATTTAAACTGCGCTTGCCCATGCAACAGTTACTTCACCACCATCACTTTTCTGGCAGAAAAACGGTGAAAAATGAAATCTCCTTTGGTGAAAATGCGGTGATTTTTAACAGGACTTCAAAACAGGGTTTCAAAATGGTGGTGGAGGACTGYGGGCAGAAGAGTTTGTTTCAAGTGATTCCAGTGATAGTATTAGTGAATATATATGATTTATTTAATTTTTTTTTTAAGAATTACAAAACTATGAAGTTGTGATGAAAGGCTTGATGGCTTTATGAATAAGTGCTAGTTGATGCTATTTAAGTAGGATTCAATTAAATCTTCATAAAATGAACGAAGTGAAAAAGCTTGACATGAACTGAGGCCCAGGAAGGCAAATTGCCATATATGAAGTATTCCATGGAAATCAGATTACTTTTCATAGCTGCAAAAATGTGCTTAGCTTAAACATATTGGGCCAAATTCTGTTCTCATTTATGCATGTGTAATATGGAACTGAGCACAATATTTGGGTAAATCTATTTCAAATAATTAGTTGATAGTCTTGGAGGGAAAAGAAACCATTGCTAATTTAAATATTGGCATATTCTATTTTTCAAACAGATGTTCAGACTCTTACATTTTGGCATCCCAAGATGAAAAGATAGTGGGAATTGCACAAGAGGGCTTTTATGGAGACTGTCAAAGGAAATGAGAAAACTCTTGGGCCAAAATTCAGACAAGTTCTATACATAGTTTCCCACAATTTTCTGATCCTGAGAGCTGTGGGGAATCCCACTGACTTCAGAAATTCCCTTCTGCATCACAGTTTGCAGGATCGGGGCCCTAAAAAACACAAAGTGTTATCCTGGCTCTGTGGAGGTAGATGGCAAAATTCCTTTGACATGAGCAAAGGAAAACTATTCACTATTATCTTTTTGAGTGACTTGTATATATAAAAAAAAAAAGCTTCTCTTCCAAGCTAGTTCAAACCCTTATTATTTTACCAAAAGTGTCTTGTATTACAGGTTTTAATTTAAAATCAGAAGGAATTTTTTACCTTGATATGCTTCTGTAGCTTTCAGATATACAATAAAGTGGATGTGTTATTACAAGAAGATGGATCCTTGCTGACTTGTTGACTTAAAAACAAAACTAAAATCTTCCTTTTTTTTTTTAACCAGTGGGTATCTGTGTTCTGTGCTTGCTCTCAGCATTTTTTAATACAATAAAAATCCTGAAATAGAGGAGCTTTAAAGTTATCTCATACTACTGAATTTGCTTGTAAAACCGCATTGCTATTTACTGGGAAAACAATCTCCCTTGTTGCTTTTAGAGTTACTAACATTATTCTTTTTCCCTCCACAAAAATCCTTAATGTTAGGAAAACATAAATCGAGCTTCACGGGATGCTGAGATGCAATAATGTTAAGTGATTTGCCCAAGCAGAGTGCCAAAAGACTGTGGCAGAACCAGGAATACAATTCATATCTCCTGCTCTTAATCCAGCCTCATAGGCAATCTTCCCTGTTTCATCTGTACTGAAAATAAGAATATATACTGAACAGAACCACTGCTGCTTAAAATAGTGCTCTAATTCTCCCTTCACCCCAGTTGTAGAGRGGTACAGTGATACTGACATTAGCAAAGTGACTTCTGATTTACTGCAGAGTAAGAGAGAAAAAAGACCCGTAGGTTAAAAAATCCATTCATATCAATTAAAGGCATTTACGCTATCAAGCACATTACCAGCATGTAGTAATAATGGAAAAATGAAATCTCACTGCTGTTCTCTCTCCCTGTGGAAATTCATATTTAAATCTGTATTTATACAATGTCTTGACTTAAGGTATCACCAGCACTGGCTTTCTCTGCAGCCTGCCAGTGGACACATGTTTTCCTCTAAGTATGGTGTAGTCAGAAATGAATATAGKAAGGTGGGGGAAGTGCAGGATTAAGTTGCATGACTTCAGCTTGTCTGATGCGACTTCCGTTTGCTTCATCTCTGTCGATCAGAAATCTGTTTTACCTGCGGGAAGGAATCCTGGTAACAGCCCCAAGCGCTTTGGAGAGTCCGTGTGCTCAAAGTAGTTTCAAACAGCTTCTGTCGCCTGGACTTTATCGTAGCATCCATCTGTGTGTAGATTAGAATACCCTCAATACCTAAGTTGCCTCCTTTTGCGCTACAGTACTTGACTTTTCCCCTCAAACAGAGTGAAGGTAGAAACTAAGGCATATGCTTTACGTGCTCTTCCGAACACCTCTATTTCTGGAGTATTTTATGGATTGCAAATGTGGTGAGGGTTGGGGTCATACAAGATGTCTAGTTAGTYCACCTGCAGTCAAGGTAAGCTAAGATTAAGTCAAAGTGTTTGGCTCCTGGTCTTTCATTGCCTTTTCTGTTTAGAGAATTTAATCTTTGCTAGATTTTCAGGGGACCTCTGCATTTCAAAGTTTTCTGCTTGGGTTGAATTTTTTTTGTCAGTTCCCCCACACAAAGTCGTGCAGAGGTCTTTTTCATAAGACCTTAAAGCAGATACTGAAAACTTCACTTGACCTGCTGAGGTGAACTACACAAGGGTTGGACTCTCACTGCTGATCCCGCCAAGTTCACTCTGCGTTATCTGGGGCTGYGGACGACATGCAAGAATGGACAATTTATGATTAGTATAAGTTTGAGGATGGGATTCTCTCCTGTAAGAAAAGCTGGTCTCTGCTGTGTGGCCAAGTCCATTTTTAGTAATAATAAAAATACTGCCAGTTTGGCAGCCCAGCATTGCACCAATTAATTCATGTTGACTTCCCCAAATCACTTGTGTCCAATCAAAATTTAAAAGCTAAAAAAGTCAATATTTAATTTCAGCAGCATTCTCACTTGAAAGGACTTTTTCTTCAATTTTTTTTTATGCAAAGTAATCCAAAAACCTTTGTTTCAGATTTAGAGAAATTTTTTTCTGCAGGTTTTCAGAATTGGCAGCCAGCTTAAAAAAAAAAAAAAGAACCCACCCAGCTACTTGCATATTCGGAACTGCATAAAGCTCTTGGATTTGCAAGCTTCATAGCGCTGACCCCAGCAGCAATTAGAATAGGTCAGGTTCTGGGTGCCAGCCATGAAGCGGTTTAGCAGAGCTCGCTGGTGTGCTTGATGTCCTCTGTGATACAAGTATAAGAATAGATTGCAGTGACTCAAAGCAGCTGGAGACTTCGCCATAGTTGGGGGAATTCTCAGATACGCACTTGTGGCCATATTCCATCCCCTTCACACGGCTCAGCTGGCGTAAAAGGGCAGCTAACTGGGAAAAAAAATCTGGCTCACGTTTGGTTTGGAGAAGAACTCTTGAGAGTCAGTCGATGCTTATACGAAGTTAATCTGAACCATCCTCATTTCTTGGACCTATAAATCAGGGCAGTAAATTGTTCATGAACAGGTTTCTTTGTAAGATCTCCAGGACTTATTACTTCTCAGTGGGATGGAAATTGCGTGAAAAAACTGCTTGCTTTAGGTATTTTGGCACTCCTCCATCTTGTTTTAGAAAATATAATGGATAGAATTTAATGGAATTTTTCTGATCTGCAGAGGACTCTGAATTCCTTTTATGTTTTGGGCAATGGCTTGGGGAAATAGTATTTGCTTCTGAACGGTTTTCACACCCTCATGCTGCTTTTCTTTGTAAAGAGGYTGTGACTGTGGAGCATACATTCATAGGTGGGCGTTTGATAGGCACAGTATCTAAATGTACAGTTCTAGCACTTCAGGCTGCTCCTGTTATCCAACAAGAGTGAAGTCGCTGTTGCTCAGGATCAGACTGTTCCATAACAAGGTTCTCCAGCGGTCTGACACAGACACATTGGTCAGTACAATGCTAAAGGCATCAGCACAGATAGGAGAGAAACTATATCAAGGCAAATGTGAAGTTTTAGGAGTTTTTTCAACTCTTTCGTAGCCTAGATCGTATTCTCCTGTTTTCTATAGGCTCTTGGCTACCTGATTCCATCTAGTGCTGAGCCTTTGCCAGGTCTCTGCTTCCCTGTGAGTGACAATTCAGTGATTTGCTTTCTCAGCAGTTTTAGGACCCCGTGAATTCTTGGGTGCACATTGCCGAATACTCAGAACTAAGTAACTTGTTGGCACAACAGTGTCTTGTGCTGTTACTTCACCTGCCAACTTTTCCCTAGCACAGACATATTCTCTCTCTCGTTCCATTAATGCACAAAACAAGACTTTTGGAAGCTGCCAAGAGTCCCTTATAGGATTGAAGGACTTGGATGTCGCACAGCATCCTCTCCGCTGCCCAGGATCAACAGTAACCTTACTGTATTTCCCTACCTTGATGAAAGGCAGCCCACAAGATTAAAATAACAGGCTGCAAAAGCAAATGTGGTATTATACCACATTAGTCCCTCTGACACAGCATTCATCTAAATGCCACAAAGGCTGTGATACTCCTATACAGGCATGTGATTCATTTACCACTATTTGCCATAATTATCCTGCTCAGAATTAGAAAGGATTAAACAAAACTTGGTGGTCCATGCACTTAAGAGAAGCAGTAGAAAAGAATTTTAAAATAAGTGGTCCAAATCACCTTTGTTAGGCATTTTTCCATGATCACCGTTTTTAATAACAATTTATTGCAATAAATGTTTGTTAGTACCCATTTGTCATCAAACATTAAATATGCCTTTGATTTTCTTGTGATTTATCTTGATGTTTTGAAAGAATGGCCATGTGGTTAGTTGTGTACTACAAATTACGATGGTTGTAAAAATTGTAAATTACCTCCGTCTGTGATGTACGTTGCTATTCAATAGAACTAATGGAGCTTGTTCATAATGAAGACATTTGGGCCAAATTCGGATCGCCATTGTTTTTGATGTAATCTTGGAGTAATCCCACTGAAGTCAAGAATTTATGCTAGTCCACTTTCATTTTAGCTCGTAAACAAATTTATGCAGTGCATCTTTCTCAGAACTTGCCTTTTTTCTTTTCTGATTGACATTGTTAAAATCATTTTTATGGCTGAAATGGCGTGTAAGAAGCAGGAGAATCTAAGCTGAGTATAGTATATTTTGCTCAAGAACCASGTAGATCAGAGGATTTGAAATAAGAAAACAATTAATTCTTTGTCTATGTACACAGTGATTATGACAATATTAAAACAAGTCGAAATAGATATTCAAATATGGAGATTAAAAATAGGTTAAGACCAAATTTCTCATTTCACTTATCAATTTTGTAGCTGAGATACAAGTTTCTGAAGTACAACTCTGAGAAGGTTTGGGGACTAAATCAAAACCTGTAGTCAGGTGAAAATAGTCTCCCTGAGTCATTTTTACCATCTAAAATATTGTATGCAAACTCCRCTCTCTGTAAAATAGAGTGGACGCATTATAATATTTGCTATTTGAAAAAAATAATCAGTTGTGTTCAAAAGGGGAATGAAGAATTTGATCTATTTCCTATCTTCTCTCCACTTAGAAGAGGTGATGACTGTAGTATCGCAGATCCCTTTCTGGTACCTCTTGAAACTGTAGTGGTCACTGCAGCACAAGACAAGAGTGGTCTCATTCTCCACTGTTATTTCTAAAAAGTCTCTTGCACCCAGGCAAAATGGTAACGAGTGCTTCCCAGGACAGCGGCAACTCAGGTCCAGGCTGCTGAGGACAGAAACGACAAATTTCACTTTTTACCTAGAGAATAATTACTCAGTGCAGAGATTAGCTTTGCAAAAGTCTATACACAACAGTTTCAGAAATCACACGGAAAACATCTGGGATGCAATTGGAAAAGAGGAAAGAGCGATCCTTAGCTATTAAAGTTATAAAATAACTCGCTCTGAGGTGGCCACCTGGAATAGGTGAAATAGCTTTATCGAGTCCCAGTTCAGCAAGGTACGCTCCGTGGCCGGATGGTTCGGAAGAACTGCCCAGAGGCAGCGGGACGAGAATTAAAGAAGTGCTCTTTGGTAATTACTTGTACTGCTTGTGTGTGTATTGCAGTGGGACTCGAAGGCCTCTGGAAACTCTGGGTCCTGTGCAAAGAGATAGTCCTTTCTTCAAATTAGGGTGTAGCTTTGGGCAGCCAAGTCCTCAGACCTGAGCCACACCAAAAAATGATGTTGTATATTCTCTTCCATAAGAAAAACAAATTATCTCCTAAAAGAGTGCAAAATTTGTAATGGGTATAATAAATCAAAGTAGCTTTTCAATAGGGCCATATTGTCCCAAACTTTTGCTTCTTAGTAACATTTTATGTATATTTGTGATCAGAGAGTCACCGGCACCATTAATTTTAAGTCATGCCTTGTAGTGACCTTAATAAAAATGTTAAGATCATATAACATCATAGTTATTCAGCCTTCTACATAGCAACATCTCAGTCCTAGGGATAAATTTACAGCAGTAATGTATCTTAGGAAGAGATGCAAGGATGGCCTCTTCAAAGTATTGGCAAAATTATGAAGTCATCACTTATGTTCAGTACCGAATACATCGTTGACAAATATTTGTCCCCTTTTGGGCTGCGATATGCCTGCAAGAGATTAAGGGAAAAGAGTTAACTGAGCATGAATGAGAATTGCAAACCTTCTACATTATACACTTTTAAAACTTTTCACTACAAATTTGGTGATGTTAAAAAAAAAAAAGTTATTTAAAATCATCTGTAGTGTAAAATTTAAAAAGAAACATATCTGTAAATATGTTGATCCAGATTCCTGCGCTGAAGCTGGGACTCAGCCATGAACACTTTTATGTAACTGCAAAGGAGGAACTGGGAATAGATGGCTCTCCTTCCCGAACCCTGCTACCCCAGTGTGGAGGCACCACTCCTGGAGCGTTGTCAGTTGGTGGGAAAGACCAACAGGTCRTCAGCTCTTCTGTTCTCAGTACAACAGTTACATCCTGAAAGTGTTTCAGTGGGAGGAAAKGGACTGCATCAGCTGCGTGTTGTCTCGTGGAAAAAGAAAGCCAGCACCAGCCCGTGCCTTGCTGGTGCCTGCCCTCTCTCTTGTTCAAGGCAGGCAGACCTTCTCCCTTGCGGAGGCTGGATCCTGAACGGTGATCTTGCCAGCCCTCCAGATGAGAGCTGCTCCAACAGTAATCTTGTCTGTCTTAAAGATACTACTCAGACTGAGGAAAGGCATGAGCATCTGGCCCTAAATTAGCAGGATTAGTGAACTGATTGAGCATTTTTTGGATGCAGACAAGGGGTCTTCTAGACTCTGGGCTCTTCTAAACATTACAGCCTAGCAAAGCAGAGCCCTAGTACTGCTGCTGCACGAGTACTCCCAGGAGGGACAGAGGAATCCGGGCAGATTAGAGGCTTGTGAAGGTACTCTTTCCAGTTAAATTT
The DNA here is from genome assembly GCF_003343035.1 of Apteryx rowi. Classification (NCBI taxonomy): domain Eukaryota; kingdom Metazoa; phylum Chordata; class Aves; order Apterygiformes; family Apterygidae; genus Apteryx; species Apteryx rowi. The sequence continues at coordinate 9,825,188 of NW_020447196.1, read as the reverse complement.
GGCAAAGGCGGACTGCCTCAAGAAAGTAGTGTTACAAAGTCTTGCACATAAACACCCAAGGTTTTTTTTAATAACTCTGTTTCTTAACTAATTAATAATACTGTTAGGCTTGATTGTGCTGCCTGTGTTAAGATGATAAGCAAAAATTGACTTAGGTATCATTGGGATTCCTCTTGTGAATAAATGATTCACCAACCTGCCTATCTGTTGCTCAGTTTATATGATAATTAATATGCCTTTTATTTCTCAATACTGGCATCTCTGTATTGTTTTATGAATCAGACCTTATTGATTAAGAAAAAGAAGACTTAGAAGAGGAGCAAAGAAACCCTGTAAAACCGGAAGCCAGGCATAATTAGTTTGCACAGGTTTTGTTGTTAGAGTTTTAGGTATCAAATCAATAGAGTAACATTAATAATTAAGGACTTGGATAAATATACCAAGTCCTAGATTAGAGCTTTGAGCTTTAAAATGCTCACATAAAAGGTTTTTCTTAGGCTCTAAATGTTTTAAAGTGCTATAATGTGTCTTCTCAGCTACAGATACTGTTAAGAAATACCAGGCTACTGTACCAGGGAGAGATTTGAATATCTCCAGATTGGGGAGTACCTACCGTATGTGCAGGGATAGAGAAGGCATCGCTTTTAGATGTTTTGTCTTTCCTTAGTTGCAACTGGGGAAAAATGGGAAATGGCAGACACAACTAACAGCAGAGCTAGGAATGTTTTTAGATCAAGTCTAAGTGAAGAATGTTGCCCTTTTTGTACATTGTTTGATACGTACTGGGTCAAATCCCTGTGGGGAAGATCTCCCTACATTTACGCAGATCTACAGCCAGCTCCATGTATCTATTAGAAAATTAATCCTTTCTCCTAAGAGGAAAAAAAGTCCTATGTAGAAAGGGTGAGCTCCGTGGGCTGACTCATTCAGCCTCCCTTTGCCTCATCCTGCCGAGGATCGCAGCCTGAGCAGGGCAGGGCTGCAGAAAAGCAGCTGGACTCCAAAGGGTCGAAGGAGARGAGGATCTTCGGATCAGCCCTGTCCCTCTGGCCTCTCCTGAGCGTAGTCTCGCTGCGACTGTCACCCTAGGACTTGCTCTGGACGGGGCAGGGAGGGTCCTCCCTATTCCCTACCTGAGCTGTTAAATTCAGTGTGAAGGCAAGAGGACTCCTTACTTTGCTCGGTTTCCTCTTTGCGTGTCATATGCAATCGCATGAAGACACAAGAATAATGAAAAAATGTAGGTATTAGTTTTCTGTCATGGCAGTCTTTAAGTCAAGAGAAATGCTAATACTTCCTCTCCAAGTGATTTACTTTTCACCATACTATTTTTTTTTTTAAGAAATAATCTAAACCAGATGTTTCAGTTTGGGTGTAATTAAGTGGCTTTTTGGATAAGCTGGCTCACTTCAGATTATCAAAACGCTTATATCTCTTACTCCTTGTGAATCACTTCTGTTAAAACTTCCATTTGGAAGCACATTCCAAACCACTTTAAGTAGCTTACTTTAATTATTTTGGGACAATGGCTAACATTACATTCAATTTAATTCAGAATACCAACATAAACTATCTCAAAAGCCATGCAGCAGAGGGGCTGATAGTACCTCAACTGACATCACTGGAGGATTTTCCGTTGGCATCCCGTGTACGACGAGTGCAAAGAATTTTGTGATCAGCGTGCACTGGAGGACTTGCCTGGATGGAAAATAGTGTTTCTAATTGCTAAGTAGAAGGGTGAGCACAGGAACATAAAGCATTTGTGATAATGTGATGACCTGCCCAGCTGTACTGACATGGTAATCTGGGTGGATAAGAATAAAAACAGAATATTTTTCTTCTGGAAACCTAGGGGATAAAACTAGACTAGTCTGCAACGTCTGCTAGAGGAGCTGGAAAGATTCATTTGACTGTGGCCTTATCTATACCCATGCAAAGTCAGTTAAATTAGTTCAAATCATGACCATCAGCAATTTAAGCTAAGCTGTCTGCACTGAAGCGGACAGTGATTGCCTATACGATTCCCTGTGCTGGCTGAGCTGCAGGGTGGTGCCTTCTACCTGATGAGCAATGGGTTCTGCTGCAGCCGACACCTGAAATTGCTATTTATTCCACTGAATACCTGATAGCTGACTTAAAAATACAGTGCGACTAATGTAGCAATGCATTTAAACAGCTTTACAAAGGTGCATAGAAGTACTTCTAATTCAGGACTAAAAAGGTTGTGCATCTTCCCATGCATATGGGTGGGGTGATATTTTTTAAGCTTATGGCTTAATATTTTGCATTAGTTGGGATGTCATTTCTCATTTCCCAGCAGAAATGGTCTTTAATTTGTCCAAAATAATTTTGCTTTCTTTGAAAGAGTAAGAGAGATGAAATTGCTAGAGTTATTATTCCGGAGTGATTCACTCTGGGTTTGTTTGTTATGAAAATTGCAAGCAGCGTATTGGTTTCTCCCTTTGTGCTTATTTGAAAGTCGCCCATTGCAGGCGTGGGTTTACTGGAGGCGGGTTTGGAGGTTTGCGTCACTCCCGGTAGCCCTTGTATCCCAGGACCATGCGGGCAGTAGCACTGGCTCCTCGATACCATGCCCCAGGTTGTGGGAACTATAAAAACAGCACAAGGGAGCTGTGCAGCAGCGGGGGGTGTGCACCAGCTACTGGCAGAAGCTCCCAACTCGAGGCCTGTGCCAGGGCTGAGAGAGATGTTTCAGAAACTGGTTTCCACTGGGCCGTGTCCTCGTCCGAATTGGACAAATGACTTAATTAGCCATGTGGTTCCACCAGATTCCTGAGGACGCTTTACTAATTACTTGCATTGTGATTACAGATGGAAAATAAATTTCAGGAGAATTTTGTGTGGTTGCAATCTATTAAAAAGTTGCTCAGAAACCAGAGATAATGCAGGACAGCCTTCTTAATATTAAAGCGTATAACTCTTCATAAGAGACTACCCCGTGGGAGTGAGAATGCGAGGATTTACCTGACAGTAACTTTCATTCCATGATCACAAAAAACTTTGCAACCTTAAAAACTAGGCTAGGAACCCCATTATTCCTGCTAGCAAGCAAGCATCTTCATTCTTTGACATCAGTGGCTCGTGGCCGTCCATCRTATGAAAACTAATAGGAAGGGGTTTCAGTCCCTAAACCCAAACCAGAAGAATCCAAATCTGGGGGTGTAGGTTGAGGTTTTACCTTCATGGCCTCATGTTAGTAATACACACCTTTGCTTCTTTGCTTTTAGATGGAGCCATCACAGTAAAATATTTACGTACATAATAGGCATATATTACACGCAGTTCATCCATGTCTGTATGGAGAGTACGTGGTGAGTTCAAGTGGAAGTGCCAGTTCCTACTGTTTTTTATGGGAACCTCCACTATTAAGTGTTTTACTGAGTCAGGAGAGCAGAGGTGGTGAGGAAGGCAGGCAGTGTCTTAGCCAGTTCTCTCAGTATTTTCAGTGGTAGTTTTAAACAAAAGCGCTTCATGCAAGAAGTCTTTTTTTTTTCATAATCTTAGCAACAAAACCTGAAAATCCTTAAACAAGGCCACCCAAGCTCACAGGGTTTTGAGCAAAGGAAAACAAATACATAGACGAGACTGGGCACAGGCTGCGTAGGGATCACAAAAAACCCTCGTCAGACTTCCAGGCTACACGGCAAGTTCAGCAGAACAGTAGCTGTTATCTGCAAAGTTAGGGCAGCACAAGATAGAGGCTGTGAACATTTGTGCAGGAATGGATTTCTTCATGTCAAAGACTGGGTTTTACATGCATCTTCATTTCTCATCTGAATGTGGTAAAGTTGGAACTAGTAAAATACAGTGGTTGGTTTAATTAAAATAATTTAGTGGAGACTCTTAGATGACTTCTGATATAAAAGATACAATTTAAACAAAACATAAGAAGCTGGTCATTACTATCCCAGCTTAATTTTAGGAGAGTCCTTGGATTCTCAGTGGATCCTTGCTCAGCCAGTGCATGCTGGAAATTTCCATTCCAAGCTTTTATTAGTTATGTTTATACAATTTACTTTCATTAGCCGTATTTTTGACATCAGATTCTTTCACTTATTTGTACTGTGTATTTTTATTGTGGATTGTTGGCACAGTAATTCTATATATTATCCGAGTCTATAATTTTGGCTTGAATTAGTGTTTTATATACTGTATTTTAATGGCAAAACTTAATCACAAGTCCACAGTGGACAGAACTGGCACACTCAGCCTGCTTCTCTCTTCAGTTCTGTGCTTTACATTACGGACAGCAAGGCAAATTCTCAATGGCACACGATTCTCGGCTGTGTGTGCAGTCGGGGTGGGATCAAGAGACCTAGTTATTAGTCCCTGCTGCTGGTGTGTGGTTCTAGGATTTGCCAAACCCAACACGGACCAGAAAAGCATAAATAAGAGTCAGCGTGAAAGCAGGACCATGGCGTGCTCTGGCCATGCCTACCACACCTTCCTCGTTCCCTAAAGGCCAGCGGGGGAGAAGTAGGGCTGGAATTCGCTGTATTGTCTCCATGCTGGCTGGAGACTCCTCCACGCTGCAGAGCTGCAAAGAGGAAAAAAAAAGAAATGGGCCTTTTGTTCACAGGGTGTATAGACATTCAATCCCATGCAAAATTGGTTTTCCTCTCGTTTTGGCTTTATGCTTCCATTGAATTATTGCTAATTCACCTTGGTGTGAAAGGAGAATTAGACCCGTGGTGTGTTAAGCTTAAGGGTCAGAAGCACTCATCCTTCATACTTCGGATGACTGTCTCTCCTGTTTTTCCACGCAGCAGATACTGATGGACAGAGCAGTGCATACAACCTGACTCAACTCTCACCTTACCACATCATTTTAGCCTGGAAAAGAGACTCTGCCTGCTATGCTCGCTCCGTCTTTGACTTCCTAGCTGAACATTAGTTCATGCCTGCTTCTCAAATTGCAATGATTAAGTTCTTTCACATATTTTTGACTGAAATCCCCTTCAAATGTAGCTATTTTTGGCAAAATCATCCAAGTTTTCCTCATAGCACCAGGCTGACAGTGTTTAGTACAACTATTTGAGTAAGGAGAGGCACTTTGTAAGCTTTGTATTCCCTGAAGTGTATGAATAAGCAATATATTCTGGCTGGACTAATTTGCAGCAACCTGTTTAAGACAGTGTATTTGCAATTAACCCCAAGTTGATAGCTCCTGATGCAAAACAACCTCTTTTTCACAGTGCTCTGTATAGTTACCTTATGAAGCAAAAATACTGTTTTGTTGAAGAATCATAACTGTTCCCGTATTGTATATGAACTGCTCATCCCTGATTATCCGTCACCCCTCAGAATACTCCCAAAATAGTTTAAAAATAACTTTGTCTAGATAATGGCTTTAGCCGTATTCAGAATCTTCCCCAGAGCTTGTTGCTGCAGTATCAATGTATCAGATGAATCGATGCTGTCGGTGCAATAATTTTAGGCAGAAGACAAAACCACTTCAAAGACTATAATGACTTGAGAGTTTGTCAATAAGATGTCTTAATGTTTTTGACAACACCCATTTTGTTGACACAGTGGGTGAGGAAGCCTGACATCATTTATTGTGTCAAGTGAACAGATTTAGCTGCTGGTGAACCACATGGTAAATTACACTTTTCCCCCTTCCTGTTTGTTTGAGCTATCAATCCTCTTTTCCTTTTGGAAGCTGATGATTACTTTTTTCCCCATCAACTAAAAGCCAATTTTATTATTTCTTGGGCCAGAAAAGGAGTGTAATTTCTGAACCCCATTGAAAAGAGTCGCTGAAGTGTCATGAATTCATATTTAGCAACCTAGCTGAATAAGATATCCTATCCTGTTGCTAAAGGAAAAAGTGAAGAAGCTTTATTTATAAAAGTGGATCTTTTGTAAGCTAAAATCTGTTTTACCATGCACGGCAAGTTCCTAGCTAATGTAAAACATTTAAAGATATGCAAAACCACTTAAAGAGTTGAAAAATATGTAAAGATATGTAAAGACACTAAGTATCTTGTTCACTGCTGTAATAACAGAAAAAATCAAGATGATGTTTTGACTTGGGATTTTATCTTTAGAGTGTGTGGTTGCTCACTGGGCTCTTTGTAGAGAAGGTTTTCTTCTGTACCTGCATGCAGGTTTAGTTTCTTCTTCACATGTTTCCCCCCCTTGTTTATTTAATCCTTATCAACTCTGATGGTCTTTCATAATGATTAATATTATTCATATTGGGAAGTCCATAAAGATCGTTGTTCATCAGTATTTGTCTTCAAACTTTGAAGTCTCCTAATTGCATGAAGATAGATACATTAAACAATTACCTAAATACTCAAAAGAGAAAGAACAAAGGAAATACAGAGTGGGTTAATCCCCGAGGGAATCGTGTTTCTCTCTCAAAAAAGGAAGCTGTTCTCTTAAAGTTGGCACAAATATTGGGATGCTCAGCTGTCAGTTGCTTCTCACATTTATTCTGAATGAACACAATCCATCCATCAGTGCTTAAAGAGTTTTCTAACAGTACATTGACCTTGAATGCGGCACATTGATTTTCAGTAAGGCATCACAAATAGGGTCGTTACTGAGTCATCCAGCAGTGGATGTGATTGGGAACAGATTTCTGAAATTCCAATACTGTGCCACCTGCCTCTGATGATGGATCGTTCTRCTGTTCCCCATCAATCCTCGCCTCCCGCTAAAAAATGTGACACCTGCTTGAAATTTATCATTATATACAACACAAGGCAAAACAAACTGTTACAGTGGGGGCTTTTCACCGGCCGCCGCTCGTCTCGTAAGGCTGGTTTACAGTGGCATTTATTTCTGAGGTGCTTCTTGTAAAAGGGCTGGGTGGCGGCAGAGATGCGAGCACTATAGGGAATTAATGCTGCCACTGGGACGGAGCAATGGATAGAAACAGTCTGGATCTTAGGCTGCTGGAGGTTAACATTAGATCAATTAGGGTGATTGTGTCTGTAGATTGTAATGGACAAATATACGTATACAAGAAGGGGCATTAGTGAAATTGTGGAGGAAGAACAAATAGAAATTAACTGCTGTAAACTAAAAATCAAACTGGAAAAGATTTTGTGTTCTTGTAAAATGCCTGACAGTCTTTCTGAGGAGGGAAAAGGGATCTTTCAAAACGATTCTCTAAAAGTACAATTAAAAGAAAGGTGCTTGCATTTCCTGTGGTGTATGTAAGGGTCAGGTAAATTAGTGACCTTTTTCCCCCCCCCTTACACATATAAAAGAAAGGGTAAGAACAAGGCCTGGATCCTCAGAAGTTCTCAGGTTCCTAACTTCCACTCAAATCAGGAAGGATTTGAATGCTCTTTGGATTGCAGGTTCATGACTCCAGCAGCAGCAAGGAAAGAATAATCTTTCCTCTTCTTGAAGCTGGCACTTGTTTTGGGTACACTGGTTCCATAACCAAACTGATGCATTGCTGTTTGTTTTTTCAGTTAAAATGATTAAGAATTTACTACTGCAGTAAGCAGGCTGGGAGAGTAAATGACCTGGTGGTTTGTAAAGTGGCAGATTTTACATTCCTGCTCATTTCACTTGGGTGCAACTGATGCTAAGAATCTTTAAAAGAACTCAATTAAGTAGCCTATTAATTTATTCTCCCCCAGCCTGTGGGTAATTTTGCAATGATTTTATTAAAAATATATATAATAGATACTCCACAAGGAGAATAAAACCTGATGCCAGAGTATGAAATAACTATCTGAAAATGAAATTAAATTGATAATATTTCCTTGCTAGGTATTATTGCTCGTCTCTGATGTTTAGTTTCTAGGTAAATCAAGAGGGCTTTACTGGCTAAAGTACAATACAGTCGGGTTATTATGGATCACCATGGAAAGAGTATCAGTGTTGCAGCTGCTTCCCAGCAAATGCTTTCCCATTTGTTGCTCCTCTTTTATACCAGCTTCAGACTATCTGCTGGACACTGCAGTGGCCCTGGGTATTTGAGGGACTTCTCTGCAGCTTTCAGGTTTGACCTAGGCCTGGTCCAACCTCCGTTGATCTCATGGAGAAGGCTCACAGTCAGGCACTGCTGGGCGGCAAAAGCAGCCGCTCAGCTGCACTCAGAAAATGTGAGCCAGGACCCTGGAGTGCCGGAGTCATCTGCCCCAGGGGAGATGCACCTCTCGCCAGGACTGATGTCCTGTCAGACACTGGTACATTGTTTCAGGAATGGAGCCTAGACATAGTCATCATCGAAACAGGGATGATAACAGAAAAGTCTTCATTTTAAAAGAATAGTAGCCTTTGGGGCCAAACATGAACAAGCTTTCCTTGACATTGCTGCAAATGCTGATGATACTGAAGGGCTGTGTGTATATATAATCTTTTAAGATCTTCTGTTTGCTTCTTCCAGCCTACCTAGGTTCCTTTCCTCCCCCCGCTTTTTTCTGAATGAGATTGTAACGATTATCTGGCAGACAACTAGGTATCCCACTTGAGTATCAGGCAAGACATGCAACATCTTTAGGTATCATGTGGCAGATAGCTCTAAGGTATGCATCTTCTGGAATCACTGCACTCTTTACTTAAGTGGGTAAATAGACCTATGCTTCTTGCTAACTCTCTCAATAAGCTACAAGTATTTTAAGCATGAGAAAAGATGAAACAGAAGGGAGAATACAGTCCTGCTGTTAGGGAGAGAGGAGAGGAATCTGAGACGCAGCCTACTCCCAGCTCTGTTATAAATGCCATGTACAGCCTTGGACATCTCACTTAGTTTYATTGTATCTCAGATTTCTCTTCAGTGGACCTGGCATCATAAAATGTGCTATTGTCGAATAAGTCAATTGAGGTTTAASACAGGGCAGTGAATCAAAGATAAAGCACAGCAGGGAAAGCAAACATCATCTAAAGCAGCATCCAAGCCACAGAAATCTGATCTGGATTTTAGAAATTATTCTCTGTGGGGAGAGCTGGAAGTTTCAGAAGTGGGGCTTCGGTTCTGGGGTTTGGACCTACCAAACCTCCTCATGTAAAGAGCCATTTTCGATGGGGTGACTGGTGAAACCTGAGCTACTCGGATAAAGTGAGGCTGCACATGGTAGGAGGGAGAGATTATTGGCAAGGTTCAGATCCATATCTTGAGTTTTTCCAAAGCATGAGGGTGGCTCTGGATGATCGCTTTTGGGTTTGTGCCCATCTCCAGTTCAATATAGTGTGCACTTTACTCTAACAATTACCTTTGAATTCTACTACAGATATTATTACCTTAGTCTCATCATAAGTTAATTGCTTGAGAGAACTCACCTAAACTAATCCAAGTATTACAATTTATGGTTTATTGAAATAAAAACCCAAGGCATGTGCTGATGTCAGGCTTGGCTGTCTGTAGACTATGCTAGTGGATGATAGCTTGGTGAGAACTGAAGAACTACCTACACCTTAGTACTAATGTAATATTTCAGGTCTGTCTCTAATGAAAAAGACAACCTGAAATGAGTTCTTTAAACCCCCTAAACCACCTCAGAGCTTCTCTTATCTTCAGCAAAATAAAGTCCCACATTTGAAAAGGGAAGAAAATTTCTGAGGTAACATAAATAGTGAGTGACACCTCTTGCCGTGATTGATCTGCACTCACACGCAGGCTGTGAAAGTGCTTTTGCCCTCTTCTACTGCAGTGGCTAAAGGAAATGGAAACCCCCTGTGTTGCCCAGGTCRTTTCCTGCTGCCTTTCCCTATTACTTTCTAGAAGCATTGGTGACCTGCTGCTCCAGCCACCTGGAGCAGTCAGAGCATGATCCTGTTTCTTCCAGYTCAGGCTGTTGCAGAGTTTTAAGAAGTTATAGTCTGCTACGTCCAGGAGTTGACTTGATCTTTAAGGTTATTGTTTAATGTTAAACTTAATATTTAAAAGGAAGAGTGAATGTAATAGAAAGAATATTAAGAAAGAGGCCAAAATTTCAGCCCCCACTAAGTCACAGACACATGCTGTTCAGCTTTATCTTTCTGCAGAAACACCTGTTCACAAAAATAAATGCTCCTAGGAATGACTTTATAGGATGTGGACAATCACTGTGTCAGATCTGCATTCTTAGCCCTTCCAACTCCCCACCATTGAGTTCCTGGGTTCACAGATATATTTGATCCTAGATCAGATGGGAAGGATTGGGGTAGCTGGTGAAAATCAAGGTGAAAGGAAAGGCATGCAAACGTAGAGAAAGGATCTGGCCTCTCCAAAATCAGAGAAGAAGCTTCCATCAGTGTCAGTCTTCCTATGGGAACGTGGTGGGAGTGTGGCACTCGCAGGTTGGGGAGCCCCAGCCCTGCAGCCTGTGGTCGGGGGTGGCTGCGGTATGCCCATACGGCCCCTTCTGCCTCTGCTCCAGCGTCAGTATTTTGGGGAAGGGCGTGGGAGGGGAGCTGGCATCCTTAACCGCTGCTGCTAAAGCCTCTGGAGCTCTTCTGGCAGATTAGCAGAGCAGGGGAAAAAGGTAAGAGGAGATAGAGCCAGGATGCAGGGATTTATTTTGGGCTAAGTATATAACCTCTCTGTGTCTGACTACTGTAAAACCATATTTAGAATTGTAAAATAGATTATAATCGTGCTTACTGTTCATCTGGGATGTTGTGAGTTTTAATTTTTTATGTTACAGAGTACTTTGACCTCCTCAGATAAGTATTGCTATAAATCTAAAAGATGCGGATCATCAGAAGAGCTAGTGGAAGATGTTTTATTTGAGATCTGTTGCATATAATTCTACATGCATTTCATAAAGACATGCATTTGTTTTAACTCTGGATATCAGAATTATGTGAAAACAAATACAGTTGGTGTACTAATATAAACTTGGCTTAGTTTTTCAGAAAGCAATTCATTGCCTGTACATTTTTTCCTAGGCACATTTTGCATATATCTCTGGTCAGTCTGAACAAACAGCAGAATTTTCTCCAGCAGAAATAAAAGCCATTAATACTAGAATAATTAAGGGTCAATTGATATTTGAATTAAAAGTTTCATTTTTCAGGGCTATATAAGTCAAGCAATTTAATTCCCTCAAGTCTGAAAGACTATGTCAACACACAAAAATGCAAATTTAAAAAAAATTAAACTTTCTTTGATTTTTGCATTCTATCCTCTGRTTCACACTCGCAGTTACTTCAGTGCTGTCACAGAGACGGTGCTCACAGTTTAGTTCCCAGCGTGCAACTGAGTGTTTCTTGTGCTGTGAATATGTCTTAATATCCTAATACACCTTAGTACATCTTAATACCTTAAATATGACAAGTTGTGACACAGTTTCTTTCCTTTCCTTGGTAGCTACTTCCCTGAATCCATGGGAGCTCCAGCAGTGAGTGTGTGGCCCTGAACATTTGCAGTGTTGCAGCTTTGCACGTACTATCCCAGGGCTGGCTCTGGAGGGAAGGCAGCAGCACCTAAGTGGTGATTTCTCAGCTTCCCCCTTCAGATCACTGCACAAACCTTGTGTTTGCAGCAGAACAGCAGCAACACGGAAATAATGATCAGACCCGTCTGCATGACCAATCTGCAGCCACACAGAAAGAACGTGTCCRAGTGGGAACAGAAAATCCTGCTGGGGTCAGAAGAGTGGGAAGTAAGAAGTGACTAAATGCCTTTAGGAAGCCAGAAGCTGTCCTTACTGGGGCAAGAAAGTGAAACTACCATTCGTGCGCGTAGGCATGTTAATGCTACTGCAGGAGCAAATCTTTTTTAAAATAGTTGTTGCCTGATTTGGACTATTTAAAGCTCAAGGCATCTTCTCTGCCATGCCTCCTCACTCTCACAGTGAATAAGTCCTTGCTGTAATTTCGCTGGTTTAAATGAAGTTACTTCTCATTTATATTATTGTGAGAGGACAGTCAAGACTAGAGCTCCTGTCTAGGAAAGGGTCTTATTTAAAGAAATGGCTACTTAGGGTGTTAAAATAAACCCACCTTATGGGCTTCTTAAACATTATTCTGGGGCATCTGGAGCTGATGCTGCTGGAGACAGGATAGGATACTGAAGTAGCTGAACTTCAGGTCTGACCTGGTCAGTCAGCTCCTTTTCTGCTGTAATAATGCAAAATGTTTCTTAGTCTCTAATTTCCATGTCTCCATAGCTGGACCTTGTCGCCCTTTCGTATGTGTAAGTGTACTCAGTAAATGGCAGCTTATTGTTTGTCGCACAAGTAGGCCTTTCATTTAAATCAAGTTCATAGTTGCAAACATCAATTAAAAAATTGCCATTTTCATGTTAGTAAGCTGATGTTCACTGCCAAGAAGTCTAAGTTCTTACCGTATGCCCAACCTTAGCCATTTTGGCAATTAGGCCATCAATCTGTAGAATTAACTTCAGCAAGACGTTAGTCATTCTTGGAAATTACAGTGCTCATTTCTCTGTCTTTCTGTTTCTCTTGTATTTAGATGGTAGGGTTTTCAAGCATATTTTTACGGACCTAATTAATGCATGTGACAGGCATCTGATGTAAGGTAAAAGAAATGACCATTAGACGTCTTGGAACAAGCACATTCCACAGGGTGCACAAGCAAGTCTTTATGCAGGGCGCTGTGGGAGAAAGTGCTCAGCAACAAAGCAATGATGTGTTTTCGTTTGAAACAACAGTATTGGAGCAAAAAAAGAAAACAATTCATTAGCATTTGTGAGGGAAGTTTGCAATAACCCTGGATGTTTTGTAATCCTGTGGTTTTGTAGTCTTCTATATGGTAACTTTTGTGCTATAGAAAACTTACTTTTAAGTTCCTACTTTGGACCCTGGAGACCAGGATGAGGTTTATCTCAGTGACACTGGTTAGCCACCAGATTTAGTTTTGTGTCTAAAGAGATGGTGCATTGCTGATGCATCAAATTCAAGGTGGAGTTTCTGCACCATGCAAGTTTAAGCTCATTTTCCATCTACTGCTGAGGTACCTTGTTATGTGGCCTTACTCTCTATAGGTCTCAGAGTGTAACCAGTTCATCATGTAATCAGTTCACCTTGCTGTGCAGGACTCTGTTCAAAAAAAGAAAATTTAAATAAAACCAGAGCTAACATTAATGGAAATTTTCGTATTTCCAGACATGTCATCTCTGCGGACTAACACTGGAGAAAAAATGATAACACAGACATAACAGACTGTGATAGATTTTACCCTCTCAGTCCCAGATTGTTCTCCAATCAAAAAAGAATAAATGGGAACAATATACAATGTTTTAATAAAACAACCACCTGATCTGCAGAACTCTGCCATTGTATACTGTGTCATAAAGAAGCRGACAGGTATTCTTCTATATGCTGTGACTAGCCAGATCCACTATCAGTTGAGGGCTTTTGCTTTTTCAAACATTAATCAGATGATAGTTGGATATCATGGGATTACTGTGGGATCATTGGGAATAAGGTAGCAGTTTTATTTTTGTGGCATATGTTAGGAAAACGGATGCATAGGTCAGGCTCAATCAGGAGGGGACCTCCTGGCTCCCTTGCGGTCGGTGGGAGTATTGCCGTTAACTCCAGCACAGGTGACCTCCCCAATTTAACTTTGTCCGACTAAGGTGAAGTATCAATGCCAATCTGCCACAGGCCGGTGGAAGGCAAAACTGGGAAATGGGTTTGTTGCTGCTTCATCTTGCTCAGGTGTTCGTGTAACCCTCCTTGCATCAGTTCAGCGATGAAGTTAGCACAGACCGTGGTTGCACTGGATTATCTTCCTATGAGCTGGCAACCACACTGCTCTAACACTGTTTATGCTTGGAGATAATTAATGGATTTAAACACAGGTTGCTCAGTGATACACGTGCTTTCTGGCTGAGGCCCAGCAGCCGGCTGGCCGTTGCTCGAGTCCAAGCTCTCCACCCTGCCCCGGGAGAGCAGCGCTCGGGCTGTCCCGCGAACCTGCCCGGTGCCCCTGCCTGGCCGAGGCGCCCGGGCGCTAGCGAGAGGCCAGTCCTTGCCGAGGCCTCGYTCGGGCTTGTTCTCCCCTGTTAGGTTTCAGCGGGGTTGGTAGGAGGAGCTGGTCTTCACGCAAGGGGTTTTACGTGCTGCCAAGGTGTATCTAGTGCCTGCAGATAATTAGCTCCGCCTCAGATGAGGCCCCTAGAGCTCTGCCTAAGTGATCTTTTAGGTTACTGTATTTAAAGCTTACATCAGCAAGCAAAGTAAGTACACAGAAAATTAAAGTAGCTTTGTATGAAGCTATAAGATAAGTCTACATATTGTTAAATGTATCTATGGAGATAGAAGTAGCAGTATGTTTAACTTTTGGTACATGTGTATACACACCAAGTTGTCACTTTCTTGGGATAAGATTGTGCCTATAAAATGATTAGTGTTCTACTGATTGTTTTAAAATAACTCAAGCAGCATCTGAATTTATTTACATACATGATATTGCCTTTCATAAACACAGCTGTATGCAGAATGCCAATTCAAGGATATTTTTGGAAGTTCATCCAACAGTTCAGCTGGGATAAAGGCAGCTCACTAACCCAATCTCATGTTTTCTCCCAAGGCCCGTGAACCTAGTAGGTAGCCACCACCTCCTTTTTGCTTCTGTGTCCCGAATGCCTGGAGACGTGACGGGGCTTGAGACGGCTGACTGCGCCCATAGGGTTGCTGCTGCAAAGGTGTTGGAGGAACTGGCTTTGCTGCTGGGAGAGGCCAAGCCCATGCTGGGCAGTAGCTGTCCTGCAGCACACCTTCACCTCCCCCAAACCACGGCGGCAGCAGCAGCCAGCCAGGCTGGGGGAAGAGGCCGTGGAGCCATGGCCGTGCTGTTCCCCCCAGGTCTTGCTCCTTGAGGCAGCTCCCTGCTTCGCTCACACCCTCCTCATCTACCGTCTCTGTGCTGTGAGAGCCTACGCTGACTGACAGCAGAATTATGGATATAGGTCAAATTCCATTAAGACCACACCTTTAGCAGAAGACATTCACCCTCTGGAATTTAATATTGCTCTTCATTTAGCGATTTCCTTCTCTCCAGTTGTTTGCTTTTGAATTTAGGATAATATAAGTCATTACTTGAAGTAGGCTATTTAGAAAGCCCTGCACTGTTATTATTTAGTAAGCCAGAGTTACATTATCTCTGGCTTCAATCTATGTTTGATGAAAAGATTTTTCCTATTTAAGAGGCAGAAAAAAAAAGTAAAAGTCTTTAATGGTTTTTGTACCTATTCCAAGATCATCAACATGCAGTATAATTAGAAAGTTCTTGTCTCGTTTAAAATCTTTTTTTCTGTCTCATGGGACTTCAGCATTAAAAATGCAAGATTTATGTATATCATATAATTATTTATTTGTAGTACAGCAGCACTTAGAGGTATCACTCAATCTTGGGGCCCCATTTGTGTGAAGCTCTGTATTAGCAATAGTGGTATTGAGTCAGACTAAGAAATCTCAAGCTGAAGTTGTGCTAAGTATTGTACAAATATATTGCAGTGGTCACTGGCTGGAAGAATTTATATGAGTAAGATGGGCAAAGAGTTAAGACAGGAGAGAGGAAGTATTACTCACTCAGATATGACAGATGAGGAACTGAAGCGTATCATGATCCAAGACCAGATTTAGGTATTTAGAAAGTTATTTAGGAACCTGAAGATGCAATTGGATAAGTAGTGGGATATGCAGAGGAAGTCTGTGGCTTAACTCCTGCTGGAATGCAGTAGGAGTTAAGTACCAATTTAAATGCTTTTGATAGTCCCAGTAAATGAGGGGGGTTTTGTTTTTTTGTTTTTTGTTGKTTTTTTTTACTCTTTGGAGACCTAAAGGTCTTTGTTAATCTGGTCCTTGTGACACTTTACCTGCCTTGAACATGCAGAGTTGTTTGGCACACTGGGAACTGAACCTAGGTGTCTTAGGCCTACTGCAGTGCTTCAAACCAGAAAACCACAGATAAAATTTTTGTTACCTGCCTTTCTTTACTGTGAATTTTGTATTTCTGTGGTCTGGCTCACTTGAAGAAGACAACGATTTCCTGGCTAATCAAACCTGTATTAAACCTAGAAGGAATCCATGTCAGCAGGCAGCTTTCCAGACCATTTTGAAAACTAAATGCTAACAAGATTTATTATGCCCCTGTGCTTCATTCTCTTTCTTGGATACTGAGTGTAGCATGTGACTTTCTTTGATTATTCAGGCTATTTGCTCTTCATATTTTACATTTCTGAGATAGAGTAATTCTTGGAAGACAGAAAAACCCATTTTCATAAAGACTGCTATGCATAAGGCAGCTTTTTGAACAATTACTAGGAATATAACCAAATTAGTGAGTAGAAGAGGTTATTTTTCTGGCTAATTGACAAAATTAGAAGTAGACACCTAGGAACAAAAGGTCCCAAGATTTATCTGTTTAAGATCTTCCCAAATAGCTAGTGACTGACCAAGAATCAGCAGATGACTGCCTTCAGTTAAGTGTAGAATTTGGCTTAGTGGGTTCATGTACAAAACAGAGTAAGTTTAACTAGTCAGCTGGGAGAGAGATATGTTAACTGGTTTGGCCAAAAGTCCCTGGAGATATATAAAATCTGTATCCATGTGAAAGTAAGTCATTCTTCATRAAAAAAMAGCTCTAAAAAGGGGGGGGGGGGGGGGGGAGGAGGGGGAATCTAACCAAATGAAGTTTACAAATCTCATTTAGAAGTTTTGGACTGGCTTTGTCACCCAAATCCTTTATTTTGAAAAGTTAAGTCCAAAAAGTTATAGGAGAGAATAGCAAATTGGGTTGCTTTTGTTCTAATTCACAGAAGGTGCTTTTGGAATTCAAAAGCAGACGTCTAAATTAATATACATACATGTTCTTTGTATTAACAATCCCATTAAACTGTGCTGCCCTTCCCACCTTCCTCCCTCTTCCGAAATATATCCTATCATTAGCTGCTATCTAGAATCGACAGTGGAGTAATTTGAACTCTGGCTCCCAAGGGCCTACTCCTTTACTTCCTGCTCTAGGAATAAGGTGTGTATTGATTAGATATCAGGCTGTAATTGGGCTCCAATCTCTCTGCCTCAAGATATATGATGGAGATGACAGGAAACAGATACCCTGTTGCTACTTGTAAATAGTCTGGTTGAACAAAATGGTTTGTAACCACTTCAGTGCCATAGTCTTTTATTACCAGAATAGAGTTGCTTTATCACTTAGTTTGATGGCTTTTCTAAGGGAAATGCTATCTTTCTTTCTGAAGGAGCTAAAATAATTTTAAATGAATTGAATACCTCTTCTAAGGACCAAAAATAATTATCTGATAGTGCACAGCTTGGTATAATTATATAGTGAGCATGTCACAGACATAAAATTAATTAAGTCCATAACCTCAATCTGGCATCCATTGACTAATTTAAAAAAAGATGGTGTTCAGAATGAGGATGTCGAAAGAAGGTGCTTATGGTAGTTGAAGATCTGGAATTATTCATGGCTTGTCTGTTCCAGGATGTTCTGTCCTATACATCAACTGTACCAGGCTAAATATGACTCTACCAAAAACAAAAGTGCAAAGCGGTGCAGATGTCTTGCTTCAATAGATCACAAAAGCAGCTTCTTAAATATTGGTTTGCGGAAAGATATACAGAGTCTATATAAACTTTAAATGAAAACCAAGCTTGTAATCTTACAAATATATTCTGATTTTGGGATGATTGTCTTGCAACTTGAAAGAACTGCAGTTTTTTCCATTTGTACAGGAGACTTGGAGAAAAACCCAAAATGTATACACTGAGGGTGAAAACCCTTGGCCTTCTGAGAAGGAACAGACTTAGGTTTGTTTTCTGAGCTTATCTTTTGTACTTTTTTCTAATCCTCCGAAGCAGAATTCAGAACAGACAATCAGTTTATTCTGATCAGTGATTTATCTGTGAGAATCTTAGAGTCCTGTGTGAAGGTTTCAGAGCTGTGGACCAAAGTAACTCATGTGTTGTAATAATATATTTAGTGCATGATAAGGCAAACCACAGAGAAAACAGAGGGAAGGGAAAAAGCACATTCCCTGGCTGAGAMGTTATTGAATGTTTAAAGCCTGGGAACATATAGTTTAGGGAGAAGTGGATTTCAATGACTTCCACTCTGTAAATAAATTGTCAAACCTAATGCACTAGTACTTCATTTCTCTCTTTCAAGCATATTTTGGATGGCATTTGTATCACATTTATACCCAAAAGATAGTTCAATTTTGCATGAAAGACATTTATATTCTGCTGCTCCTCAGAGTGACCTTAATGTGATTTATTGACAAATGGAGGTAGTGCTATTCCAAATATTTTTTGAGCAGAAGGGAGAAGAAAATATTTGCGGTTATCAATCAGATCTACTATGCATACATGTATTACCAATGTTAAATATGACATGCTTTTGTTATTAGACTTTTAATGTTCTGTTTCCCTTTTTATAGTGCCTGATTTTCCTCTTATTTGCCCCAGTATCACACCAATGTAACTCCACTTCATCTTATTTTTTCTTTAGTGACTTCAACATTGAAGAGAGGAGATGTAGCCACCCAGTCTATTGTCTCTTCCCTCTATCCCATGTGCCATATCTTTACTATTGACACATTACATTTAAATCACATGATATGGCCCCAACCAAACCTCTGAAAGTTCAAATTCTTGGGCTTTCAGTCAAAAAAGAAACAAGAAATAATAACTTTCACCATGATTGATCTGTAGTAGTGTTAGTTCTGTTTATGAAAATGATAAGAGAGCAGTCCTATGCTTTTAGATCTGAGGATTTAGAATAAGAAAATCAATATAAGTAACACTGAAATAGGAAGTAATGAGCAGAAGGAAAAGCTTTTAGTGGTTTTCTGCTTGGATTTCAAAACAAGGTGTCTAACCACGGAAAGGTAACAGGTCTGCAGAACTTGACATGCGTGAACACTGAGTGGATGCTGTCAAACATCAACTTTTAATGTTCCCCTACTTTGTTTCAGATGGACCCCTCTAACTTGAAATCCAGGGAAGGTGTGTTAAGTAGACAGTGCAGTTTTAGGTAAACTGAGGGTCCTGACTCTCATTTGCAGGTGAGTTGGCTGAGATGCCTGAAAAGTAGTTCCTGCCCTCTATGTCACTGTCCACCCTGATGCTCTCCTGGAGGCTGCTGCCTAAGTAGCAGATGTAACTCCTACACATCAAATCACTCCCAGTTTGAGCTTGTTTCAACCATAAGAGTTTTAGACGCATGCATTTCAGTCCTGCATTCAGTCCCCCAGTCTCCCTCCCTCTGCTGCCCCCCCAAAAAATTCCAACAGAAGTCTATCTGAGAAGGTTTGGCTGGGACACTACTTTAATTTCCTATGTTTATAGCATTGTAAAACAAAAATGAAGCAAGACAAGATCCACTTCATCACATAACTAACCATAAAAGGTTAATGGTTTATACATGCTAATGCTGTATTTGGGTTCTTGTAACAGGGAGGAGAGACTGAACCATTTTGTGGGCTTATCTGAGCTTGGTGTCTTTCCTCTTTATCCTCTTTTCAGGCTATTGGTTGTTTTCATATTTTCTTTGATAATCTGTTTTTTTCATTAGGACAAAGTGGGGGACAATGCAACCATGTTAAAAAACACACATGCACACAGACACACCACAGGCAAGCATACACCCGTGTATTCCTTGGAGAAAGTAGAAAGAAGTCACTGTACTTTATCAAGCTGCCGAAATCAGCAGAACTGTTCAGAAATCCTGTCTGGACCACAGAAAGGGTGGGGCAGAAGATCTATGGAAAGAATATATTAGGAAACTTGGAACATGGGAATTTAAGGATGTCAAGGTTAATTTCCAGGATTATAAATTATGGAAATCATGGCGAATACGAGTTTGGTTTACAAGAGAGCAGGTCCTCAATTTCTGGTTTGAGTTATGGAATTTGAGATTCTCGCTCACTCTTCTGTCTGACGCTTACAGTATTTCTAGATGGCAGGCAAAGCTGCGTTACATTTTATTAATATAATTATCCTTAAAGTAATTTGTCCCATTTCATTTCTTTGTCTCCAGGCAATTTCAGACAGTCAGCAGGCCAGTCAATTAGAGACCAACAGAATACACATTTTAGTATGAAGAATCAACTGCGTGCTGTCAATATGAGATGTACTTACCTTATGGACCATTTCTACACAGTCACATGCTAGCTCCAAGCTACTGGGGCATGAGCCAGCTTTGGTCAGGAAGCCATTTAGACACCTTAGGGTGTGAATGTGTCAGCAGTAAAAAGTTTTGCCTCTCAGATGGGTTTATCAGCATGTTCACAGCACTATACTAACATGGCTATGCACCTTCCAGACCAGAGCTGACCTATGCTCTGCTGATTTGGAGCCAGGTCAGTTCTTAAGGTACACCTCTTTGTGCCCAGCTRTAGGCAGGACCATAGTTCTTCTCTTACAAACTGTTGGGAGAGAGTAGGTCCCTTGGCTCAGTCTCCTCATGTCATGCAAATCAAAGCTGAAATCAGCAGAGCTGGGTAAATGTACATGAGATGAGTAAGTCAGCACTCTTCCTCCAACAGAACTGCTCACTTGAGTTAGGACTGTAGCTGTGAGCAAGGATTTGCAAGATAGGACCTTTAATCACAAGAAACCTACATGGAAAATCTGCTTAATCGGGAGGYCTCCCAGGGAACTAGCTGAATAGCCAATGATTCTAAATAGCTTTGATTGATTCTTAATGGGGACAATAATTCTGTTTAATGGGAATATCTTCAGATGATTTAATGTTGCTTTGGGCATTTTATATATCTTGGTCTTATGCCGGTCTTGTTTGTTTGCTTTTCTACCAGGAGTGTTTGATGCTTTTAATGCTATGATATATGCAGGAGGGGCATGTGCTGGGGCACCCCTGCCAGTTCCTGGTTGTTGGCTTGCTCCTTCCATATCAATTACGCATGTCGGGTTGCCTTACTGAGTGTCTCATAGTTACTAGTGGAATTGGAAAGCAGAAGCCTGCATTTTTGCATCTATACAGCAGTGCCTTAGCCTAAATGCATCAGCCTACACAGCAACGCAACAGGCTCACCAGAGCATCTCCAGTGAAAACGTCGTGGAGTTGGCCCTTTCTCGCCATGGGCAAGTCCTGCCGAGGGGGAAGGACATATGCGTAGCTCGCTCATCTGAGGTGTGTTGCTGTATGAGCTATGCACTGGTCAGTTCAGGTCCGAAGTTGTTGATAAATCAACGAAAGGGAAGCAGAGAGACGTACTGATGAGGACTTGCTTGGTACCTCTAGACTAAGGAAATGAGGCAGCAAATCACAGAACAGAATCCCACATTTTGGCCTTTTTTTTTTTTAACACCTCACAAGTATGCCTCATGTAATGAATATTGTGTGCATCAGTAAAAAGCCACCTGTGTCAGAACAGATCAGAAAAAAAATGAAGTGGTGCAAAGAGGAGCAAGTGGTCCAGGTGAATATGAAACTCAGTGCAGACTTGCTGTCTTAGAACAAAATTATCATAAATCTAACAAGATGTTTGGTAGCCATTTGATATTGCCTGGGGTAGACCATTGTGGATTGCTACCACTTAAAAGGAAGATCAGATTAGAAACAGAAATAACTGTGCTTTTGTCTCAGCTTATCATCAGAACTAAGTGCAAAGATGATTATGATTAGTACTCTGTCTTCAACACCAAGGCTTTAAACATACTTAAACAAGCCTCTAGCAGAACTACATCATGGCTCCTGAAAACACAGAAAAAGAG
The DNA here is from genome assembly GCF_003343035.1 of Apteryx rowi. NCBI lineage: Eukaryota > Metazoa > Chordata > Aves > Apterygiformes > Apterygidae > Apteryx > Apteryx rowi. The sequence goes on along the minus strand of NW_020447196.1, from coordinate 9,803,547 downwards.
TGCTGGAATGGGAGCTCTAGTGGAAGTGATGCTGCTAGCAATCCTTTGGGCCCCTAACGTAAAAGCTGCGGTAGAAGGAACATCCCCAGTACTCTGGAGACTTGCTTTCCATCCTTGTAATTTGGCTGTGAATTTTGTAGCTGCCCCGCCTTTTTTAAATACTGCCTAAAACAGAAATCTCAAATATACTTCAGTTTTGCAGATGCTCAGACCTGACGTGAAGCACAATGCTCTACTTCCCCCTCTGTCACCAAATTTCCTGATTACGTTTTTCTAGTGCCAATTTTACAAGGATAGCTAATGAAAGCACAACACTGTTAAAGGAAAGCAGAGGCTCTCGCCCTTCATCCTTCCCCTGCCGTCTGTTTCTTCATTTAAGGACTAGTCCTTGTGCCCGTTATTGTACTGTATTTCTTCAGGACATAATGGTGGGAAGGAGGAGCCCAAAGGATAGGACACATTGATGAAGTTTCTCTGTCAGATGCCAGGTTCTGGCTGGATTCTTGGAAAATTTTGCTCTTTCTATTAACTGATGTGTAATTCAGAGTAGGGAGATATTGTGTGCTGGTTTCTGACCTTTGAAAACACTAAATCATGAAAATGTCTGATTTATTGAATTTCTCCTCCCTCCCCATAATCTTGCCAAAGTGGTCATGACCACAATAAGTGAACTGAAGTGACTTTGGTATTTGTTTCATATATAAAATGTTTATTTTTGGACCTAGTTTGTGAAAATATTAATGCGAGAGAGTTTTGGCCAGAATAAAGCTTATAAAGAAGTAACATTTAATCATTAGAGACTGAACTGCACTCAGGCTGAACAGCGGTGTTCAAGATGACTTCTTGAATCAATTTATTCTATTTCTGGTATTAAGCTTCAACCTGGCAGGGTCCTAAGGTTGTCCATAATTCTGTAGATAATACTATGTCAGTGTGCTCTTAAGTGCTGTCTATAGCATTCTGCATTGGATTTATTAGAAAGTTGCCATCCTTAAAAAAGTAGGTGTTTTTTTTTTTTTTGTTCTCTCTTAGCTTGAATAGGCAAGAGCTTATTTGGGAGGAAAGATACAGATCTTTCTGTACTGCACCAAACCAATAGCATGTTTTTTCAATACCAAATGTCTTGGAGGAGGTAAAAACCTGGTTTAGAAAATTATAAAGYAACTTCTTCATGGGGTAAAATTCTTCTGAATCTCTGCCATACATCTTTGGTCTTGTAAGACATTAACTCTTCTGGTCACATCTGAGCACAAAATATAAAGTGTGCTTGGTTCTGGACACCTGTACCACTGACTCCTGCTTGCAGGCCTGTTGTGTCAGGGACTGGCATATAGCCTTAGCATATGAATTTGATTTCCCTCTTTAAAAAAAAAAATACTGAGAGTATCATCTGATTTTTATTTTTTTTTGGGGGGGGGGGAGTCCTTTAGAGGCATGTGAATGGATGTACAATGTGCGGAGAATGTATACAATTTTGAACTCTAATGAACTGGGTGTGAACACAGTTTGTACGTTATTTTCTTCTCCTTTGACATCCAGTGAATTGCAAAGGTAGATTGGTGCTGTTGGTTTGGTTTTTGATCGGCTAATTTTAAGTGACTTTCAGGTTTTTAAAACTTCTAAAACTTTAAGGTTTTAGTGAGTATTCGTAGGTCAGGTAAGGTTATGTGTTGCCTGGAGTGACTTTCTTCTACACAAGCATTGGATCATCCACATTCTGAGGCTTAGCTCTTCTTTTTTACCCTAAAAAACCTCTCTCCGTTAGCCTTTTGGAAAATGATAACGTCAATGAGGTCATTCTGGAATTAGATGTTAGGCAAACCACTAGATATTTTGTTAAATAAAATGGCCCTTGCCAATATTTTGCAATCAGTCCTTTAAGTTTTAACCACATCTTAAAGCTGAAATGTGTCTATGTCTATGCATACATAGACAGATAAACTTGCGTGTGGGGGGGTATACAGGCAAAGCCTAAAACCTTCATTAATTAAAGTTCTTTTTTCCAACACAGAGATCTTTAAAGTAGATAAACAGCAGTTCTAAAATCTGAACTGGAGAGTGAAAAACTTGATGTGTTTTTAAGATACTTAGAAAGGAAAAGTATACAAGGAGCTGGCTATTTCTTAGCAAGAAAAATGCCTTTGGAAATCTTTCCGTACTCCAGGTATCTTCTTCAAAACCACATCTGATACGGATCTAATCTCCCTGCTCAATAGCATCATCATTAAACATTCACACATCACAAACAGCATGTTTATCATTTTAGCATTACTTTTCAGGATCAGGTTTAAATTATGGYCTGCAAGAACAGCGTAGGTCCTCTTCTTTCCATCTTTCTCTTTTTTGTAAAGAAAGATCTATTTGCTTTCTATAAAATGGTTGTTTAATACCAAGCAGAAGGAGGAATTACAAATGTTCTTTGTTGGGTTTAACCCTTTGTAGTCATCGCTCTGCCAGGAATAAAAAGCTGCATCATTAAGGAGCAAGCATGAAGGATGCTCAGAGTTGGCAGCAATCTAAACCAAGACTTCTGCATTTCAGACAAGCTGTTACTTACTGCAGGAGAGGAAAGGGTTTGGGTTCACTTATGCTGTGCAGGTGACAAGGAAATGCTGTACGGATTGTCACGCAGCTTCTCGCTGCAGACGTGCTGCGGTATTGTGCTTGTCCTGCACAAAATGGTGCTCGGGCTAAGGCCCACCAGGGCCTCGTTCGCGCTGTTCGGGGGCATTTCCAGGGCTGGGGCTGCATCCCGGGAGCCATCCCGGGGCGGAGGTGACCCACGTCGCCCAGGAACCCAGCTCCAGCCGTGAGCTGGGGACCCCACTGCCTCGCACCTGAGGAAATGTGGTGGGAGCATCTCCTCTTGCTGTGGCTTCGTGTGAAAGGGCAGCAAGGAGCAAAATACTGGTGTCCTCTCCTAGCAGCTGCGCATGCCAGCTTGCACCATAGAACGGAAAGGAAAGCATTTGTGTAGTTTCCATTGCAGGGGCATGGAACAAACTGAACTCAGCATGAACCCTCTGCTGTAGTTTGCCCTCTTCTTAGTAATGCCACCTTCTCAGAACTATAGCTCACCTTCAGAAGAAGCATGAAAAAGTATTTTTCATCTTTTTGGATCACAATGGGCCATATTAATCCCTCCATTGAAGCAGGGCCCGTGCACATCTCTACGTATGCAAGTTCTGAGACTTCCCCAGCCATCAGACATAGCAATGGGAGCTTTAGGTCACCAGAACATAAAAAAAAAGATTTACAGTTCGGCCATAGGATTTTAAAACACTTTTTAAAATGTCTTCCAATGCTGTTCTTTAACTTGCTGATTTCTTTTGTATTTGAAAGCTTTCAGAGAATTTTTCGGTCTCAGTTTAGCTACTGTGCCGTTGCTTCCTGTAATGTAACTGTTTTCTCACATTCCCCCAAACGCGGTATTGCAGGGCCTCAGGTGCTCTCACCTCCTCATTATCAGACTGTATTTTGGTTATGTAATATATTGCAAAGGGAAATGCATGACACAAAGCACTGAAGCATTTATAAGAGCAAAACACTCTGAACTAATCTGTAGAATAAATACAGCACTGTGCGGGGTGCTACCCGGGTGGTTTTGCACAAGTCAGATAGGCCCGTGCCTGGCCTCAGGCAGATCTCTGCTTTGAGATGGCTTCAAGTCTCTTGCATTCTCAGAACAAGCCAAACACCCTCCTGTGAGTTTCAGGCCTTTAAAACGTGTTTCGAATTGAGCCTTTGAAAATAGTGATTCATTTCTGGCAGTCCTGGTCACATAATTTCTTCATTTAGAGAAAGGAAACCTTTCTGAAGAAGGTCTCAGGATCATCAAGGTCTGGGTAAATGAGGTCTTGTCAAACATTTACAAACAAATGTTCTTAAAATTGAATAGCTTGTTTGGTGGCAAGCACCATTATTTCCTTATCTCTGGTTGTTCCTCTCTTTCTTTACTAAGATATTGCTTTCCTGTGTACTATTAAATTCCTCATCCTGTTAGAAGAGAAAAAAAAAAAGGAGAGAGAAATACTGTACCAAACTGCGTGGACATATTGTCATTGTGGTTTCCTATTAACTTTTTGCTGATTCCTGCTTACTTATCATGTGCTTTAATGTACTGTTACATTTTCCAGCAGCAGTGTGTCTCTGGTGCTTTGGCTCTGAAGCACTAAAACCTACTGTTCGCTACTTTGCTGTTGTTGTCTTCATCATGTAAAATAGCCTCCTTAGGATCACAAGAACAACGGGGCCAGTTATTTTAATCAAATGATATTTACAGGATCTGGAAAGGTTGCAAATATCAGCCTCTGCTATGACCCCTAAAACAAAATCACTTCCATTCACATTATTATCTTCTGTGTGTGGGAAACAGCCAGAGTCTGAATATTCTTTTTATGCTCCCCCCATATTTTTTTCTTTTCTTTTTTTGTACTTGCTCGGTTCCTGTTGAAAATGCATCTAACCTATAAGCGAACAGCCTCCTCTGTGTTCATTCCCCAGCATTCTCCAGATATTCACATTCTTAAAATACCATCTTCTTCCTTATTTTCTCAATTCTTTATTTGTTTACACTCAAAAGCTTCTTTGTAGCTGCCTACACTGAGCTGGGAAAACATATAGTCTAGTCCTCCTTTATTTAGATGTACAGTAGATTGTTAATGTCTTTGTTACCCGATACTAGCAAGCTTTATTGAGGACAAATCCATATGCCAGTGAAATTGTACAACATGAATGTTCCCAAATGTATGTAATGTTCTTCAAATTAATTGGATTCCATGGGGTATATTCTCATCACAATGTGCAGAGATCTTAAATATATAACTCCCATTAATGTTAATGGGAGTCACATGCTTGAATCCCAGCAATTCTAGATAGGAATATGTATAAATAGCATCGCTTTAAATGAAAGCAGTGTCCATATTACTGTGAACTATTACAAATAATGATTACAATTTTCTCCTATGGATTGGAAGGGAACAAGTGCTACCAAATCGGCTCTGTAAAACACTCCATATTGCTAACATCACTGGTCAAAAAACCCACACTGGACTGCATAAATAAGTTGTTACTGGAAATTTTGCTGTGCGTGCTGCAGAGTAAAGTATAGCTGTTCAACAGTCAGCCTTAAAAAATAATAGAAATGAGCATGAAACAGCATTCTCTTTAGCAGAAGGGAAGAACCTTCATCTTTCAGGGAGCACACATCCTGTTTCCATACGGTTTGAAATTATATATACAAACAGGGCATCCCTGCATTGGTGAGATTCCCATTAACTTACCAGTGCAGGTTATTTAATATTGTTTTTCCTAAACCAAAGCAATAGCTTTCATTGCAGTTATGTTTCCAGATGTTATCTGACGATTGTTAATAATACATTTCTTTCACAGTGCTGGATGTTTTTAAAGCAGGTATTGCATACTGGAACTTAAAAAAAAATCCCATGAAATGGATAGAATAATTTATTATGGACGATAAATAAATAACCATGGAATTTGCACTCTGACACCATTAGGGAAGATTTAGATTATTTTATGTCAGTCTTTTCAAATTCATTAGTTATGTTATCTATATGTTCATCGGTTAACTAGTCACTTGCAGAGTAGTCATTAAGGAAATGAGTAACAATCACACATTTGTTCTTTGATCATAGCAAACACAATTAGAGCACTATTATATGCCTGAACTTGGACTACCAAAAGTTTAAGGTAGTTTTAGGGTCTCTTTACCTTGCAAGAAGTAGCTGAAGCATGCAATAGGCATAGGTTTATGTTTTCAATATGCCATTTTTTGATTTGAAGTGTCCACCGTGGTATCACATAGTTTCTCATTAACAGTTTTGTCTTGAGTTATGATTAATTGGATTAGAAGTCTCTGGTACTTAGAAAAAGCTCCTTCACGTTAAAGTCACATGCTGCTTAGCTCAGGAGGAAGAAATCCAAGGAGAGGGATAAAAACTGTGACACTGACATGTTAGATCTACCAATGGCCTACCAAGTTTGATATTTAAGTTACCCCTCACACTGGCCAGTACTGGGAATATCAGAGAAACTTCTTGATGGACTGTTGTGAACTTGCATGGTTTTGTGGAAGTTCCTTCCTATTTCCTATCAAGCCGTAAGTAGTGTATATTCTGGAGCATGGAAGATTTATACTTTCTTTGATTTTTCTGAGATAAAGGGAGAGGTCTGCATGTTCTACTCAAATGGCTTATTTTTATTTGAATCCTCCCAAATTCTAGGCTTAACACTTATGAGTTTGTTTGTTTGTTTGTTTGTTTTCTGAATAGGTTAACTATTGTAATGAATTGAGTAGGTGGGACAGCTTTGTGACCTAGGACTGATGACTCTGAGCATGGGATCTTTCAGATGAAATGATAAAAGTGTGTGGCTCTAGAAGGTAATGGGAGTTCTGCACTTAACTGGTGTCATAGTGCTCCATGTGCATAGCTTGTCAAACTTGAAGCCCTATAGAGCTTAATTGTTATTGTTGTTGAATTATTTAACACAATATGTTTTGTATTTGGTGTCACACTCTGGTGTGAATATGGAAGTGAAGAGCAGCAACAATAAAAAAATGGAAATAAGTGAGTCAGAGCATTGTTGAAGAATGCGATTAAAATCAGTGGTGAGCTGAGAGGAGACAATGGGCAGGGAAGATTGGGGTCAAGCACGGAAAGATTCTTCAGAGATACCGAGCAAGTAGGTGGACTAGCTTTTTCAGTGAACACCTTTGTGGATTCCTGGAGTCTGCATGAGCAAAGCACTCAAACCTGGATTTGCTCATATATGACTTGTGCTCATGAAGGGCTGTGCCTTTGAAATCCTAGCAGGGAGCAATCGGAGCAGATTTCTGACATCACGCGGATTCCCATGGAAACTGATGTTGTAGTCTCAAGGGTAGGATTGTGTTTTCCTTGCAACAGGATGCAATGGCCTGGGAAAGAGAAACCATTTATATAGCAACAGCAGACGTAACTGCTAATGAAAATTACAGCCTGTTTCTGTATTCCTTACTTGATCCTGTAGGAAAATACTACTGTAATATTATGTAATCATATGATAGGTTTTGTATTCCTAAAACAACCAGGCCACAAACAGAAGGGACAGAAAGGGGATAATTCTGTGTGACATAATTGGATGTGGCAATAGGCCAAACTGCTTAATTCTACTGGAAAGATCCCAAATACTGTGTACAGAAGATTGCTGCAGGAGGAAGAAGGAACATGATTGCTTGGTTTAGATGTTATACGTGTTGGAGAAGCAGAGCAACAGAGCTCAAAATGTGTCTGCTCTTCTAGGAAAGGGCCTCTGATGTCTCTCTCAGAAGAAATGCTCAGCCACCTAACTCTTCTTCAGTCAAATTTGTAGGAGAAAAATGTTTATTTAATACAAGCATGAGTTGGGGTTGTATGAGTATTCACATCTAAGTGAGGAATCCTTTAATCCCTAAAAAAATCTTAGCTGACTGCCCAATTTTCATTCTCTTTTAGTCGTCAGTAGTGGGCTTTTCTCAGCTATGGAATTTCATCCTGCAGCATCATATGTTTTTCAGTCTGTTCCTCTGCCCCTGGCAGTCTCCTGTTCCTCAGAACCATGGCATGCAGACAAGTAATAGATATGCTGGTTTGTACGGTCATACCCATAGAGAAGCATTCAGAGGTTGGGAGATGGCTATCACTGATCACATGTCAACATCTTCAAAACTCATCTAGGTAGAGCAAACTGTTGCTCAAATAGAGTACAATTCCTTCCTGCTTATTCATTGCTTTGCTCATTATACCAATTTGCAGGCTTTCTGTGTGCAACATCATCTTCCTTATGCTGGCTTCCCTACAATCTGCTGATTCATTTATATCTCAAAACAGGCATCTCTGTCATAAGAGTTGCCTGAGTATCTGAGAAACTAATTTAATTCCAAGCTTAACACTTGTGGAAGTCAGAGGTTTTATGTAGTCTTTGCCTTTCCCCTCCTATTCCTTCCATACCATCAGGCTTTTTCCTTACTTCTGCTTCTACCACTTCCTTTCTTGGAAACAGTAGAAACTTTTTCTGCTTCCTTTTTTTCTCCTCCCTGATGTCTCTGTTTCTTACCACTGATTGATTTGTATGCTTGAAACATAGCAAAATTGACTGCCTCATCTTCCCAACCAACCACTTCCACCTCCACTTTTTTTCCTGTCTCCCAGTCCTGCCTGCAATGCGAGTGTCATACTTGACTCATCTCTCTTCTTTGTGTTGTTTCATCACACAAGTGGCCAGGAGTCCTGTTGAAACACACATGTTGACTCAGGATTAAGTTGGTAGATAGGGGGTTCACTGGTACTTTCCATTAGGTTGGACTGTTCCAAGAACTGAAACAATTCTTCTGCAGCATCTTTGACCGTCAGATAGTGTATCTAGTTATTGTCAAACTGGAAAGAGATTAACTGAATGATATGCCCTGGGGTCAGGAAGGGTGCTGCACGGGGCCAGGTTATGCTTGAATGTTGTCTGAGTGGAAGCACAGGCGCCAAAAGATTTTTCTTCCCTGCACTGGTTTAGCACACCGTGACCCAGAATGATTATGTCTTCATAGTCCAGCCACATACAGAAGCTGGTCCCTCTGAGCATCCTTGTGCAGCATGCAAGCAAAGAAATCACGAAGAGGAGGGGTGGGCTCAGAAACAGTCTTGCCCTACATTATTGATGGTTCCATAAATACAGTTCTCAGCAACTGAGTTTGTGCTTCTTTGTATTTAAGGTAATGTATTAGCCTAATCGATCAGCTGCATATATGGCAAGAGTTTTGGAGTGAGTCTGAAATGAAAGGAGAAATCTGAACATTGAGCAGCCTTTAATGAGCAAAACCTGGACATAAAGACTGTGTTCTTGACCAAAGTTTGCCAGAAAATTTTATTCTTATTCTGATCAGCACTGATCAGCTCTTTCTTGGTGCGCTTCCAACTTAGTGGAAATACAAAGTACAATGAGAGCAACGAATGCCCTCTGTCAAGAAAGGACAATTGCTTGTATGGCAAAGATTTTCTAAGACAGTAAGAGTTTTCCTGGTTAAGAAGTGCTGGGCAACTCATTCTGTGGGATTTCATGTCCCTGTTTACTGCAAAGTGATATTTTCTTTGTTCCAAATCGCTCAAGATAGACAACTTAAGTGCAAGATACAAATTCCTACTTAAAATCTTAACAACGGCTCTGGCTGACAAGGAAAATAATGGCCTAAATTCTCCTGTACAAGGTCATGGTTGGATTTGCACAGGCGTAATAGAAAGAAGAACCCATCCCAGTGGTAGTGAAACCTCCATTGGGTCCTCCTGACTCCTATGCACTTCTCAGCTTTACTGAGAGGCGTGAGGCCTATCGCTCTTGGTCACCGTGACAGCAGAGTGGGTGGCGCAGAGAATTTGTTGGGAGACGGAGCAGGATAAACATCGTGGTGCTTTCTTTGGCAGCTGGAAGCACACACAGAGGAGAGAGCATGTAGAGGTCTTTCTCCTGGCCTGCTGTTCACTCTGTTCTCCTTACTAAGCTTGTCCTTATGTGATTCCTCTGTTGCTGAAAGCATTATAAATAGAAAAGAAGAAAAGGATCAAGAAAACTGACCTGTGTGCAGAAATGTGTGTGGGGAGAGTGTGTGTGGGTGCCTGGCTTGAGAGGGAGGTGGGAGATGCTGAATGGATAMGGGACCAAAAGGGGCAGGATAGAAACAAGGAGTTGCAAGAGGAACAGTAAGGAGATGGGAGGTTGCTCATCTTTTGTTAATCTTCCTGCACCCCTGCAAACCTGCTGTTCTGCAGGAGGGAAGCCCACTAGCGCAGCAGTGTTATGGCAGCACAGGGAGTACTGCGGTCCCCAGGGCATCCCTCACGTTGAACCGGTGGGGAGCACCAGCTGGATGCCTCTGCCTGCCCCGGGATGTGGAACTGGCCATTTTTGCCRCTTAGGGGCATCATACAACCCACTGAGTCCTGTAAAACCGCACRGGAAAGCCATGAAACACCTACCAAAGATGTTCTGCAGTGAATATCCCTTCGCACACGGTTAACACCAATTCTAACGTAAAAGTGGTCCAAGGCTAYGGATTGATGCTGTCTATTTTTTGTCATTCCTCCTTAACACTTTCTTCAGACTTTCACKATCCCTCAGCTAATATTGCTGGAAAAGCTATCTGTGGAGAAGTGCTGACCATCACACCAAAGGGCGCCTCATCTTTATTCCTTTTAATCTGCCTTTGTCTAGGTGCCTTCCACTGTATTGCAGCTCTCATTGCTAGGCATTATATTTGAGAAAACTGCTTGCTCGTTTAAAAAAAAAAAAAGAGTGGGGAGGAAAGAAAGAAGGGGRAAAAAAAGAACTTGTGAGCCTATGGTGAACTTAATTAACATCGCTGGAGGGACAGCAATAAAGTACTTAACAGGGCTATAGTAAACCTTGCAAAACATGAACAAGTCAAAATATTATTGACGTATTCAATTATTTGCAGTTGTGGGGGTTTCGTTTTCTCTTACGACTCCTGAAAATAATAAAGCACTTAAAAGTTCCGCTCTCACTTGGCTGACCTAGCGGTCTCGCCCCGGCACAGTGTGTTACCCCGGGAGGCCRCTGAGCCGGAGCCAGCGCGGGGCTAGGAGCGCTGAGAAAGCAGTACGCGCAGTCCCGCAGGAGGGGAGCAGCTCCCATTCATCTCGAGGGGCTCTTCCTGCCTGGCCTGTATTATTTATTTTACTATTATTAGCATTTCTAAGACACCAATCGCTATGGTAACTGGGTGCCCGTAATAACTTTGCATTTATGTGATTCTTTCAGCCGACAGTTTCTCTGTACTTCACGGTTACTAATTACTTTCACCTTTCACACAGGGCCCGTGGTGCTCTCTGGGTTGTTAAACCTGGGGACTTTTTGCAGATGGGGAGACTGAGGTGCAGAGGGGTTAAGGGCTGAGTCTGCACGGGTCTCCTCACTCCTGGACCTGCTTGTCCACAATAAACTCCTTTTTAGTTTCCCTCCAGCTTCCTAGAGGTGCATTTCAATAGGGGCTTAAACCTGCAGCCCCCCGTAGGCTTCATCTTTTCCTTTAAGTTGCACCCGTTGCTTTCCTTGTTTGCTAAGCCACTGAGGGCATTTGCTGGGAGCCAGGTAAGGCTTTGGCTAAATGATCTTGGTGCAAATATTTCTTGCAGCCCTTTAGCAGTGCATTTTGCATCCAGCCCTGCTTAGCCAGATTTGGGGCATGGTGGCCCCACGGTAAATGTAAAGATGGGCTTCGGGAGGACCTCAGTGCCAGCAGAGAGCGAGAGCAGCCGCATGGCTCAGCTGTGCCCCCTGCCAGCTGTAGAGCTGCAGSCAGGCTTGACCACATAGTGCCGAGCGGCAGCGGTGTTCGTAGAGGGAAGACGGTTGTGATGCACACGCGTCTGCCTGCAGGTCGGYTTTGCACACCTGGTGGGAGAAGTCCTGCACCCAGCACGGTCGCAAGGCAGCAATCTCCTTCCTGCGCTTTGCTTTGGCTTTCAGCAGCAGTCAGGACTGTGTGGTTGCAGTTACCCACTGGCTCAATAGTGTCATTTTTAATCCCGTTAATACTTCTCCTTTTAGGATCGTCTTAGCTTGCAGGCCACATGGCGGCTGAGTGGCAGGAAGCCTGTAAGCTCCGGGGTTGTGTAGGGGAAAGGCGCCGTTTGCAGCAGTTCCACTGTGCACATCACGGGAAGAATTATGGTTGAATTTCACATATATCTATAACATCTGTGTGGCTAATAAAATTGACAGAGTTTGTCATAATCAGCCTGTACTCTCCAGTGGGAGAATTACGTCTGAGCATTTGGAAATCTCATGCGCAGGCGGTTACTGAGGGAATATGCTGTGAAGATTAAGTTGTTTCTGCGTGGCAATGGATACCCTCTCTGAAATGCAATACCCACTTCTGTGCTGCAGCAAGGCTTTCACAGAGAGTGTACTGTTAAGTGGAACATAGTCATTACCTAAAAAGCTGTACATTTGTGTGGACACCCACTGTCGCAAGTGTGTGTTTACGTGCACGCAGTTGCACTAGGGTAAAATGTTTTGAACGSAATCTAAGCTAATCCCCGAAATGCTGCGTTGGATAGTCCCATCCCCTAGTCACGGTGGCAAAGGAAAAACCCGCGTTAAGAGCAGCGTAGGAGACACCGCTGTGGTCTCCTAGCCAACCCCTACCACCTTCCTGGGCGTCGCTTGTGCCCTGAGGTTGGCTCTTAGGGAGGCGTGAGCCGGGGCAGCCCTCCCCGGCACCTGGGACCGGCTTCGTCGGAGGGTGTTGGGCCCTTTTGGTGCCAGGATGCCCGGGGCGGCCGGTTGCCTCCGCCTGCTGCACTTGGCAAGCGTCAGATTTCCAAAAGGCAAAAAGCCGGGAGGCTGCTGGGGAGGAGCGGCAGGCGGCTCCGCAGCCGGTCCTGCCTCCGCGGCTGGGACTAACTGAACAGGGCTAAGCAGCTTCAGACCTGTTAGTCCTTGAAGGGCAGAAAACTGAGAAATCGGCACATTTCGTGAAGTTGCTGCTTTGTAGAAAACCAGGCTGTTTCACACAGCAGCGTTTTGTAATAACATTACTCAGGGTGCTACAGAGTGCGATTTTTTCGCTGTTGTGCTGAAAAGTTGGTAAAATCCACGTTGTGTTGCTGGATCAAATATAATCAGCTGGTAGCTGTCAGGTTCCCCAAGAAAAAGTGGACAAATAATGCTGTGATGACAAATTCTGATCACATTCATTTTATAAGCAGGGATAGTTGAAAGTCTCGTATGTGATTGATTGAAAAACAGTACTCAAGAGGGATTCTTGCATTCCGTATTTATTTATTGTATTTCATTAGGTATGGGTTTAAGCAAAATTGGTTTTGCATCCAAAATACAATATGAATGTCTGCGAACACGAGAAGGCAGAGGAGCACAAACCGTTTGGGCATCCGGTTGCTTTGCACGTGCACGCAGACACCTCTTTTTGAAATAAGGGGGTAGGCAACATTTGGCAGCTCCCTGCTATTCCTGCAGTTCTTTAAAAGTATGGACTTCTGATTTTCCAAGGTGATGACTTGATTTGCTGTGACTCTGGAAAATGTGTATTTCTGATTGTAGCAGTTCTGTATGTCCCAGCTCTTCCCGGTGCTGTTAGCAGTGTGCCTTAAAAACCTCTCAAATCAGCATCTGATGTTTCTCATTTAAGTTCAGAAGGAATCCAAAACAAATTAATCTCTTATGTAACTCCGCTGTCTTTGTGGGATGGATATAGCAGTTCCTGCTCCACCTTTTCAGACAGTTTGTATTTACATTTGGGCCCTGACCCAAAACACATCGATTGCAGAGTGTTTCAGATCAAACCCGTGTTGCCGTAAGAAGAAAGGACTGTACTGCCATTTAAAAGTGAGTTCTAGCCTTTTATTGTTTCAGATCCAGTGATAATAAAGACAAATGCGTTGGGTTAATAATGCTCCTACCTTGAAATTTAATTTAAAATCCCTTCTAATGTAATCATATTTGGGTGTGCCATTACCCAGATGGAGAGAAATTTGTTTTGTTGAGAAATTACTTTAGCATAAGAATGACTTGAGTTTATTAACAGGGAAAAACATGACTCCCCTCCCCAACCACTCCCCGTGCATTCCAAAAATAAGAAACTCATTTCAACATGGACATTACTGGTTAAAAAATAATTACACATAATGAAATGTCATATTTCACACATACTCCCTGCAAACCACGCTTCTTAGTCTTCCCCAAAACACTGCAGGGTGTAACCAGCTCTTTCTTCCTCCTTCATGAAAAGAATATTTCACAATGGAATTGTGTGATGACAAAAAAAAATGATGCTGGAAAAGCATCACTACCCAGAGAGACATAAGGAATTGCCACAGGCCACTGCATATAATCCCACACAATATTAAGTAGTCATTGTATCTCCTTCCAAGGCTTCATTCTTCTTTTGTGACCTACAGCCTGAATGAGAGTTTTTACAGAAATAGAGAGACATGGAACAGCAAATTTGAGAACCATGTCGTTTGTCAAAAAATGTTTGGCTTAGAATGTTTTTTTTAATGTATCTTTCAGCCGCTGTCATTAAAATTGTTAAATAACATTAGAACCGTGTTTTGTCAAGTACCTTGGGGAAAAATTTAAAATGTTGGGCGGCTAGTTAAATGCGTGCACAAAAACGAAGACCACACAGTGCAAATGCTGCAGGGAGCAGAACTCGGTTAGGCGGGTGTCTGCAGCCCCGAACGTGCGTCAGCACACCTCCGCGCTCCCTCTGCTGAGCGCTTCCGCTGCAGGGACAGCGCCGATCGGTTGTGATCAGGTGTTCACAGGTCAGGGAGGTGCTTGCCATAAATATTAGTTTGAATCGAAAAGCAAATCTCTGCAATGGTTCTGGTGCTGGCAGTTTCACTACAGGAAAGTGCGACTGCGTGACCCACACGTGTACAACGTGTGCGAGCCACTTTGCACAGTGCGGCTTTACCATTTAAGTTCTGCGTTAATTCTTTGACTGGGGCTTAGTTGGGACCTATTGATACTTCTTTTGTTAAATTTATTCAGTATGAGAAGAGGCGTGTACGTCATTTGGTGTAAAACTGAATCTCAGAAATTAATTTTGTGCCTGATAACAGAAGAATATTCAGCATGTACATTAACTGTTAACTCATTTCTAATTATGTATTTCTGAATATGAGAAATGCTGCATCTCTATGGAGACAGAAATTTTAGTTTTATGGGCTTAGGTTTGGATGGACAAGATGATTTTATTTATACCATATCCCTTTTTACATAAGTGTATAGGGATGAGATGAGTTTGTGACATTACTGAGAAAAGAGACTGCAAGAGATTATCTAATGATTATCACTGCTGCAATAAATTGGGGTAATGGTGCTGAATTAAAGTTTCTGTGGCAAGATTTTTGCAAATTCCAGGGATTTTTGAGGAGTGCAAGAGTGAAACCAAATATGGTTCAGTTTTCTTTACTCCTTAAAGCTCTACTGTGAACTAAAGTACGTAGAAATGTTAGAAGAAATCAAAGGACAAAGCAGAGAGGCAAGGGACCGATTAGAGCCCACAAGAAACAAAATAAAGACAGAGAGGCAGACTTGACAAAACATTATTTTTTAATTCCTCTTCTCAAATTAAACATTTATATGAAAAAAATAAAATAAATGCTCATTTAAATACTGAAATTTTAAAAATGTTGAACAGACTAAATTCTCTCCGTCTAATGTCCCAACCTAATCCTGCCTATAATTAAACAATACCTAATGGTAGCACTTATTAACCCTGGCTAACACTTTGTCTAGAAAATTATTTTGTAAAACTGCAGTCTGTTTTTTATGGCTGTGCTTTGCTGGATGTCTGGGAGAGGTTATACAGCCACTCATAACCCTTCCCATCCTCAGATCCAGGCATGCTTTAGATTCAGAGCTTCAAAAACCAGCTAAATTTACACCCAGCTTGCTCTGGAAATAAATCTGCTCATTTAGATGAGGTCTCATTTGAAATGGCTTAGCCCAATAATTAATCATTTCATTCCCTTTATATATTTGTGAGTATTTGAAAGAAGTTTGATTAGTTACCAGTGATTACACTTCCCAACACCCTGCAAAGGAAATAATAAAATAAAATCCGTCAGGCTTTTGGAAAGGATTGCTGGGGCTGAATTTGGGCTGAATTTAATAGGGACTTGCTAACTGGCAATTATTTGTCTGCATTTAACAGGGACTCCGTAATGAAAGAGGTTATCATCTAGGAGTTATACGGAGTCTGTTTCCAGACTCCGTTGTGGGAAGGTACTGCGCTAGGACCGAAGCTGCGGTGGCTTTCAAGTGCCTCTCCGGGCCCTTGCCGGCCACGAATGGCATGAGAAATACCTGTGATATTTCTGGGTTTACTAGCAGAGGTACCGCGGCAGCGGACCCAACCTCGGCCCCCGGGGCCGTCAGCCTCTTCACGCTCGATCATTTGTGCTCGTTCAGTAAATGCAAGAAAATAGACAAGCTTCCATTTGCCAAACTGCTGTTTCTAAATGCACTAAATTATTTTAAGGAGTCCCAAGATGCAGGTCTGATGGCATCTGCCTAATCCTGAAGGTCTCTGCTTTTAAGGAGCTGCTGAGGAGAAAAGATCGTGTCAGTCTAAGTAGATATTACACATCTAATGCTGCCCATCATTTCTTATCTGTATTGTGGCCGCGGTGGATGGATGTCAGAGTTCAACATACCCATGCTGCTTAACCTGTTCCTATTATCGCAATGACCTTAACCAGCTAGGCAGTTCACAGAGTAGGCACTAAACAGAGCATGAGATGAATTTAATGGATTACTAGGGAGTATGTTATTGCAAGGAAAAGCACCTGTGGAGCAACATATTTACCTCAGTTCCACTGAATGAGCATGTTGAAAGTGAATTGGCACAGCCTTCTGCTTTATGAAAGGAAGTATTTTGTCATTCTTCATGCTTTCATTAAGAGGATTTAAGGCAGAGGATGCTGAAATGGTTCAGCATTGGCACAAAAAAAAATCGTAGATTAATAGTGAAGCTTGAAAATAGTAAAGCATCTGATTTTCGCTTTTCCATCAACAAGCCTAATAAACCAGGATGAAACTATTAACATACAAATAGACAACCTTCTGATTAAAACAGCAGCAGCCAGCCCAGCCTGAAAAAGACCTCTTCACGCAGAAAGCAATTATGATGGTGCATGTTGTCCGATTCACTTCCATTTGCAGCAAACTTAGAAAATCCAAATGTAACCGATCATAATTTTGAAGAAGACACCAGTGTTATTTAAAAACGAGGATGCTCTTCATTTTTATGATCATGAATGGTATTTTAGAAGCCCCAGAATCTGCTGCAAACTTTTACTCTTTGAATTTCTTGGGTAGGTATGCAGTATAAATAAGGAAAGGTAAGCCTTGTGGACCGAGCAGGAAACACGATGCTCCTTTAGTGTTACTGGCATCCTCGTTGTTTAGAAGACAAAGAGAAAGCTGGTGCTATGAAGGTCAGCTGAGACAACCAGCTAGGCTAACGTGCAGACTTCCTGAAGGCCAGATCCTTCGCTGGTGTAAATCTGCAGAGCTCAAAGGTAGCTTTCCGAGCTGTGCTTGAACAGCGTTGGCTGTGCTGAGCGGAGCTGAGTGGTCCYGTGCCAGCGGCAGGGTCCGTGTGCCAGTGCAGCGAGCTGGCCCCACGGCAGCTCTGGGGCTGGGAGGGAAAAGCTGCCTCCGCTTTTGCTGGCATCGTACCCCCAGGACTGGAACCTTATGCTGCACAGAGGGTTTTGCACAAATTATGTTGTGCAAAACTTTCAGCGGTAGAAGACTTAGCAGACTAACAATTCACTAAATGTGATAGCTGTAATTCAGGGATGCATTGGTACCACATTGTGCGTGATGAGTTAAAGAGGGGACACGGGGACTGGGGGTGGGTTCTGACCCCGGTGCTTTCCACGGCAGTGCCAGGTACCCTGTTTCCCTGTGTTCATCCTTATAGCGACTGAAACCTGCACCAAATGAATTTGTAGCTATCTAAGCAGTAGTGAATAAACCTCTCCAGAGTAAAGGCAGAAATTATACTACATTTTACTATTATACTATACTTAGTTCCTTTCCTTTCCTTCAACTCCCCCATGATGCTATTCTGTGGGAAGAATATAGTTACTGGCTTACCATTAGCAATTTACAGTGTACTATATTGTCTTGTAGTGTAAAACAAGTGTTATTTCTTCCCACAAATACTATCCTAAACAAAAGGGGTCAGGTCCTTAGCTTCTGCAAGTCCTGATAGACTGCAGTAAGTTTGTATCAGCCAAGGGTTTGATTTTGTCTTTGTTTGGAGTCTGAGTCATTTTCACTCAATTTTCACCCTGGGAGGAACTGAATTTCAGCTCACCTTCTTATAGGCCTACTCCTTACTACTTAATGGGTAGTTTTGTTTTTCTTTTTTATTGGTAACTTCTTAGTAATTAAACCTGGTTCCATATGGTGATGTTTCTAGTAGTGGCACTATACTTTGACTGGGACACTTGGAGAGCGCTCATTCTGTCATATTCACCATTTGAGTTTTATTTAATAGTCTACCTCCTGAGGATGACAGTCTACTGGAAGGAGGTTTCCAGATTTTAAAGTCAATTCAAAGCAATTTAAGGTGAAAATTCATGACCGCTAAGCTATTTCAGCTTTTGCCTAAAACAAATTTTGTTTTGTCATGAAATGAATCACCCTTTGGCATGGGAGAATTTTCTTTCATGACAAAGCAAATCTGGTTTCCTGTTTACATGGACTGAGTATTCCTTGCACAAATGATCATGAAAGTCTGTCCAGGAGTGTGTTCACTCTTGAAAGGATTTCCAATAACATCATGCTGCCTAATTCCAATTTATGCAAGTGGAATATAAGTGGTACCAAGCCCCTCTAAATTTCCTCTTGTCTCCATTCAGAAAGGGTGTAAACGCATGCCTAAATCCCTCCTCATTCAGGAAATTGCAGAGGCTCATCTTTAATTTAAAGCATGTGTTTAGGTCCAGTTGATTTCCAAGGCAAACACATACTTATGTTGGGTTGTTTTTCCATGTCTTGAACCTCTATATACTTCCGGAGGACAGAGCCAAGATGTGTTTTTTCCAGGTGGAGGTGGGAGTGCCTGCAGAATATCTGGAGGCATCTACTTTATTTCACCTGAGAGAAGCAGTCCTCTCAGATGTTTTAAAAAGAAGTCTCGACATGGATAACACTGACATGTAGAGATTTTTTTTGTCTCTGCGCTTACTCTGATATTGATGCATGTGTGCATTTAACCTGTGAGTCAGTGAGCTCATCTTCTGGTTTCTGTTTTCTTTCACAAAACTGATTTTGAATATTGCTTTCTAGCAGGGCATAAAACTAGTAACTTCTCATTTATTTAGATGGTCCAAAACCTGGACATTTAAACATTATAAAAGAATTCTTCAGAGTTGAAGCATGGTGGGATATGACTTCTGCATCACACAGAGTTAAAAAACCTAATTGAATAAGTATCCAGGACAGCTAAGGTGGCCTCCAATTGTGCAGATGCTCTTTTGCTCTCCAAAATAGTTGCATCACCTGTCAATCAGGTGGACAAATGAGGTTAATGAAGCCACCTGACTGCAGACAGGCAACCAAAGGTTTTCATTTATGAGTAATATTAATTGTGGGTGTAAAATGAAAGATACAATTAAGTAGCAATGGTACCACTCAGTACTTGGATGAAACACTTTCTGAAGTTAATTCCGAAAGGTCCTAATGTCATTTGAGTGATAGGGATAAAACAGCCATGGCAGCAAATGCTTGTCAGGTCCCAGGTGTGGTGCCCAGTCATGTAAACTGGGAGCAGGACTCCCATCGGCTTCACTTCCACCTGCGGGGAACAAAAGGGACCTGGCTATCATTTTAAAAAATATTTTGGCTGCTTATCATATTCCTATTTTGTTTATAGTAACAAGACAGTGTTTTATGAGCATATAAAATTGGAGCTCTGCACTGATCTTAGTATGTTCTTTTAAAAATATGTATAGAAGTGCCCATTGTTTATTATTCTCCTTGATTTTGGTTTTCAAGCATTGTATTCTGACTAACTTTTCATAAGTCTGGAGTAATTGGGCTAGGAGAGCAGCATTCAGGTCTCGGTTCAATATTCAAGGCAAATAAATTATGCAATTATCTGATACAGAATTACAGAGTAGCATCATATGGAAAATAATGTTGCCAAATCAAGACCACATGTTTTTAAGAGGATTATGAAGTTTAGTGATATGCAGCTAAATGTCATCTATTCGCAAAGAGCTGAGGAATTTGAAAAAATCCTTTTGAAGAGTCTACTGAATATAGTAATTGTAAAAACACTTGCCAGGATTTTTCCAAGGTCAATATCAAGAAGTCTGAAATTCAGACAGAAATGACTCTGTCCATGACAAACCTTTCTGAATGGGGCTCCTTGTTGTCCTTCACTAGGGTCTGATATTTCTCTGAGGAAGGCTGGACATCTGAGGTGATGATTTCAAGCAGTGACTGACCCCTCAAGTTTTAAGGTATTTCCTTTTTTTATAAATCATGTTAAAATAGCCCATTCTTTATTTTCCAAGATTGGAAATCAAAAGATCTCAGATGCTTTCTGTTTGTTTGTTTTTTTTAAAGGAATGCATGTATTGCGTTTAATGCCCTGTGTTTGCAGTGCCTTGAGATGAGGCCTTTGGATTGTCCCTATCTAGATACCAAACAGAGCTCTTCACCCCAAGTCTGTCGCTGAGGTCAACATGCAGTTGCGAASTCTCCACTACCCCATAAAAGGGTGGAGACAGGGTAGCAGCTTTTTCTGGAAAAGAGACGGCTGATCATGCCAAGTTGCATAGAAGCATTGGCAATAGTTTTCTTGGGGAGAGACAGAGACAGCTTCTGACAGGAGCCAACACCCACTTTCAGATGAAAAATGTTCATCGCACCATCTAACTCCTTAGCCTCTTCTCTGCAGGCGCTGCTCTGGGAAAACACCCACTGCTGTGTATCTAGAGGCCTGTGGGGATCCTATAACTTGCTCTGTGGTTCTTAAATTTTCAGTATCCACCCTGCTTGTGTTCATCGGCTCTTTCTATTGCATTTTTGCCTGCAAATTATACCACTGTTAACAGCCAACTGACTGCATTTAAATGTAGGAATACAAGTGAAACAGGTTTCTGCCTGCTTTTTAACTTCCTTCTCTAGAAACTTTAACATACGTTGTATTTTGTCGCTTGTTTGTCCCAATATCAGTCAAACCTTTGTTTTATATTGTCTCACATTTGCTTATGGTGTCCCATTGCCAGGAACCAGGAGTCTGACTGACTTCACATCTCTTTGTATTGCTATGGGAGGGATTAGCAAGAAAGCGAGGGAGTGCAGTCCGTACGTGCCCTGCTCATTCGGGCAAAATGGGCTCTGCATACACAAATGATGTAATTGTGGCTGTATTCGGGCCCAAAGAAATCACTGTTTTCTTAGGTTGAAAGGACAGACTTCTTCTCTCATGTATGTATTTTTAGACTAGCTATAATTTGATACTAGCTCTCAGAAATCTCGTTCTTTGAATAGGGTTTGGGTGCTGGGACGGGGTTATATAGACCTGTTTATTCGGTTAACTCTGTCAGCTGACTTCAGTAGGATTTGGGCAGGTCGAGAGAACTTGAAACAGTTAGCAAGAGGAGAAAATTCCCAGATGATCTAAAAAAACTCATAGACAGACACGAGTAAATCTTCAGTTTAAAAACTCTTATATAAAAGACACTTCAGATCTTTGTAATTGAGTCATTAAAATACATTTTAAGAGTGAAAAAGGATCAGAGAGTATTTCCAAATGCATGTTTCAAAATAGACTTTGCAGGATTGCCAAAAATTTTTGGAAATTGAAGGAGATAGCAGTATCTCCCATTTGGACGACCGAGCAGGAAACAAGTGCTCTGAGCATTGGAAAGGGCCTGGGCCGTGGGGCTGGGGATCAGAAGGCAGAGGTACGGGAAGGGCACTTTGTACACTTTATTGTGCCTCACAGATTTTGCATCCTATCTGCTGTGCTAAAGGAACATGATGTGTTAGTTTTCTGCAATAAGCAGGATATTGTTTAGGTCCTTTTCCAGCAAAGTATTATCAAGGTTTTTTGTTTTGCTTTTAATTGAGGGCAACAGCAAAGTTCAGCACACCGCATGCAGATGTTACAGGGACACGAAAGTACAAGATAAGGTGCTTCCTACCACAGGAAGGCTATTTTAACGGCTAGGTTTTAAGCTGATATTTACCAAGGAAGGAAAGTCAAAGGCAACAATAATTAATGTCATCATTATGGTCTAGATTTTCACAGGAACATAGTGGGATTAGGAGCTCAATTCCTTCAGTTTTTTGGAAGACTTTAGCACAGGATTAGGCAAAATTTGAAAGACGATAAGAACCAAAATTTCAGCTTTTTTTTTTTTATTTTTTAATAAGGGACCTATGTTCTGTTCAAGTATATGGATTACAGATGAAAAAGCCTGTTAACAAAAGGGAAGGTAAATTCATAGGCATCACCATCCTCCTTTATTAATAGTTCTCAGCAGAACATGCTGAGCTTTGTGAGTTTTTATATATCCTTAAAACAATTTTTATTATTTGCTGAATGTTTAAGATTTCTTTTCCTGGGTAATTTAGGGAGGTAGCTGTTTATCATCTGAAATGATAAACAAAAGCAGCAAAGGGCTTTTCAAATGGGTTAGTTTGCAGCCCTGTAGAGCTATGCTTCATGAGTTTATTTGCATAGTCAGTAGAATCTAAACTAATTTAATTCATGGTAGGGAGCGCATGTTAATGACTACACTTGGTAGTTAAGGGTAGGGTACTTTTCACTTCTCACTCGGTGGCTGTGATCTGGAAGCAGGTGAGTAGATCGAAAGCATATGCCTTCTCCTGGGTGGTAAGGAGCCTGGGTGAATTGAATTCATGGTGCCCATGTGATTCTCCATAGATACGAATACACAGCACAGAAACTACCACTATGTTTGTTACCACATCAAACAGTCCAAAGGTTGCATGTGGCGAATTAGCTGTCTGCCTGCTCCGAGGGAATGAGCCGCTGCTGGCCGGTGAGAGGAGGAAAGGAGGAAACTGCTGTCGGCTGAACAGCCTTCTTGCCTTCCCAGCTTCCTCCCTTGCAGGCTTGCTCTGACTTCAGCAACTTTCTGGCCTTCACAGGCTGGAAAAAATGTATAAAGGAAGCAAAAGAAAAGGTATTTCAAAGAATGAAATTAAGAATTATAAAGATCTTTGAATAACTAGTGTTTTCAAACTGGGTTAAAGCAGACTTACAGTAATCTGACATGATGTAATCCTAGTGAAGTTGCAGGAAAGCAGAAATGAAGTATTTATTTGGGGTATTACAGTGTCTAGTATAAGACATTGTTAAAGATTGTCAGTAACTCATTATATATGTATTTTAAAAAAAATAAGAACCTCAAAGAAGAAAGAAATTTCAGATTAGAGTGCTGTTGCTGTACATGCATTATACATGCTTTTCCTTCTGTTGCATTAATGGATCCTGACTGCCAGAAGAGCGAAATGAACCATTGAAATTAGCGGAACTAAGACCTAGATCTATTAGAAATTTTCGTTTGCCTGCAGTGTTGAAGTTCAGACAGATCCCCTGATTTGTGTGTGGCATTTCCAAGCTATCACAGCTATACTGTAAAATGAGTTTTGTGTTGAAGTGAAAGAATGTGGTGGTAGAAGTTGTTGAATCTGCTGCTTCTTCATGGCCAGACACCAAATACATGAAAAATAAAGGATGAAGTCTCTCTAGTGGCATATCATTAATGCTAGTGGCAAGTTGAGGAACTGCTGGGGAAAGACACAGTAATAGCAGAAGAAGCTGAGATGAATGAGGCAGTAGACACCAGCACAGAGACACCACCTTAATGATAGTAGGTCCTAAAAGGAACTAAATCAAGGCAGATTTACAGTACTGAAGGCAACCAGTGAGAAGCGAAAGCCACCCATTTAGGCTTCACTACCAAGCAGGAGAACTCAAGCGCAGTTCCCAGGCCTGATCAGAGGTGTAGGCGGTATAGCAAGTCACAGCTGAAAAATAATACCTCTTACCTTCCATTCCTTTATGATCTTGCACTGCTGCAGGATTCACCATTCCTAAGATTTTTACGTTCTGAGCGAAGGTTGGAAGTGGAATATTACTGCAGTTGGAGACTTTTCATGGAGTCATCAAACAAACATGCAACAGAGTTTATTGGCTACCCAGTCACCCTCTTAAGGAGAAAAAACATCAGTGAAAATAACATTAAAACACACTACAGAATTGTCAACAGCCTGACCTTTAGTACAGAGAACTTATCAAAAAACCCTCCGGTATTAAATTATGCTTCATTTTTAGTGCTGCCCAAGCATGTTCTGCTTATGCCAAAATAATGGAAGTCTGAGCCTTTGCTGGGAATTTCCATACTTCTGTGGCTTTAAGTTATATCCTTCAATTTTTTAATTTTTTTTTTTTTTTTTTTTTTTGGTAATGGGAACTTTTAGTGCCTGGAAAATTTGAGACACTAAAAAGAACCCAAAAAATGTATATGTAGGAGAGGGGTTTGGGTTTCTTCTGAATCCCAGTCAGACTCTGGAAAACAGAACCAAACCTCAGAACCAAAAATTCCTTCATGATTTTTCAACATTCTGCTAATGCTGAGTTCCAGGATCTGGTTTACATTGGGAAACCTTGACTCCTGGCTCCAAAGGGTTCAATTAGTCAAAATGGTTGGCAGATGGAAAAAATAATTAAGTTCCATCCACTGTTTTGTACAATAAAAATAGACTCAAGACACAATGGCCTTACCTTGAACTTTACAGGCCTACGTCACATAATGATAAAGAGGGAGTCGGCTTTGAAAACCTGAATTATCTACCAGCACACATACCGAGTGCCAAGCTGGACTGCAAGGGGTACACGCACGGTAACCTAGTGGGCTGAGCTCATGGTGATTAATTTAATGATTTTTAGGCCAAATTGAAGATGTAAATTCTGGCAGTGGGAAATAACTTGACGTGAATATTACGAGATTACCAAAACCTCGCAATAGTAGTAATAACAATAATCATCTGTTATTTGAAGAGATGCTGAAATCCATGGAAATTTTAAAGTATTATTCTTAGAAATCTTTCTCTTAAATGTTTTGTCTTTCCTGAAACTGATGGAAACAGCAGATAGATAGCACTTTTGACAAGCAATTTTTTTTTAAATGCTTAAATACAGACTAAGATGGCTAACTTTAAGGACTCAAGTCTGAAAATACTATTGTGGAGCAGACACATAACCTGTGCCCTGTATTTCATATCAAAAGGATTCCTCCTGCAGTTATCCCATAAGATAGGTGGGGCAAAGAATTACTCCCAACATTATACAGCTGATCATTTTGAAAAACGAATATGTTCACAAAAAGAAAGAGACATTTAGGGAAAATCTGCAAACTGGGAAGTGTGATTCATTATACAAATGATTTATTACAACATATTTTCTCAGCTCTAGTGAAAATTTCATGGCCAAATCAGTATTCCAGATAATAAATGCTTTAATACAGAAAACAGAAAGTGGACAAATACTCCACCATTGTAGTAGCACCTGACAGCATAGGGCATGTGGGCTAATTCTCTGTGTAGGGAATGAAGTTCCCAGTTGGTAGGAATTGCTGCAGCACCAGTTGGTGATCTAGGTAGTAATATTAATAAAGTTTTACAGAAAGTGTAAGAACTCCACGTATCCACACTTGTAAATCTGTAGTTTTATATCCATTCTTGGCTGTCTCTCAGTTTTGGATGCAACTAGGTACTTAACATCTAAAGAGGTGGAGAAATAAATTACATTGCTCAGTGCAAGTCTGATCAGGCTTGGAAAGGTGAGGTAAGTCTGCTTCCTATTGCTCATGTCCTTCCTTCTACTCCTAAAGCTCTAGCAGATATCCCTCAATTTCCATCTCCTTCACCATCTCTCCCTCTCTCACGTCTCCCTGCTCTCAGCCGTGGCTCTAGACGCCAGCCCGCCACGCACGCTCTGCGCAGCAGCATGGCTTTGCTACACGCTTGCACAGCGTTGCTGACGCTGGGGGAGGACGGGCATACATGGGTGGCTTCCGACATCATATCATGAAGTGTTTTGGCAGTGCTCTGGTGGTTGAACCACGTGACCGGTGCCGCAATGGCAGCATTTTAACAAGGTGATGTTGACGTGTTTGCGATTGCTCTGATGGTTTTGACTCCTGGTTTTGCATGTATGACAGATGGGACCCACCTTTATCTTCAGGGAATGGCTCATGTATGTGCCTAGTGGTAGACCAGAAAAGCCACTGAATCTATCCCAAATCTTATGCTGTTTAGAGGGATGTTTTGCTAAGCTTGAGTCTCATTAGGTGGCTGCCCTGGAGCCAAAGCTGTCTGCACAGGGCTCAGTTTAATACACAGCAAAAGAAGGAGAATGTTTTTCTCCTTCAGCTGCTGAGGTTGTCAGTAGAAACTATGCTGAACCGCCTTTTAATTCTTCAGGATTTTGTGAGATGGTGGGTGGATGTCCTGTCTAGTGAACCCTAAAGATGTCTTTTTGGGGGGGGGGGGGTGTCTTAAAATTTGAAGTATGCTCTGTAGTGCTCTTCAGGGTTTGGATGAGATACCAGGCGTGCTAACTGTCTCCTTGGGGATAACAATGGTGGACCCAGCATTTAAAGGGAGGTGGGCAAGGGTGCTCAAGAGAGCCAAGAGGTAGGATGTTTCTTTTGAATCATAATTTAAATTCACTCTGCCTGGACCTCCAAGTGAACCTTCAGAGCCCTGATTTCTCTAATCTCTCAAGGGCTGAGCTTCTGGGTTCAGCCTGTCCCAGAGTACATGCTTCTGACTTGACACAGCTGGCCAGGGGGCCAGGAAAAATCCATGCATATGTTGTGTTAAACCCAGCAAGGATTAGCAGAAGGGATGTGCTAATGAATTCCATGTAACTATGCTGCAGCACTCCAGTCCTACAAAGAGCATGGGACGTACAGAAATAATTTGGTAGAAAATCTGCCTGGTTTTCTTTTTGCCTCAGATGGGTCACTGAGCAGGCTGTTATTCACAGCTGGGGCCATGTTTAATCCAGGAACAGAGACTGCTTGGTTTGTTGAGATGCCATCACATCCCTGGGTTGGTGCAAGGTGTGGTACCCTGCCCTGCAAAGGCAGAGCCGCTGCTCACAGATCAGAGCAGGCAGCACATCTTGATGTCTACTGCGACTCATAAGGTAAAGGCTTTGATGTATGTCCAGGACTTGGCTGATGTGATGCAAGATGCACTGCAAAACCTGCTTTTCAGGGAGCTCCTCCGTAACCATGGGATCTTCACAAACAAAATCTTGTCCATCAGGAAGCCTGGCTCAGTGATTGATCCTCAGGAGTTCCTTTAGAGGGTAGATTTGATGCTAGTATCCTCCACCTTCTGGGAAGCCTCAGCCTATCTCATGCTGTTGCATGAATAAGCAAGGCTGAAGTTTTGGGTTTCCCTTCCAGCTCAAAAGCACTTTAGCATCAGCATCAGAGTTCTAGTAGAAAATGATAAAACACCTTTTTGCGTGATGTTTTGAAATTGAATTTAGTCATAGTATCTCGCTGATGAAATACACTGCATGGAAAGCCTGTACTTTTTCACCAGTGGAGGAGCTATGCCAGCTGCCTAAGAGAAACCCTTGCGATCAATTTTTCTACTTTTCTCACCCATTTCCCTATAACTCACTATTCTCAGTTAGGTTTATTTCTTTTCACCAGCCTGGCTCCAGTTCATCTTTGGCAGTGACGTRGTTGTTCTCTGAGTGCCCATGTGCCTGCACGCACACACACAGGCTCAGACAGATGCTGGTAACCTGACTGCAGAATTCACCCCTCTCCCTTGCTAATTTTAAGAGAAAAATGGAAGGAGGAGTGTAAGCAAACATGTTAGTTAGAGAGGAATGAGGCAGAAATAGAAATTCAAGGTTATGGTAGTTTTAAGGAATGCCCAGAAATTTCCTTTCGGAATCTCAAATCTTTTTTAATAGTTTCTAGTACTTTGCTTCACCGCTCTCCTTTCAGCCGTTCAGGCCAGGTTGCTTGGTAGACTTTTACTGCCAAATGCTATTATAACCAAGCTGCTCTGATCTTTAGCCAAATCTTAGGAAAGAAGTGGGTGTGCTGAAGCACTGGTAAGCCAGTGCAGGGAACTCTTTACCATGGCTGGGATGGCAAACATGACTGTACAGATGGGAGCTGCTGTAGCATGGCTCACAACCCTACCGTGGAGCCTAATCACAGGGGCTGCGTGTGCAGGGAGGAGAAGCCCAGAGCGTCGAGGACATGCGACCGTTTGGGCTGCGACCGTTTGGGCTGAGACCACACATCCTCGGGCACAACCCAGAGAACAGGCACAACATCTTTAAAAGTATTCCCCTGCCTCTTTGGGTACCTGAGCTGATCGTTTGGGCTTTACTAATGTGTCCCCAGGTTGTGCTGACTCAGTGCGGATCCCAAGGATGAAAAAGTGTGGATGTGCGCTGAAGCTCATGCCCAGGCGGTCCGGAGGAATCGCCAGGCGGGCCGAAGGGCTCCCGTCTCGCAGCGAGGCCGCACGCGGGCGCTCTTCGCACCTGCTCCTGGCTCGCTTCGGGTGAGGACAGCTGGAAACGCGGCACCAAGAAGTGAGGAGAGGCAGAGCTGGGAACACAGAGACTTTCCGAGTTCGTCCTGTTACAGCACATAAAAAGAAGGCTGAAACTCTATTTAAGCATATTAATTTCTGCAGGCTCTTGTTCCACTTCAGTTATTAAAAGAAATGTGCAAGGAAAAGAACAATCCCCCCCAACACATGCTGTTCACAAATGCAGCAAGTTTACTGGATCCCAGCTCTTACCCTGACTCTGTGCCGCACATCTGCAATAAGAGTGGCTCTATTTGCTTAGCAGATGCGCTGGAGTCATGTAGAGTTCAAATTTACCGTACCCATCAAGATGCAAATCCCAAATTCAGTTTGCATTGTCCTGTTGATAAGGATATTATGTGCAGGTCGGGATTCTGTCTCCCCCTGCAAGCCCTTTTAAATGTGTTTATTCATTTTGTTTATTTTCATTTCCCAGTTTCCACATGTCGCTCAGTCATATTTTCTGTTAGCAGAGACCGAGAGACGAATAACATATGTTACCCCACAACTGACCTTGAATGGGAACTGCAGAAGCCATCTTCCCTAGGGCTGAGATGTAATTCAGACAACGAGCTTGCTCGGGAGAGGTCCTTTCCTGAAAAGACACTGCCGACTGCATTGCTAGCCCTGGAAGCATTTCTGCGCTGTGTATTGATAGCAAAGTGCGAAGTGTGTACYGAGGGGATGGTGAGGATTTAGCCTTCTGTGCCATCAGTCCCTCAGCTCTCGTAAGCAAGACAAACAAATTCTTCGTGTCTTAGAAGAATTGGATAATTCGGCCAACTTGAGCGGTTTCCTTGCTGTTCTGGCTTTTCACCTGGGGGAGTAGGTTTGCTGATCCTGCCCAGGTTAAAATGACTGAAAATCAATTTGGTTTGACAGCTGTGGAAAAAAAAATGGATGTACAAACTGTTGAGCAAGAAAGGCTCTTCAGGCTGATACAAAATGAGACACCAAAAGAAACTGGTGTTTCTGATCTGCCTACAGGCCTTTGATTCACAGCAGTCTAGCCAGTTCTGGTCCCATCTGATAGGGCCAGGCTGCCTCTTCCCAGCGCTCTCCCGCTCCCGTACGCTCCATTGGCAGGAGAAGGGGATACGCAAGAGGACCATATTCCTACCCCCTTGCCGTGTGTGGCCACACCATGCATGTAAAATGGAGGGTACTTCCACGTGGTCTTAGCCTGACTTCTTAGTCGGGGTAGCCGTTCTACAGGCTGGTTTGTTAATTCCTACTTGCTCCACTACTGAGTTCATTTTACCTTTAAAACAGCAAAATATGTAAGTCCTCCTGCAGGTAGATCAGGGAGTTTTGTGGATGTCACTGTGCCTTGGGGAATCTGCTTTTGTGGATGTAAGAGCAAACAGCCTAAATTTGTAATTATCACAGGGAAGTACATGATTTAAAAAAACCCAGCAATCTCTGGTGAAAAGGAAAACCATGTGTTGTGTGTAAATCATATCCCAAAACTGAACACTGACAGGGACTGGGGAATTAAATCAAGGTGGTGTGAGAACCTATGCAGAGCTGGATAACCACTCCAGTGCTGCCTGTTAGAGCCCCTTGAGTTTATCACGTAGGCTGGTGGTACAAGCCATGGGAACCAGGTCTGGAGAAGCACATCTAGGTTTA
This sequence comes from Apteryx rowi, assembly GCF_003343035.1. Classification (NCBI taxonomy): domain Eukaryota; kingdom Metazoa; phylum Chordata; class Aves; order Apterygiformes; family Apterygidae; genus Apteryx; species Apteryx rowi. The sequence goes on along the minus strand of NW_020447196.1, from coordinate 9,773,697 downwards.
ACTCAAATCATCTAGCTTGTTCTGTGGCTTCCACAGGCCTTTGCCTGCTTGGTGCTCAATGGTGGGCAAATTTGGAGCCCTCCATGCTGGGCTTATGTACTGCTGAGCACAAGCTCTTTGCCCTGCACCCCCAGAGACATCAGCTCTCCTGGTCCAGCTGTCTCCTGGTTCATCTCCAATAACTTAACCTCCCRCCCCTCCTCCCCTTATTTTCAAGATCTCCAGCCTTGTGGTCACTTTCAGTCCATGGTTCACTTCTTTGCCCATGGAACATGATCGTTTTGTTTCCTACAATAATTCAGAATTGAATTATTTATTTGCCTCAAGGGAGAGCCAGTTGTGAAAGGGGCAGTCTGTGCGAGTAGGTTTAATAGCCTTCCTCGTTATTGTTGTGCCACCATCCTGTGAAATTTCAGACCGACACTGAATTACAATACAGGAAGGAGATAAATGCCACATGCAGCAGGACTTGCCAATTCTGACACACACAAACACTAATCCTGTACCCAGACCAAATCCCAAAGTCATGCAAATTTGATTTCAAAAACTGCCTCCCTAGTTATCTCCTACTAACAACTTCATATAATTTTTCCCAGGTAATTAAAATGCCCTCCCTGAGCCAAAAATGCAATTTTCTTTACAGCAGGAAAGTCTTATTTAAAATTAGTTTTCTCTATAGTTTCTGTTGGTTGAACATATTTTTTTTTATTTTCATTTAAAAAAAACATCTTGGGAAGTAGCAGAAGATTTTTTATGCTAGTATTTTAGGTCAGCGTGGAAGGAGAAAAGTAAACTGTGTACATAGATTTCAGCTGTGCTGAGTATCAGCTGAGGTGGTAGATGCGGTGGATGTTTCCATAGGGGTYTCAGCATGCAGGGCTGCAATGCAAGTCTCAGGTTTGTGAGGCAAATAGCTATTCATGGATACCACCTATCGTCTGCACTGTATATAGGCAAAGTATCACTCATGAAGCTAAACTCTTACAAACATTTGTTAATGCTCACAGCAGCCCAGTAATACCTCCTATGATGGCATCTATTTTAAAGAGAGCAGAGCAGAGTCACATAGAAATCATCATTTCATTTTTCAATGACTCTTGCTCAAAACTCCTGGGAGATCTGCAGTGTTTGGTAACCATCACCTTTTGCCAGTTTGGTGTTTAGAAATTCTCCCGTTGCTTCCCTCCATCCCCTCCCCAAAAGACATATTTCAGTTTAGTAGCTACTTTTGAAAATTTGGGTTCCTGTGGTCTCTGAAGTGTGCTGATGGGAGCATTGGCGTTACAGATCAGGACTTCACCACCTGAAACGTGGCCCTGTTGGCAAATGAACAAACTCAGAAAATAACGTTCTGAACCTGTCAAGTTTGATTCAGGAGGGAACCTCCAGGATTTAGAAAAGCAACAAGCAATCATTTCCTTCTACTCCACCCTAATTTTAATTTAGAAAAATGCTAGTACAGTTTTCCAGTTGACACCCCTCTAAAGGAAATCAGTAGAGTTGGAGTAAATCTTCCAAATAAACATATTTCTCAGACATAAACATGGTAAATCTTTTCTTTTAAGAAAGATATAAAGAATGGTTAACTTAAAATATGCATATAATAACATATTACCCACAGCTTCTCATATTTAAAAAGATTCCATATGCTGGGAAAGCCCATAAAATAAAACCCAAGAAATGCTGCATCCTCTTTCTATTAATTTGAAACAGCCACTTAATGGGAAAAGAGAAAAAAAAAAAGAAAAGTGATGGAACAGAATTATTTTATTTTTTCTTAGAAAATCCCAAACAAATCAGTAACTCCAGCATTCCAATCTCCTCCATCCTGTTTTTAGTGGTGTATTAATATGTAAACTCAATACTTGTGCTGAAAAATAGCTTTGGGTAAGGAAAAATGGTAGCAAATTCCAGGGTGGCCTTGCTAGCATTTTTGATTGAAAAAACTTGGAAAAATATTGTTGCTTTAAGATGAGGAGAAGTGCTGCCATCTTTTGTGGTTTACCCAGGATTGTCCCAAGTTTGACTGTTGTCTCTGGTTTGGTTTAAAAACCTAAAAAGGGGCCAGTAACTGTGGCTCCCTCTCTTCCCCCCCAAATCCCTCCTCCTTCTCCATATTTAAATGAGTAACTGACTTTAAAATAGGCTCACTGAAGCAGCTTTCTGCTGAAGTACCGTGCAGAAAACAGCCTGTATTTTTATTTTTATTTTATTTATTTTATTTTATTTTATTTTTTTAGAGGAATCTGTACCTCCAAAAAGGCCTTGTGGTTATAGGTTGCCTAGCAGAGCCAGTGGAAGCTGGTGAAGAAGACTCGGTAGTCTCAGGCTTTCGGCTGGGTTTGCCTTTGCCTTGGTGTATGACCTTGAGCAGATCACGTATTTCACTTGGCTCCTGTTCTCACTTCCCCTTTTTGGTCTGACATTTTTTATCAAGGACACCGGTCTAACGCTTGGTCTGATCCCTTCCGGCCAGGAGGCACCTAGAGCTGCTCTTCCGAGGGACTGAACAGAGTTCAAGCCCTGGTTTTAAGACCGTGACGTGGAGATAATGGCAGTGGCCTTTTTCGTGTCGCGGCCCAGTGGTCAGAGCACCTCCTCAGAGACCTGGACAGACTGCCCACCCTTGGTTTGGGTATTTCCACTTCGCAGCCGTTACTCTCCCAGAGAACTTTGGGCTGTGAGAAAGGTCTGGGCAACTGCGTGGCCACAAATTCAAAATTCATTTTTCCCAAGAGAGATGTGGGCGAGCGCGTGACTAGGGACCAGGGCACTGAGTCTCGGGTCCCTACCAGCGCTCCAAGACTTCCTTCAGCCCTGCTGCACATGAATGTCCCCGCCGGGAAGCGAGGGACGGGGGTTTTCCTCCCTCTCCTGCACGCGCGGGGAAGGTGCTGCGCAGGCGCTCTGCGGCGCTGCTTGAACCCGGGCGCACGAGCTGCACCCGCGCGCCCGCCTTCCCCGCTGGGTGCCCCTCCGCGAGGGCGGACGTGCCGTGCCTCCCGCAGCGCCGGCGGGGTTGAGGGCGGCTCCCGCGGCGCGCGCCGCCGCCGGGGTGGCCGGGCCGGGCGGCTGCGGTGAGCTAGGCGCTTCCCCGGTCGGCTAGGAAAGGGCTGCGTCCGCCTCGCGCTGGGGCCTGGCCCAGGGCAGGCAGGGCTTCGTGGCGGGGCGGGAGGCGGAAAACGGAGCGAGGCTGGTTCCTCGCCTTTGCTGTGCCTGGGGAGGGTGCGGGCCGCGCGAAGGTGTCCTTGAGAGGAGCCTGACCGCCGGCTTCCCCGCTCGGCGGCTAGGCTGGGAGATGCGCGCTTCGCCCGAAAGCCTGGGTGAGGCAGTCAGCCGGAGTTCAAGAGACAGCGACTTAATGTCCCATGACTGAACGGAGCTCGTTTGACCTGTGGTGCAGATCTTGAGAATAAGGAGCAAAACTATTTTTATGGTATGTGCTGAGGCTGCTCTCCCTGACTGAAACACCTCCTGGAAAATGAATAATTGAACATACATGTGACTATGTATAGCCCGTTCTTCAGACAAAAACTGAAGCAGGGCAGAAAATCCTCCAAGTTCTTAAGCTGTTTCTCCTTCTATCTGCATAGGATCGGCTATCAAATCTGTAGGGACAACGCTTTAGAGCAGGGAGCAGCCTTTTCAGCCCCCCCCTCTGAGCAGTGGCCTTCAATTCTGAATTTTTAAAGCTAGGTGGTGTGGTGAATTTCTGCCTTTTAACTGAGCTGGAGCAGAAGAAAAAAACAAATCAATTCTGATTTTTTTTTATTTGCCAAGCCACACTGCTCGCTGCTAAAATCAAGAGATGTTACTATTGGCACAGCAGGCTTAAACTCACTACTGTTTTGCATGTTTTAATAGAGCAAGAAATGGATCGAATGAGATTGTTTATTAGTTACATTAGATCAGCAGTTTCTTCTTTGCAGTGATGCAACAGTTTGTTTCCTGAATAATACAGCAAGAATAGAATCGGCGTGCAAAACACTGTAAACTGTCTAAAGAAAAAGCTGTGTCCTTTTTTTCCCCAATTGCTTCCAAGCCAGTAGCTGCTTCTAATATCCCTGTATCCAATACGAGCACAATGTTGTGCCTAGCACACATCTAATGTTTGTCAAGGGTTTTTATAGTTTGTTAGGAGAAAGGGGTGTTGAGGAGAGTGGAAACAATATAGGAGGAGGGTTGGTCTTGTGACTAACTTTCTGGACTGCATTTTGGGACAGTTTGGTTCATTTCCTGGCTCTGCTGCATGCTTCTCACGTGACCTTGGGAAAGTCACCCCGTCTACTGCCTCACTTCCACAGATGTGTAAGAAGAGGCACCGTCTTGTCTCCTACGCATAGCAGGTATTAGGTAAATACATATAGCATGTATTAAGGTGGTAAAGCACAAACTAACTGTAAATACTTGTGTGATGCCCGGGGGTCCTGATTTCACTGAGATGTCAGCACATTACTTGCAGTGCAAAACCCAAATGAATTCTGCCCTTCTAATTCTTGAAAATGTTAGTTATCTGAATGCTAAGTGTGGCTAGATGCTTATTTTTAGCATCTATATTAGTGTGCAAAGAGGATCTCCCACACCAAGCATTTTCGTTTTCCATATAAATGTCTGTCACGCAATATTACAGACAGAGTAAAGGGTTCTTACTACTCATAAGGTGTAGTGGTAATACTTCATGGAGTCCCTTTAATGAATAAACCAGGGATGCTTCATAAGTCGTTTATTAAGGGTTAATGATGTATCTTCTCTCTTTGGCATCATTCCCAGCCTAAATCAAGCCTGCTTCATCTCATATGGATATGAAAGACAAACTGTACAGATTGAAAACATCTGTATACTGAGTGAATGAACCACATGGCAGCAGTGTCATGCAGAGATTTACTTAAAACTGTCCCCTTTTGTTTGACTTTAGAGGAACAGCACAAATAAATACAGTAGGTTCTGTTTAAACAAAGAGGACTCTGATCAATAGAGGTTTGTATAGCTTACGACCTTCAACTATAAACAAAAAATTGGGGTAAAACCCTCATGTCTCAGGTCAATTGCCATCTTATTTACTTTATTACACCACTAATGTTCTAATCTGTCTTGCATATGAAATGCTTTTTACAAGCAGTGTTACTTTACTTCTCGATTTTTGCCAGAGATAAAGGGAAGGTTGCATTTGTTACTCAGAGCAACCTGTGAGTGTGGGTGTGTGTGTGCTGTGAATTTTTAGTATCGGTGTAAGCAGGGAGTTCAGACAAACCAGTTCAGAAAAACTTCAAATTCCAGTAAGTTTTGGTTGATGTCCCCGATAGCTTTCTGTGCTTTGTGCAGGGGTTCAAACATCCACAAAGAAAATCAGAACGATTTGTGGCTCACCATAACCAAAGCTGTGCACAAGAAACAGTACAGTGCCTGCAATAGCTAGAAAGTGGATAACTCTCTGCAAGTAGAGGGTTTTTCTTCTGCAGCGATACCTGAAAACATTTGCAGATTTCCACTACAGACAGAACCTAACTGGAGCCTTTTTTATTACTGTTATTGTTATAGTCTCCCAGCAAGATGAAGTAATGGCAAATACTGAGGGGATGACACTCCTGCATGCGTTCTGTCCTCAATCTCCAAATATCTAACTTAAATTGTCACTTTTTTTTCCTCCAGTACCTTTGGTAGATAAGAGAGACTATGATCATATCATGTTTCTGTCCATCTTTATCTTCCCTGACTAACTTTTGATCCTTTTGGCTAATTTTAACAGGAGACAAAAAAAGGAAATGTCACAGGGAAAATGTGTCCATACAAGTTTATGAAAATAGACAGCCAGGATAGAGGAGAAAGGCCCTGGTTACGTCTTCCCCAGTGGAAAAAACTAGAGCAAGAGTCCTCACTAGGCATCAGAGAAACCACTCAGGATACACAAAGCCAAGAGAAGCCAGATTTATTACCTCTAGCTCAGACAGTTATTCAGATGTTTTTCTTTGCTGGGGGCATTCTTCTTCCCATTAACTCCAGCATTTTAAGCTTCACTGCTATCTACTATAATCTGAAAAACACTTCTGCTTCAAGTACATTTTTTTGCAGAATACAGATATTTAGATGAGTAACAGAGGAGTAAGTCCCACTGGGCAAGTGTCTTTTCTCAGAGCTTTGAGATCTAGATAGAAATTTCTGGAGGTTGTTTTGTTTTGATCTTTTTTTTCAGTTAAAAAAAAAAGAATATTCAGGCTGTTTGCCTATCTGAGATCTCGTTCCACTAGACAGGTGACTTTTGATCCATGAAGAAGCATCTCAGCTGCATACCTCACTGGAGGAAAATCTTGGAGGAAAATCTTACAGACATCTGAGTTTTGCAACTGAACAGTTATGCACTTGTCTTGTTTCCAGTGTTTCTTCACAGTCTCCATTTAGGCCCAGAAACTAGAGATGCAAGTTCTAGTCTCAGCAGTAATGTCTCCCCCGTCATTAAATAATTGAGTTAGTACTGCAGTCTTCAACCCAGAAGTTAGAGACGCTACCTCATAGCTGGTGGGTCGCTGGCAGAAGGCTTGACAAAACCCGTTGAGGACGGCGAGTGGAAGCTCTCTTCCTGGCAGGTTCAAGCTTGGTTTGTTAGGTCAGTGGGGAGACAGACAGGGCTAACCACACCATACCCTGGCCAACCCACAGTGGCCAAGATGGGTTACATTTTGGCTGTACCTTTCAGCACAGCATTAGAAACATTGAAGAAGAGCTTGTGGTCCTTTGCTGAATAAGAGAAGGAAATTTAGTTTTTGGAGTCCTCAGGAAATGCTGTTTTGCTGCCCTCTAGGCAAGGTTAAAGCTAAAATGAAGAAGTTAGATAAAATGCTATCCTGAGCACACCAAAGCACACCAAAGTGAAGCAAGAGGTTGAGAAGGTTGAAAGACTTTTTGTTGCACCTCATTAAGGTGTGAGTATAAGATCTCTAAAAGATCTCTGGGCTCAGATAAAGAAGATGCAGTGGTGTTCAACAAAGAATTATCAGGAAAGGCATCATAATTGCAAAGTGCTTTTATATTAAAATGATGTCATAGGTTGAAGAACAAGAAATATTTAAGCCATGTAGATCTACTTTATCTAAATAATTATTTTCTGATGCATTAGGCAGCAAACCTCTCCTATAATTCCTGTCCTTTAATGATAAAAATGTATTAAATAAAGACTGTGAAACTATTTTAATATTTCAGTAGAGTGTTTCATCTTGAGGATCCCAAAGTGCCTCACTGAAATGCAAATCCAAGGGTACCATAGAAATAGAGAAGAGGATACAGAATAAAGGCTTAATAGGGGATGTGTCAATACAGGACTCTATGGCAAATATATAACCTCATTTAAAAGTGTATTAACTGTTGTATGGAGGATCAGATTTTTTTTAATCAAATGTAATAATGGTATGACATTGAATATTGAGAATTCTCTTGTAGGCCCTTTTTCCCAAGATCCGTTCCCTGAGGAGAAAGCTTCATTTCTCCTGTGTGAAGAATTGTACTGAAGTCTGCCCATGGAAAATTACAAAGGAGCAAGAATTACAAAGGACCTTTGCTTTTAGACTTTCCTTTAAGAGGTCCACATAATATAAGCAAATGGAATGAAATGTATTAACCTTTGAAAGATGAAAGGTAGTCAGGACTGAACCAATGCTTCCAGTGGTTAGACCACAAGCTCTTATGAAAGCTTTATGATCAGTCTGTGTGTGCATCTCCCCAGTTCCTAGGAAGATGTTTTCATAGGTCATGTGTTCTGAAAAAAATAGATAAAAATAATGGTTGATCCAGAAGTGTTTAAGTCTCATCTCCTAAACCAAAATAGACACAATGACCTTAGATACAATTGGCTCTTGACTGCAACCCACACAATGCAGAAAATGTCAAGGAGGTGGAAAATGAGCTCAAGTTCTTATTATTTGTGAATCAACACACATTATTATATTGTGAATGTTTGTTCCTCTTTTGTCTCTGTAGACAAAAGAGCAAATTATATTCCGAGTGTATCAGAATAGGCTAGAACCTTTTGGAGATAATTGGAGAATACGACTAGGCTATAACTTGATCTTTTCAATAGGGCTTCACTGGTTTCTTCACCAGTCGATGGCACTGAGACAGCATTGCAGTGAGTCGCATGAAAGCTGTGATCTGAGTGACCTTCCTCTGTTTACTCAGTGGGGCATGTCTCCATGCTGTTGTTGGATCTTTTTATCTGCTTATGCCACTGGGGACCATGACCCTTCTTTCTCATCTGGGCTTGAGACTGACCTGCCTGACTCCTGAGCTGGATTAGATCTCATTTGATTCATTGTATTTCTTTCACTGCCAGGATTGGGAATCCCTTTTGTTCAGCCCTAGTAACTTTAGGCGACTCCCAGTGAGCTCCTGTCTTTTCTCTGGTGATGTTATTTATCCATGAGAATCATCTGCATCAATTTTAGTATATGCAAGTTTTTCAGGGCTTTCAGTTTGTGCATAATCTTGAAATGTACTTCTCATTCCCTGCAGATTTCTGAAAACAGGAAATTAGAAGCTGCTTTTTATAGATAGCTGCTATATTATGAATGAGTTCATATGTACTTACATTTAATTTGTCCTGTGGGTTGATGACTTTGTTCTAGTGGGCAATATGGACATATGGATGTAGTCTGGTGAATAACAAGTCCATTTCCAGAACAGGAGTGGGCTAGGAATATGCTCTGTTCTTCACTCAAGAGAAGATGGACATTTAATGAGTGCACAATTGTAAAAGGATTTGTAGAGAAACAATAACATTAACCTTCTCTTTTGTAGTATATGGGAGGATATGGATGGCTCATGGGAAGAAAATACAGGCTAGACCTCTAGGACGAAAGGGGATATTCTGAGATGTTGGAATGAAAGTGTATTTTTCCAGAGGTTCCTTCCAGCCTAAATTTCCCTAGAAGCTGGGGTTGGAAGATGTTAGTTACTTCCCAACAGCAGAGTTGAAATAATCAAGGAAAGGAAAGCATTCAAGGAGAAATGTTCGAAACTGTAGGTTATTAAATAAGCAACTATTCTTTTCACAACTGTAGTTTCCATTCACAAAACCTCTCCTCAAGCAAAAAAGTCTCCTTGTTTTAATAGATAAACAGTCCTTATGAGCCAAAGCTCATTGTGTCCCAGCCACAGTTTGTCATCATGAGGATCTCTATGCAGACCAAAGGGGAACACAGATCACCACTTCCTCGGGGCTCGAACATGGGGAGTCCATACTGGGAGGCTGAATCTTTCCGCTTGTCAAGGTGATAGTCCCCAACACCCCGCACAGCTCTTGTGCGGTACCTTTAGCCTTTCGCAGGCTGCAACCTAGGTCAGCGAATAGCCTGTTCCATTAGCACCAGGCTTCAGGCGTGGTAGGAGTGTCTCCCTTACCCCCTGCACGCGCCAGGGCCGATTTCCTTACCACCGGCCTTTTGGAAGTGCAGCCTCTGGCCCGTGGGGATGTGATTAGACGTAGAATCCAGGGAAGGCTGAGTTAAAAGAAAAAGCTTCATGTGAAGCTGGAAAAAAATTTGGGTACCTTTCAAGAGTGACGGACTGCTTGCTGCTAGCACGAAAACACCATGGCATGCACTGCTTGCTCTGGCTCCTCTCGCTGGAAGGGCTTAACCTTCTGCGGCTTAACATTTCGGCAAGGGGTTACTGCAGTGAGGAGTCAGCTCGACCCAAATTGCTTTTACCCCATCCAAGAGCTCTTTACCTGTTTGAAAGAAAAGGACTCATCAATACTGAAAAGATTTCATATATCTGGTCTCAGGATCTCTTTCCCTTTTACTGTGGGAACGCTAAACCCTACAGCTGCCTCTCACCACGCTTTACTCTGAGAAGAGAAAATATTACAAATGAATGTTTCTAAATCCCTCATTCAGTGTACTGAGGGCCAGTGCCTGAAGTAAAACTCCTGATAAATATGGGGATCCAAGTCTGGCCCTGTGAGGGCTATCATCTATTACGCTTCGGCAAAGCAGCGAGCTGATGTTAAGATCTTACTGCTCATTGCGAAGCTTATTTTGTTACATCAGCAGGCCACAGGGTTCAATAAACTATGTGGCCTTTATCTGTTCCATATGTACTGGCTGCCTCCTGTAGTTCATATGTATTTACACTCTATATGCGCTTTAACAAGGGAATCTGATGCCTTTAGACAGTAGAAATACAGATTAATTCTTCAGTTTGTAAAACCCAGTTTAAATTTGATTCTGCATCAAAAAATAATGCCAGTAATTGCAAATTTTATTTTCTAGCTACAGGCTTCTGAGGGGCTTGTTCCTCAGGGGAGTTTATAGGCATTTAAATTTGATGGATTAATTGTTAATAAAAGTTAGGTTGGGTAAGTGAATACAAACAGCATACTGATTTTAGTATTTACATTGGCTTCCAAACGTTTAAAAAGGCCAGTTTGGGACTGAGAGAGCTGACAGAATTTTTTAGTTTTGCTCCTAGAAAACCATTTAAATGTACAACAGTCCATGCCATCAAACCCAGAGTTTTCCTCTCTTTTTTTTTTTTTTTATCATGTTATCACTATCTCCTATCAGGATCTTACTGTACAATAGTGACCTCTGATGTAAAGGAATCAAGAGTGGCACTTGCAAACCTACTGCACAGCCTTAGTGAACAATTATAAGGCTATTCATCAACAGCCAAGCAACTTAGAAAGGAAAGAACACGTGTGCACGTACACACACGCGCACACACACACACACACACACAACTGAAAACTTGGTGATAAAATAAAATTGAAGAGCACAACACAAAAGGATCTGGAGCTGTTAATTTTTATAGCTGATTCAGATACTAATATTTTATGAGGTTTGGAACTATCAATATAAAAAAGTAATATGTAGCCTTACCCTTTTTGTTTTAATACAAAGATAAAACTATCACTCGAATAGAGCAGCGTTATGGTTAATAGACCTCTTCTTTATGGGCACAGCTATCTTCCTGTTTCCTTTTGTCAATATTTAGAAAGGCAGAAGGATATTTTTGCCTAATCCTATCAGAAATCCATGACTTGGTTTCTTTAAAGAAGCACCTCCCCTGCTCACCTACATTTCCAAGCATATTTTCGGTTAAGGGCAGAGGTGGGTTGATGCTTACTGCCTTTTGTGTGTTGCAGTTTGGGAAATGGCTCCCTTTCAAGGTAGATTTTGAGTCTGTGACAGGGATTTGGATGCAGAACGAACGTGAAGGTGAAAATAGGAACTCTGCAAAGGTGCTGTCCTCTGTCCTAGAGACATGCACCAGGTGCCTCATTCAAGTGCTCTTTGTCGTTTGTTCAGAACGTTCCTGCTGCACCAGAGGGATCATCGGTGGGCCAGGCAGAGGTCCCTGAGGGGCCATAAGATAGTCCTTGAGGTCAGGGAAATCAATTGCCGTAGAATAGAAGAGAAACCGGTGAGAATACTGGCTCCAGATCATCTGAGAAGTCTATTTCCATGACGCTTTTGAATAAATAATAAATATTTTTCTTTAGGAATAATAACAGAAACATCTATTTCTAGATTACTCAGCTAAAGATGCTTAAAACATAATACTCTGAAGGAATAGGGCCAGCAATGTTATACTGGATGTACCTTTAAACAAATATAATAATATAATAGAGTCTCCCAGTAAGATGAGGTTTTGTTTTATGTTTAGAGCAAGGACAATCTCAGAGGCAGGATGCTGAGCTGGTATTCAGGTGATCCACCTCTTACCCAAACACAGGCTTCTTCTCTGGCTTTACTTACCTTTATGACAGTTTGATGGCCTTTAAAAATCTGGGTAATTTTTTTGTGCTCCACAGGAAAGTTATATGATAAGACAAAACAATTTGCCAAGTTCTCAAATATTCAAGTGATGAAGGTCATGCAAATATACGGGTAGATCAGATTCCTGGAAAATGCTTGTAGTTACGATTTTGTGGAACTATGTATGTTAGTCATTTGCCTCAAACATATAGTGAGCAAGAGGATGCTATATGACCTAAGCTCTAAACTGTCCTCCTTGTGTAAGCTGCTTCTTTATGTTTTCTTACAGGATATTATCAAAGCTGTTAAACAACCAAAGAAACAATTATTATGAAACAATTATGCCTATTAAGAGCCTCAGTAGAGTAATCCCGGTATTCCAGCTTCTGGAAAAGGAAAGCCAGAGTTTTCCAGAGTCATTGCAATCCCAACATAAACATTTTGGAAAAACACATGTTTAGGAAATACTTTGATGATATGTAAGGTTCAGTGGATTCTTCAATATATTGAAACAAGGATGTGTATGCTTTGTAATCTGAGTCCTGGCTGGGTGTCAAGCTTCCCATAAGGCATCCTGTCCTAGCTGCAGCCAAGAGACCAGATACCAGTAATGCTCCAAGAATTTGAGGTGTTCATTAATATTCAGCTATAATGAATGCAGCATGTATTTTTGAATGAACTACATACTTTAGGACCTCTCATTCAAGAAGGAGAGGTGCATAGTATAATGATTAGACTTGGCAAAAAGCAGGGCTTTTTGTATGGATGACAACAACACAATTATCATTGTTAACAGCACATCTCCTCTAGTGTCACTCACAGAAGCAAGCAGCTGAGCCGTTTGGTTGTCCCAAGCCACGGGACACTAGTAAATTCCTAGGGAGTGCTGTGACTGAGAAGTTCCTGCAGGTTGGCACAAATCTGCTTTGCATTAGAGCACAGTTGTTTCAAGCTTGATATATGTTCAGCTGAATGCTCAGCCTTTTTCACTCTGGTTGATTTGTTAAAATTTTGCTCGCTTCCAGTAAACTGAAAACGGCTCTGCTTTCTAGAAACCATTTGTTTGAGCTTCTAAGGAGAATCAGTTTCAGATACACTAGCTCAATCCAGTAACCCACATTAGGAATGCAGAGCTTTGATTTTGATATGGAAGAAGTAAAAAATAGAACCCAAGCTTTTATCCATTGTGAGATCTAAATTTCCACTAAAAGATGTTTCAAAAGATGTCTTTAATCTTCAAAGCAAGCAGGCTCTATCCCTCAGTGATCACTTAGGTCCAGAAAGTGGTGCGTATCTCCAGTGGTGAACTTACAAGGGAGGTGTTTTCATCCTGATATGTGCAGGTTTTGGGCCAAAACATCTTCTCAGTTGCATAATGGTGTAGCTGGGTGGAGGCCTTCATTTCCATATTGTTCAGATGATCTTCTTTATGCAGGAAAGTGAGATGTTCCAATACACTTATCTCACCTTACATAACTCCAGATGTTAATCATCAAAAAAATGATCCAGCCCTTTTTAATATTAGGGAATGAAATGATAAGGCCAGACTTAATTTTTCAGTTTTCTCTTGATAAACCTTGAGTTGCCATAGGAGGTAGTTTCAATAGACTTCTCAGTAATCTTCAGGTGCAATTATGTCAGCCTGAAGTGTACATATTATCTGTTCTTCTTATAATACATATTTGCAGCAACTTGAGAATGAAAATTCTTAAAGGGTTTATTGGAAGAAGGCACGTGGTACTCTTTTTAGGCGGAGGAAGGTAATATTTTTAAGAAATAGTAATCTGGAAGAATAATCAGATGGTATAGTTATAGTATATAGCAGTAGTTCAGTGAGTTTTCAGCATTTCTATATCCCGTCAACCAACTTTGTGGGCCACCAATACTCTTAAAAAGTGATTTGCAGTGATTATTTGCTTTGGTGCTAGTCCTCATTGTGAGTACAGCAAATGTCTCTAAAACCAGTGTAGAGGGGGATTTCAAAGTGAAACCTTTTTTTTTTTAAAGTATGACCACATATTTCAATAAAGTTGCTATAGTTCCGCTTTCCACACCCTATAAATAATAATAATAATCGAAAATAACAAAAGCTTCCCACTCAGGCCAATTTAGTGCAATTTTCCTTTCACCATCTTATTCAGTTTATTTAATCTTGAAGCTATCTCTGAATTGCCTCTGGATTTCAGACACATGTATGCAGATAATTAGCATAGATGCAGATATTACACAAGATGATCAGGCTTATCAGATACAGCCATTTCTAATCTGCCTGTCCTTTATATGGTTCGTTTTTGAGTTCCCACTTTCTAATAACAGTAGAAAATTTTCAGAGGACACTACTTCTGGCCTCCCTTCTCCATCTCAAGCAACAAAATCTCAGATGAGGCTTAAATACAGAATGATCACTTAAAGTACAGCTACAATCTGCATGCCACACCTCTGCCCTCTCTTGTATACAAAGGAAAGCCCGTCAATGTTTCTGTAAATTGTGATGGCTTAGTCCAGAGAAACCATATTTTGCACCTCATCTGGTCTAAATATTGAGTTTATGAGTGAATGTTGCTTTGCATTATGTGTTATAGATGCTTTATGTTTATTTAAGAACTCAGTTTGCAGGAATGTTTTCCAGACATGCGGTTTACCGCAATAGACAGTTGTTGATATTCTGATCCCAAGAGCCTTAGAATATGTTTAGAAATTGCGACACTTTTAAAACCAGATGTTCTACATAAGCTACACAAAAAAAAGGGGGTGGGGGAACAAATAGAACTGTCATTTGGCATAAAAACAGCCTGCGTTAAAGCAGAGGCAAACACATACCAAGCAAAATGAACGTGGTGAACTGCCCTCAACCCTTTCCTCCTCTTGTAAGTAACTATTTTCACAAAAGATGGAAAATCCCAGCTCCCAGATGGCGTGGGGAGGGAGCAGGAAGGCTTTCAGGTCCAGATTCACATCTGAAGGAAGCTGCTGGATCTTATTTCTGTTATGGATCAAGCCAGGATGACAGAGCTGGGCAACTTCAAGCAAGAAAAGAAGGCAAATCTGGATTCGGAGCCCAGCCCAGAAGTGCATTTTCTTTTGTTTCTAAAGGTAAATGATTGTTGGTGAGGGGGCAAAGGACATTATGCCCTGCAAGGTGAATCACCTCAAAGCAGACAAGGAAAAGCAGTGGGTGAGGTATAGCCATAGCCGTTGTGTTCTTCCCAGCAGCCAGCGGCTGATGGCACATGCTGCCCTATCCTATAGGCTGACTTGATGGAGAAATTTCTGCAAACAAGTGTGGAATTCTCTACAGTCTCAGAGATTGAAGTAACTCAGAATAATGCCTCTCCTGTAGGTGTCTGGTGTGAAAGCACAGTTGGGCTGCAGAACTGCCCAGACTTACTGACATCTCCAATTGATGATAAACGGCCTCTTTCCATTCAATCTGTTGCTGTTTTTTTCTTCTGCCTTTTTAAATTCTTGTCTTTGTTCATTATAAAAGCAGAAGGCAAAAAAAACTTCACACAGACCAGTAGCCTACTTTTGCATCATCAAAACCATACCTAGCTTCTTTTAGGAGCAGGTTGGCTTGAATAGTGTTACTCTCTGAAGTATTTTTCCCTCCTGTCACAAGTTCATATGTACTAGAGTAATCAGTGGTAACCCTATAGGTCCTGATAGGAAAAGTAAGAGCAACTGGCAGCCAAAAGAAAAGGCAACCAAGACAGACCTGCTTTTCTTTACAGCATGCCACAGTGATGGAAACATACCATTACCAACAAGTCTGGTGCCATTTGCGCAAAACGTATCGGTTTAAGCGACTAAAACAATACATGCATTTGCCCAAAGGTTGGAAAAGTTGTATTTGTAATACAAATGTAATGTAATGTTTAACGAACAGCCTGGTTTGAAAACAGTTAAAGGAACCCTGTAAAGAAATCTCTTGTGCAAGCACGGCTTCACCAACATATCTCCCGAGCACTGGCAATCTGGGCTGTTTGGACCTCCCCTCTATCTCTTCAGAGCCATAGCAAAGCTACTCTGCAAATTAGCGCTGCATTTTTTCAGTTTGGTTGACTGCATAGGAATAGGCTTATTTATAAGCTGGTGGTTTCATGTGAAGGCAATTTACTTATATTAGTAAAAGGAAAAACTGCCCTACCAGCTTTAGTCACTCTGCTTTCATTGAATAGAAGACTCCTACTAACTTCAGTGGATGTTGGACCAGTTCGTTAGTCCAGCTTCAAAGAATTAACACGATAGTAAGATCTGCCCACTGACTCATTCTGCTCCTCATGAGTACCTGAAAAGCCAGCTCTGAAACTCTTACTAGGTCTGCCTCACCAAATGCAATTTATGGCGGAAGTTCATGTACATGCTTATTTTGTTGCTAAAGAGTTTGCTGGCATACTTCAAAGTGTGGGCTATTGCCTGTTCAGGTTTATTGCCTGCTTGAGTGAATTATTGCCTACCTGAACAGGCCTGCTGAGCAATAGTTCAAATTAAAACGTGTCATTTATCATGTTCACACCAATCCAAAATGACCGCAAAACCCAAAGTGTAATTATTGCCAGCCTCTGACTGCAGAGCTATCATAGCAGGCTTTCAACCAGTGGGGAATACTGGTTCCTCTCTTCAAAGGAAATCTGCTCCTTTCTTCATAATCAACAAATATGACCCTGGTATTAGTAGTAATATTGTTTCAAACACTGATATCCACCACTGAAACCAACTTTTAAATATGGTGGAAGAATGTGGCATGGATCCCTTCCAAGATTAGTTTTCTTTCAAACTGCAATTTTAGACCCAAGCTTTTTTATTAAAATTTATTCTAAAGAATGAATCTTGCAGTTCTCACCAATACTTAGAAAGTAGATTGTCACACTGTCTGGAATGATGGTGTTATTTTTTAGGGTTTAATAATTATTATTATTTTACTCCCATTTCAGAAAATAAATGAAAGTGGAATCTCAGCACCAGCATGGGCTGTGGATTCTCAAATGTGCCTACAGCTGTAGTAAGCTAAGCTTGTACACCCCTGTTCTGCTCTATCCTCTTCTATCCCTATTGTTTTTGGTGTCATCTTTTCATATGCTTTGATATATCCCAGGGTTTATGTCACATTTTAACCTAAAACTTGTAGGACTGCAGCTGCCTATGGTATGTGTATGAAAGCAGTGAAAAGCAGCTATATATATAGTGTGTGTGCYGTTCCTTCCCATCCCTCTCTTACCCTTCCTGGCTCATCTAGGGCTTTTGAGCTTTTTCTGGATAATGTAAGTCTTCTGAAGTGAGAGAGAAATAAACCTTTTTGTCTATGTCTTTACTGAGGCATAGCAAATATATATTGTAGGGCATTTTTTTGTTTTCTTTTACTATTGTAGGGCTTGAAATGAAAAAAATATTTGAACAAGAACCAAAGCATCAGAAAACAAACATCAGAAGTGTCTACTTTAATGAAATAATTTTATTGTAGTTTTGAAAGTTTAATGTTTGGTGTCTGTGCAAACACATAATTGTGAATATAGGGAAAGGGGAAAAACCAACTGTGGCTTTAGTCTGACTGGAAGACTCTGCTGGGGTGGAAGTGCATGTGCATTGGGATTGAAAATGGACCAGGACTGCAACATATGGCCAGGCTGGATGTAATTCTTACACTAACCTGTTTCTGAGCATCCTGATTCCTATCTCCCTTCCYGTGAACCATACCAGGTCTTTGCAACTAAACAATTCCCAAATTATGGAGTTTGCATCCTGATCTGAATTTTGCAACTCAAGCCTACCTGTGGTTATGCAGTCAGACCAAAAGCCAACAAGCTGAGAGCAACGCCTAGTTACTGACTTTGATCTAGAAATAGTTATTATCCAGCTATCTACATTACAAAACATCCAGTTTGCTAAACCTGGGTTATCTACTGATTTGACTTCATCTGATAGACAAGAGCAGTTCTAACATGAGAGCGCTTCACATCCTGAAATGATCCATCTTTCAAAAGACTGATAAGTGATAAATCTTGCAAAAGCTGTGAGTGGGAAATGATATTTCTGTCTCAAGTCCCTCTCTATAGTTAATCCTAAATAGCACTACTGGCAGCCTCTGCAGATGAGATGAAAAGTGACTGAATTAGTGCTTCACCCTATGTGGGTAATGTATCCAGGTCGGAGTTGAGACTCGGCAGTGGGCAGCTAGAAGAAGCATATTCTTCTAAGAACAAGTACATAAGTGCGGTTACATAGAGGATTTTGGTTTCTCAAATTATAAATTTATGCAGACCTTCGCGAGGGTAAACGAGTTACTTTCAAACAATTTCTTAGAATTTCTTTTTCTTGGAAGCATAGTGGGAAGTTACTTATAAAGGAAGTCATTTTGAATTCTCTCCTTTTCACTCCAAATTAAAAGAAACTCTTCTTTCTCTGAAGAGTGAATTTGGGTCACAGTGCAGTAGTGTTCAGTGTTCACGCTGAATTACTCGCTGAACATGTGTTAGTGTTTTGTGACATGGTCTATGAACTGGGAAGTAAGCTGAGCTCACCCAACCCATTTCATTTACGGCTTTGCACAAGTAAATAAGTATGTTTTCAGCCACTCAACACAAGAATGGCTTGCAAATTGCAACCACCGTTGCCTGGGAGGTTAAAGGTTAAGCTTTTCAACAGGTCAGACTACAGTGCTAATTCACCTCAGCAGTGAGTCCCCAGCAGCCTGCAATGCATATTTGTGGTGCTTGTGTTTGTATAGCCTACACATAAAATGAAAACCGTATGACAGAGGTTAGTCCTCTTAAATGGTTGTCACATTGGCTTGGGTAACTTTCTTACAGTTATCCATATGTTAGCCAAGATTCTGGTGGTATTTTTGTATAAATTTTATTGACGTGGTGAACTAAATTGGGTAATTTCATAGCTATTATAATCAGCCAGTGGCCAAAGCAATGCACTGTTTTGTTTATCATGAAAATGTCACTAACTGGTCTAGCCAGGTTCAGCTTCCAGTGGTGGCTCTCCTCCAAATGTGGAAAACCCCTTTTTCTGACATACAGGGTTCAGACAGGCAATCATCTTGTGTGCTTGATCCACAAATGTACTGCCGCTGTGGGCTGAGTGCTCAGCCCCTGTCGCCAGATGTATTTCCTGAGTGTTATACAAGCACAGCATTTGCAAGGGATCCTTGAGTTTGGTTCTTAACTGTTAAAGCTTGGACTAAGGCCTGGATTAATTGCAATGTCTAAATTAGGAGCCTAAATTTGGCACATATACCCCCATATGTATTCAATAGAGAGGGAGATAGGCACTCATGGAAATGCCTTGGGGAAGTGTGTTTGTCCTCTGTGGGTGCCTGTCTGTCCATTGACTCTCAGAGGAGCCTAGCATAATGAATGTCCAACTTGGGCATCTTCACTGGGTGCCTGTAGTTAGGTGCTATGCACGTGGGCCTTAATAGCTACGTATCGTGTCAAAGAATCACTGCAATTTGTTTCTTTAGAAGGCTGGTATTCCTACGTGGCCTCATGTACTACTTAGTGGACAGCCATTACAAGCAGGAATAATCCTGTGGATAGTATTGTTGATACTACTTCAGCAGGCAAGAGGACTCTATGGCTGAATGACCAAAAGAAGCCGTTTACTGTCTTTTGTTGGCAGAGAACTATTCAGATTTCCTCCTCCACAAGGCAGGAAGAACAGACACAACCCTGGGCTTCCTCTCCAAAGTCCTTCCTGACCAAGGTGCCCCTTCTGCCAAGGAGCTGCGACCTCTGAAGGTCGTGGCTTGGCACATCAAGACATACTCCTGCGCGTAGCAGTATTAGTTGCTCTTTTGCAAAACAGGTGAATTTCAAAACTTAGCATGTAGGCCAGTTTTGAGAGACTTTTGCTGAAAGGCAAGATGTGTAGCGAATGGAGGAGAAGCCTGCCAGTGCATGAAGCAGGGTGTAAGCGAGATGTTTTGAAAAGCTCCAATTTTCAGCTCCCAGAGTTCCTCTGCGTCCCCGAGGAAAGAAGATGAGTGGTCCCCATCTTTGGTGAAATGCTTGATGGAGCTAGCAATATCACTCCGATTTAACATTGACTATAAATGATGCTTACGTTTCAACAGCATTTTTTAATAATATTTTTCATAAGTATAAGCTAAAGTAGTTACTTTCCGCCAGGGTCATGGAGAGTTCACTAAATGCTGATAGACTGTATTCTATATTAATGGTGCTAAGCTAACTGCTTCACAGAACTGCCAGAGCCCTTTATTTAAAGAAATAGCACTGTATTTCACAAGAAAATATTTTTAAAGCTTTCCCTCCTGATAATTTGTCTAAAGAGAGACAGGTCTAATTATTTATTTTGAATCCAGAAAGCCCAGTATTGGATGTGTTCAATAAGATACATGCTTTATTTGAATATACTTTTAGAGCAGCATGCAACACAGATCGTTGAAGCATTTTGTTTTCTTTTTATTTAACGGAATATCAACAATTAGCTTCTTCAGCTAATTATTGGATTTTATAACTGACTCTTCAAAAGCAACTCTGAGGATTAGGTTATGCCTCTGAGTGAAGGGTTCCACACTGCAAGCAGAGAATCACTGCGAGGATTACGATTTCTCCTCTTCGGCAAGGGGAAGGAATTTGCAGCTCATCTGTATCGGTTCTGGTGTTGTGGCCTGCAGGCTGGGCCGTGGAGCTGAGACTTGTTTCCTCGCGGCCGACCTGCCGTGGAGCAGTTGCTCACACCACAGCCATGGGACATTGGTCTCACAAGTCCATAAGTAGGCCAAGAGCAGGGACTCGTGTCTGGATGCAAGTAAAACTCTTACTCCTTTACGTGAGTAATGCAAGTCAAAAACCAGTGCTAGCTGGTACCTATGCAAATTCCCTACTAGTGGCGTTTTGAAAAATGCAGTATTAGTTAGAAGCCAGTTCTTATTAGAGTCACAAATATGACGTGACCTTAAAGCAGAATTACTGTGAAAGAGATGCCATTTAAGTAACAAGAGAATAACTAGGAAAAAATTCTCCCTCTCAGGGCAGCGCAACCCACTGAAATACAAGTGGTTGCGCTGAAATTTCACTCCTTGACTTCTCTTTGGAGAGTGAATCTATGAAGAACCGTCTATCCACGCCTCTCCCCTCTCTCCCACTGTGTCCCATTTCAAATTTGTACAGCTGATGTGGGGGAGCTGTTTCAAAACAAAACCTAACGACAACACAAAAAAGCTTCTAGTTTTTACAAGTCGTCTTCTTTACAAGCCTGATGGACCATGATGGACCAATTTATGAAGCTGACAAAACCTTACCATTAAAATGTGAAGACCGTGAAGGTATAATGTGTAATACCCAGCTAGACAAAATGACTCTTTTAGCTCCGACTGTTTGGTTTAACAACAACTGTAGCCAGATGTACACAAATTTTTAGAAATATAGTTACCATATATTCTTCTACATTAAAGGCTTGGTAATGTAGCCCATACCCTGGTGGCACTGAGATGACAAGCAGAAACTGTGATATCTTGAGAACTGCGGGTTCAGCTTCTTGGGTGATAAACTGTTCATAAATGTAGTGATAGAAATTGAGGGTCATATTCATAGGAAGAAGAATCCTTAGACACTTACCCGTTAGATTCTCAGCTGTTGAAAACTGATGTTTTAGAGAAGATGTCTTGGAGAAGCTGTGCTCTTATATGTGTATGTGTAAGATGGAGCAACTGATCCCAACTGATCCCAAACAAACTTGAGTCAAAGCACATAGGGAGAGAATTAACCAGTTAGGCACTTAACCATAGGCTTAATTTGAAAAATGCAAGACAAATGTTTAGTTTGTTTACTGCGGACTCTTTTGCTGTTGTTGCACATCAGCAACTGGTTGTTACACACAACCAACTAGCAAATTGTGGAAAGTGTGCAGGTTTGCTCTGCATTTATTTCTAGTTCTTTGTAGAAAATGTTTGCATCTGCCCGTTCACTGTCACAGCTGATAACACCCAACAGTGACTTCCTCAGCAATACATAATGTAACATGGGGATAGCAAAGTGAACATTTAAATATCATTTTGCAGGATTAGTCTTTAAAGGAATCCCTGATGTCACTAAGTTTCACATTCAGGTATCCAGACTCAATCTTTCATTGACTTGATAGGAAGAACGAAGAGAGATGTTAGATAATGATCTACCAGAACTCATAGAGGCAATTATTGAAGTTGGAGGAATGTGGGTATCATAAAGCCTGTTCCAGAATTAAGGGCAAAAAGCATAAAATCCTCAGCCAGTATGTTCACAAGCATTCAGCGCCAGTGTATTCCAGCTCTTAATAAGCCAGGGAGAGAGGGATGGTAGGAGGTTGGGGACAGGGGAGATGCACAAGGCAGCTCTTTAGCAGCTCACGAACAGCAGCAGATCCGGTTTTCTAGAGCCCTCAAAGCTGAGCAGACATCGCTTGTTTTGGCACTAACCCCAAGGAGAGCAGAGTTAGGCCATTGCTGAGTGCTTCTGAAAGTTTTTGCTCATCAGGTTAAGAATAGTAACAGAGAAAAATTACGGTTTCCATCCCGCCGTCGGAGACAGAAGATCTGAGCTCTGGTCTTTGCTCCCTTGTAGATGTGCTGTGTTGTGCAAGTCATCTAACCTCATCGCTAGGCTGGGGACGATTGTCTTCCCCATCACACTAGCAGGCTCGTTTCCTTAGTGCGTGTAAAGGCTACAGAGCTAGAACCTGTAAAGACTAAAGAGCTAGAGAAATTAAAACTCAATGTAAGAGTGGTGTGTGACCTGCGCCATCCCACCCGGCCCTGTCTTTGCAGGCATGGGAAGTGAAGGCTGGGGATTTAGGCAATAAACCAATTTTCCCACCCACTAACGACCAAAAAAAATGTTCCTCAGTGATCTACTCAGCACCTTCAATTCTCACTGAGGTAAATAGTTCCTTTGGGACTACTTTCATGTGTCTTTAGGGGATGTAACCAAATTATACCACATGAGAGCTGGTAATTTTAATGATATGCTGTAAGGGAAAAACTATAAACATAACAGGAAAGACTGGATGTTTTCCATTCATATTTTTAGGAAGGTTGCTTCTCATCTGTACACATTAGTTTTTCAGCATCTCTGGCAGGATTTAAATGAAGTATTTAACTGGAATTGAAAAGTAAGCCATACTTTTAAATTAAGGCAATAAAAGCTGTTGTTTTTTTGAATTCTTAGAATATTACCATAGAAGATAAAGATCAAAACCAGATTCAAGAGGCGATAAAGCTAACAAAATACTGAGCCTCTAACCTCATGGGCCTCAGACAGATCATTTTAAAGAAATGACTGGCTATGATCAGAAGTATGATCAATAGAGTCTGATGAATTCATAAGGTTTTAATCAAAGGCGTTTCCATTTTGTGACAGTCTTTTGTGGCAAGGGAATGCAGCACATGGGAATGGTGTGGGGCAATGTGAAAGCCACCGTTCCAAGAACTGCTCCATATTTTATGTAAAAAGTGTGGGAAGTTGAGAATGGGTCCTGTGTAGCAAAACTGGCTCAAAATTTCTGTCCCTTGTCCTCTGTGCGTGGGAAATTGGTAAAAATAGTGAGTCAGAACCCAGCTGGAGATTCTGGGTTCGGAAACCAAAACTGCCCAGGGTAAATGCGGGACAGCTGGGCGAGCTCTGCCGTCAGACCTGTGCTGTGCTCAGTGTTTGGCCGGGCCGGTTTGGGGCTGGGGATGGTTGTACAAGCTAAACCCACACCTTCGACGGCGGCAAACGCACTCGGCTCCCTGTGAGAGCCGGTGGCTCTCCCCCGGAGAGAGCCATCCACGGAGCTGAAAATTCCAGTTTTCTTGGGCGAGGCACGGATGTGGGAGCTGCTTGCTGGAAAAGTCAATCGTCCGACTTGTAGCCCACATACGCACACGCACACGCACACACAAAACTCTCTCCAGTATTTCCATGCTTCCCCTTTTGCTGTTATGACAAGGTTTTTTCCTGCAACTGAACAGTAAATGTTTCATAAACAGTTCCTCCGTCTGCAAGTGGACCTTGAAAATTGATTATTTTTTGTTTGTTTCTTTTAGTCTCCAAATGTTTCTGCCATTATAAGGCAGGCAGTTATTTTGCTAGGAAGGAATGTGAAGAATTAGAAAAGTTGAAAGCGATTAGGGCTCTGTCTTTTAAGACAGAAGCATTCACAAAGCTTGGCATTCAGCCTGCTCAGAGTGAGCATCACAAGACACCCCGAAGCCCTGAAATCCGTCAGTTTTGAACCCCATGGGGTGGCTTTTGCATTATCGAGGAAGAGATGATATTGGAGAGACTATTTTCTTCATATTTTAAAAGTCTCTGAGTTAATATTTATTCTAAGTAGATGTTTATTTTTGGATATTTTTATTGTTTCTAGGAAGGCCACAAAGAGTTCAGTGTTATGGAGAAATGGTTACTTTGTATTTATGGTTAAAGAAAAAAAAGGAAGAAAAAAGAAAGTGCCAAACAATCCTGCCCCAGTTCTTTATTTAAGGAGACAATGTACTTTCCACCCATGCACAGGCAGTACTTTACAGGCTGTATAATAAAATGGTGTTCCAGATATTGTCTAAATAGAAACAGATTTAACCCTGCTGTTGTGACTTGCATTGCTGGGTAATGAAAGTTTTCAATCTGGTTTTACTTTGTTTTATGCTCGCTGCAGAACTGCACATCCACAAAACTCTGCCTTATGCACAGAGACCTGTTGTTCCAATGCCATCTATTTGTATATAAAAGGTGAACATCCCCCAGAACCAAAAATCAAGGATTTGGCCTTTTTTGATAGGTAACAAACCATAATTCAGCCCTCAAAGTTATATTTCCTGTAAAGACTTCAGATTATAAAACAGAACTCAGTGGTTTCAAATGAGACTTTTAACTGTTCATGGAAATGAAGTGGTGGTACCTACTGCTTTATTTAGTGACAAGATGTCCAAATCTTAAGAATCTGTAACCCTAAAACTCTTCGAGGGTGATTCAAATCATTTACTTTTGCAGTCTTCCAATAATGGCATACTCGAAACTACTGAAAGGACCCTTTAATTTAAGTTGGCTTTGGAAATTACCCTTTACTGCGTTACCTAAAGCAACCTTGAAGTGTTTCTGCATAGGGGAAAAGACCTATGATAAGAGATAGTCCCTGAAGATCTGAGAACAAAAGATGGGCTGCAGTGTGTGCCTATCAGGAAATGGGCCGTTACTTATGAATTGCTCCATTTCCGTACACCAACCGGGGTCACCCTGTCGCTGAGGACCAGAGAGATTATAACAATAATATAAATACTGCCTTATTTACAATTTTACAAGAAAATAACATTCCATGGTTATTATATAGAGACTGTTTTTTTTAAAGTTGCCGCAAATAAAACACTCTCTCAAGACAGTAGGAAGTTTGTAATGTGAAATATTTTGCAGTAGGACTGAAGGCGCATTTCCATAAGACACAGAGGCTTGTCCAGCTGTTATGGCACAAACTAGGAGTGAGGAGGAATCGGATTCTCTTCCTTGTTCCCTACAGATTTCCTGCATGACCTTGAGCAAGTTACTTGGTATCACTGTCTGTGCGCACAGGCAGGACGCTGTTACACTCCCTTTTATACTCCCTTTTATACTCCGTTATACTCCCTTTGATACTCTGCAATACCGCGTCCTGCACTCCCTGCGCAGCCCGGGGCGGCTCGGGGCTGGGGTCCCCCCGTATACGCTCCCCACGCGCCCTGAGAAGGGGCAGCTCTTGCGGTTTTCCTCTCGACATGGTTGTGATGGCCAGCCTGGCCCGTGCACGCCCCCGGCCAGCACTGCTCGGGGCTGACTGCGGCTGCGGGTGGTGATTTGAGGTGTCCTGGCTCCCGCGCAGACCTCAGGCTGGACTCAGCCATCCAGGGGCCTCCCAAAAGAAGGTTTTGGGGCGCTCTGAGGGAGCTGCCCATGCAGGACAGTAGTGGAGCCGGGCAGGCTTGCTGGCCCTCCAAAGATGCTTTTAACCAAGGCTACCAGTTTGGCTAATGTGGGAGTTCTGGGCTTGTGCGTGGCACCAGGACCTGTGGGTCTACACAGCAGCTTCCTACCCGCAGATCAGGTTCACCCACCACATGAGAAACTGTGTGCGGAGAAACATGTGTGACACTAAGGGCAGGCACTACCAGCATGTGTCTTACAAGTATCTGAGGTAGATGCTTCAACAACCTCCTCTAAAATGTGCGTCCACTTTGAACAGTTCTGTGTCTGTAATCGCAGTGCAAGAATGAGCAGGTATGACTTTGATTCTTATCATCTAGGATTAAAACACAGCAATCACCCCGACCCACCTCTTAGTATGCATTTTACTTATTAAAACTTCCCAACAAGTCTCTGCAATGATGTTATCTGCTAAATTGTGTGAGGTTTCTGATCATTAAGTGGATTGGTCTTCAAAGAGCTAAATGAAAATGAGCAATAAATATCAGTGTTACTTAGGTCATACAGTGCAAAATGACAAGGAGACCAAAAGATCTTCTGGCAACTGTAAAACAAATAAAACTAAAGCTTCTTGTGGGTTTTTATAAAGTTTCTCAGTACTTTTAATTATTTTTAAAAGCAAGTTAAAATGGGGAAGCAGATTCTGTGAAATGGTCTTACCCTGCAAAAGGCAGAAACTCCTGAAAACCCTGGCTTTTTTGTTCCATTGCTCTGTGACCTAAAGTGATGTACTTTACTCCTGTACTAAGTTTCTTTGCTGCAGAAGGCAGATTGTAATATTTATGTGCACACTGGAGGAAGTGTAACTATTATGGCAATTTGTACAGTGCTTCGCACATATGCAGATGCATTTTAAGAAAGTAAGCCTCCCACTGGTGGGTGTAAATATGAGCTTGCATTTTTGCGTCTGCAGTTGTATTTCCTGTATAAAACTTGAGTGCTTGTACCAGTAGAAACTTGACTCCAGAAGCAAATGAAGCAGTCAAAGTTACAGTAGCTTCTACTTGTATCTGTGTTTTCATTCACATGGAAAAAATACGCAGCCACAAATGTTCCAGGACAAATTGTATCCTCAACCAGGTAGTAAGAAAATCTTCTGCACAAAGCACTACAAGTAATTTTGAACGATTCCATGATTTCTTTGATAGCATTTTAAGGACTTGTTTTTACTCAATCAAAAAAAGTAATGAAAAAATACTGCAAGTTATAACTTCTAATATCTTAACTACCTTTTCTAGTCCCTTTCCCGTAGAGCAGAATTATGAGAGGAGAGATTTTTCTTGTCCCTTCACCAACTTTTCTCTTTCTGGAGAAGCAATGTTTTCCTGGGTTTTAGAGCAGTTACAATAGAAAATTTCTCCCTTGTGATAAACAACATCAAAACTGGATTGTATTCATTGTTTGGGCTCTTCTAAGGTGCTTAGCTGTGGGCATCTCTTCTGTGATGACTGAAGCCTGCTGAGTTAGGAGCACAACCAAAAGGAAAAAGGAGATCCCAACACAGTTGGAGGACAGAGGCAAAACGTATAGAAAAGGAAGGAAGAATCAAGTTTTAAAACTGAAAATAAAGAAGGCTATAACCTAAAAACCCACAAGCCCGAAGGTAACAGTCATTTCCTATTTCTGTGAAGGCTGTTGGGTTTCTCTAAAGAAAGTGGGAGGTGGGGAGAGGAGAGTTCCTGGTATTTTCCTGAGATTAGAAAGCAGAGAAAACTCATGAGTCTTCCTATGTGACTAAAAAGAAGTGCTTTGGAAAATGTGAATTCTGAAGTGGTACCATCTCATGGCTGTGTGCTAAGGGCCGGATACCATGTTGATGGCTGTAATGGAGACAAGAAATCTTTACTCATATGTGACCCCACAGTGCTATTCCCTTCTATAAGGGGAAAATTTTAGTCCGATGCCAGGATGATTCGGGGAAGAGCTAGAAGTGTCCTGACTCCATCATATCCAGCACTCAGTACCGCTTGACTCGTTCACTCCTAAGGAGTGTGAAGGTGTCCAGTCCTTTGGACAGCTTCCAAATACGTCTGAACGATTGGACTTATCTGCCCTGTGGTGGTGTTCATCAAATACACTTGGAAGTTCTCTCCACTTTGGTGAAACATTTATTCACAAAAGGTACCAGCAACGAAAGAGTTGATGTGAAGCAGGTGGAGAACACCCTTTAATTGGTTTCAGAAGATCTTCAAACACGAATCTGAAACAAATCAAAACAGTGTAAGGTAACTGTAAAATTTGTAGTTCAGAGTTGAATTAAGTTGTACTTGCTGAACATAGTATTTTAAACTTCTAGAAAGTATCTTAAGGCTTTGAAACTATACTTGTGATGCAGCATGATGTGAAATATTACAGCTCCCATTTTGCAGATAGGCAAATCAGGCACAGCACAGAAATGAAGGCTTGGACATGTGTCCCTAGGTACAGAAAGTAGGGCTTAAAGATGCACATCACATGAATTCCCATGTGGTTGGTGTCTGTCTCCTTTCCCTGGTTTATACAGAGATTATCCATCGGCACAGAAAAGGGAAGGGGACCAATACAATAGGTTTTCATTACTCTTATAGATCAGATCTCTAGTGACTTGGGCAAGGACACAGCACTGAGTAGCCACGTTAGGATAAATGCCAGTGGTTTTTGCTCCCATTTTCCAGTTAATAGCTCTTCAGCTGAGTAGGGTAGTTTTGTTCAGGGAAAAAATCATTATATAAATATGTACTGAGGTGAAACAACCTAGAATGAACATTTAAAAGAAGCAAATTCTGGTCTCAAGTCTCTGCTCCTAAAATACGAGATTCTAAAGCTGGAGCAGTCTGGATTGCTCTGAAGCCTGATGTGCAGCACCCATGTTTTTAGAGATGTCATTTTGCATTTGTTACATCAGTTAGGATTTACATACACTTCTGTGAAATCTGGGCCATAAATGCTGATTTTAAACAAAGACATTTCCATAGGATCTTTATTGTCTGTGTAGTGGTAAAGTGCTATGAATAATTTTTCCCAGGTGCTTAAACAGGTGGTGTCTTCAAGGGAAGCAGGGCTTCTTTCATGTTCACTATAATTTGTGCTGTCTTAAGCCTTCATTGTCAATGTCTTGGGTGAACATTTATGGCTGTTTGAAATGTGCCTTCCCCACAAAGAGGCTGGATACCCTGCTCCACGATTGGAATATAAGTGTTACAGTTATTTATTTACAGGGAAGGAAATAACACAGTGGCTCTATTTGCTACTCCTAAATTTATTTTCTCTTCTTTTGTGCAGTGTAAAAATGTTAGTCATCTCCAATGGCCCTTGGAAATAAGCTTTCCAAATATATTCTCATACTCTATATAGATGCACTGATGACACTCTAGCAGTTCAGCAAGAGGAAATCTGAAATAGTGGCACTAAATGACAAAAAAAAAAAATCACTGGGGAGAAAGCTCTCCATAAAAATCTGAGGAAATGTTGTCAGTGCCATACTCCATACTCTTTGAGCCCTCATTTCTCAGATGTCATTGGTTAAATGTGGATGGAAAAGTGGCACACAAACGAGAAAACTAACAGGCTTCTGATTCCATCTGTTTCTTGGGCTGCAAGTTCAAACCTGCATGACAAAATTGGGATTCCTAACCTTGTACTTAGGACCCAAGCAAAAATTGCTGGACTGAGAAGGGACTGGATTGCTGTTGTTAACATACAGTACCAGTGATCATTGTGCCTCGGTCGATTAGCAGCTTAAGTTCAGAAATAGGAAGCAAGCTTTGGCAGCCAGTTTTGAAACTGTGGATTGATGTGACTGCAATTTTCCATTTCCTCATTTGGTTTTCTTGAAAAGTCATAGTACTTGCTTTCCTAAGAAGAATGTGTCATGGGTGTGGATTTATCAGCATTTTTAAAAGCTATGGACATGTATATTCTCTGAGGTCCATCAATTATGAGGACATGTATGAGCTGTATAAACATTGACATGTGGTTTTGGGGTCTCCCTCCGTGATGTGCTATCTCCATCCTGCCCACACGCACTTAGTCTGACACAAAGAGAATCCTCTGTGACCCACAACACTGCAGGAGTGGTTAACCTTTCTCTGGCCTATATATGCAGAGATTATCCATCTGCCCAGGAGAGGGAGGGGGGAACGGCACATAGGTTTTAGGGGGATGCTTGAAGGAGTTAGTACTGTTGCAGCTGAAGATACTGGTTGTTCAGCCAAAGATCTCCAAGAAATAAGCAGCAGAAATAGGATACTTTATGAAAATATCACCTCTGGTTCTCCAGCCACATGCAATAGATTATACCTAGGAAAAAAAGCAATAGCAGAAGTGCATACATATGTGTGTGTGTGTGTACATATATATGTATATATGCATATATAAACCTTTCATTAGTGCAAATAAGCTGTGATTAGGACATATAAGTTGAAGCAAACTCCTGCGTATCTACTTTGTTCAAAAAAAATCTGAAATACTTCTTTTATCCTCCTTCCTTCTCCTCCTTTTTCCAGTCATATGGATTTGCCAGTTCACTGCATCGTTGCATGTATATAACACAGCATTTCTTCAGCAGCTGTCGCTATCTAATAGTGCCATAGTACATCTTGTGTGCTGAGTTCCAGGCCACAATGTGATGGAAAACAGCTTACGCTGAAAGAAAAAAAGACCCTCTCTTGACATCCAGTTGGACACTCGTGGACTTTTGGGAAGTCTAGCAGCACTCTCAGATATTGCCACTGTTCCAGCTCTGTGTCAGTGCTGCTAATTCATCATCCGTGCTTGAGATTTAGCAACATACAGTCTAGGGTACATTTGGCAAGGAAATACTGCTTTCTTTCTTTGCTAACCTGTGATGCACAAGTCAGCTACTGGGATGTAGTTGGGAATCTGACTTGCTAAGAGCATGAAAAAGCTGGATGAAGATAAGATAAGTGCATCTCCGAACAAAAGTTGTGTTCAGTTTTTGGAAATTTCACTGCTTTCAGTCTGGCCGTAAGAATATATCCTCTACAGGATTACAGCTCAGATTCCAAAACTTTAATTCATGTGTCATCTTCTTCCCTGGCCAAAAGAAAAAGAATCTGGAAGAACTGCCCTGAAGCAACGTTGTCTGGAAGGGGTGGAGAAGTGTTCAGGCTATCTTCTGGTCTGTGGCTATTCCTGCTGCCTTCCTTGCTGGGCGCCCCACAGACAAGGCCAGGCGCTGGGGAATCGCTTGGTGTATCCTCATCCATCACTAGATGCCTGCCCACCCACCATACGACCAAACGCCGGATTGCCTCTGGTTGTGTGAGAGCGCATGTGGGTGTCTGGTCAAAAGAGCATCTCACGCTTTCCCTCCTGTGGTTAGAAAGGGCTTGAATCTGGTGATGGTGTGGCTGCCTACAGCCCTGGTGCGCGCCGATGAGGTTGTACTGCTGCCCCGGCTGGACGCCCCTATCCTGCATCCAATGCAGATGTTCAGGCTGTGGTGCTTTTTCAGAAATTTGGCAGGTGTGACTTTCGGCTCATGTTTATCATTTGGCAGTCACCAGAACAGGAAGAAGGGTTAGTTTTTTTCTTTCTTCCTTTTTTTCTTATGAACATTATGACATGGTAGCTTGAATTATCGAAGTGTCTTATAGCATGCTGCATATGGTGGTTTAATGATGTAACATCCCTTCATAGAAAAGAAAACACATACCTGGTAGCTAGGGTGAACTCGATCAGATAGCACCAGATCACAAACTGATGTTGCTAGTTCCTCTCATGTGATCCTGTTGATGATATTTTGCAAAACCAAAAGCAACTAGGAAATATTTCTTCTTATAGTCAGTCATTAACAGAGAAAGCGCAATCATACAGTCCTAAGATTATCCAGCAATAGAAGGAACATCCTAATCCCAGACAGAAGAGACAGGATGTCCATTAGGAATGGTAGCCAGTGATCAATAGTCTAATTTAGCATAGAAAGGTTTTATTGCTTTGGGAGCTGGAACGAGAAGAGAGGCAGGTATTGGAATATCTTTAGTTCTAGCCCTGCCTCTGTTGCTGATTTACCCTAAAGAAACACCGGCTGACTCCACTGCTTTTCTGCAGCCACAGGAGCAAGCAATAATTTTAAAATAGCAGAGCACTATGTATTTTGAATGTGCATTTGATTATGTATAGGGCAGTGCAAAGGAAGAAAATCCATTTCATGCGCAATGTCAAGAAACTGTCATTTGTTTTCATTTCATTTAGGATCAAACGCAGCAAATTTCTGAACCCTCAACAAAGAAAATAATTATAAAAATATTTTTTCAGGCATTTGATGCACTTTTAAATTTGCATAGTTTTTTGGTAATAAAAAATAAAAATAAATAAAACTCCAAAGCAGAACTTTGAAAACTTTATGCTCTACAAATGCGCAAATAGCTTCTCCAGGATATTACTAAAGTTTTCAGGACTCCCCTCTCCCCCTGTTCTCCTCGCATGTTTCTCCAAAATGAAATTTCGAAGTGTGAGTTGGCGAAGTGCATCATCTTCAGTGGAGCTTTGCTTCCAAAGGCTTTCCTCACTGGGTCAAGTGGTAAAAGTTGTTATTACGTAGAGTAGCTAATTAAGAGTGAGTATTACCAGTAAAAACTTTCTGTGCTGGGATTTATATAAGGGTCAGGTAATCGGATGAGGAGGAAGCAGCAGGTGGAGTGCCAGGCCACCGCGGCTCTCGGCGCTGCTCGGCCTCCTCCTCGCGCCCCCCGTTTAAAGCTCGGGGACGGCATGCCTAACATAATGCAGGGAAAGCGATAAAACGGTGGTAGCAAAGTCTAATAGATTTTCAAGGAGATTGAGCAGGAGCCACTGAAGGTAGCAGTGAGGCATAGAAAGCAAAAGTACAGCAGGCCTCATTTAATTATCTTTTTCACACTGCATTAATCATCACAAAAACAGGATTATGCCTATTTTTACATCGGTGTTGGAGGGTAATACAAATGTCATTTTGTGCACTGTCTGTCATTAGCAACTGTTCAATTAAAGGTTTGAAGAGCAACATAATGGAGGTAGGCTGCTCCCTTGACCTATTTTTCACCACCAGCTTCTTCCCCTTTGACCTCTGAATCTGATTCCCCTTATCAAATTATCAGCTGATTTCCTCTGACTGTTCTCGTTTTTGCCCGCTCCCACAGCCACCCCGGTATTTGTTGTTCCCGTGACCTCTCTCTTCGGCTGTCTTATTTTATGTGCTGGTTTGACAGTCAGTCATTTTCTCCTCCTGAAGCACCCGTAACTCTTTGCTCTTCAGTAGTCTTCCCGCTTCTCCGGCTGCTCTTGCGGCGGCTCTGCCGGTGCCGGCGCTGCCCCGGGGCTCCTTCTCGGTCCCTGCCCCAGGGCTCTCCTCAGAGCCTCACCCCAGCTCTGCCTCCTCAGCGGGCCATGTCCCGAGCCTCTGGCTCGGCCCCTCTTACCCCTTCTGCCCTTTAAGGCCTGTGCAGCTTGGCGGTTTAGAAGGTATCTAATAGAAGCAGTTTTGCTGTGGCCTCGGCCCAGTTGTGGCCATCGTCTGATTTTTCAAAAAGAGACGCACGAGAAATGCAGCTAGCTCTATGCTTAGTGTATGTTTTAATATTGTGGGATCCCTTCTGACACTCATAAGAGCAGTAAATGAATTCATGAGGTTAAATGTGCCTGTTCCTGTGCTTACACATTTATTCTTCATACAATCAGGGAGGTAATAGGTTCTGTATTAAATTTTTCTGTAGCAGTTGTCTCAGTGATGACTCAGGTTGACTGCTGCAGAAGAACATGCAGTTTTTATTTTTCTTAAAAAAGACTGACCTTGCATCCTACTGGGAATTCCTTTGGTCTGAATTTATGGGAGGGGGCTCAAAAAAGGAGTGCATTGATGTCTTCCTAGGTGGAATTATCCTAATCTTTATGACTCCTTATACTCCTGTACCCAGCACAAAACCTGACATATCACCCACCTGTTCCCAGCATGTGCCTTGGATTGTTGTGTTTTCATCTCTGGCGTGGAGGCATGGTGGTGTATGTATTGCAAAGTCAAGCGAAATTCTGGATTGGTACATAAGATGCTGTGTTTTCCAGGGGGGGTGAGATAGTAGGACCTAAGTCTGAAATCCAGACTAGGAAGATTTCCAGTGACTTCGGGATATGAAATGAATCAGACCAGTTACAGCCCAGATTTCATTGGAATGAGCAGGAGTATATCTTCTCACATTAGCATCCCCTCGGCCGTGATCAGTCTTTATAACCCATACCTCTGCTTGAACGATGAACGATCGACTGCATCTGTTTCTACTTTACTAATTTGATCTACCTAGGAAAACTACTCTTGCAGGAACTTTAAAGATGAAGAATAGCACCAATTATATTCTCCAATGCAATTGATCTCTATGCACCTATTTGCAGATCTCTGATTCAACTCCGACTGCAGACCCCATAACAAGGGGGTTTATGATGTTCTGAAAGCTTCTTTCCAAGGACTGTGCGTAAACGGTACAAAGCCAAATGTATAGGTAAATACTCCTGAACTGTTGGTAAGAATAAGTAAGATTAAATATAGGCAGATTCAAAAGCGTACCTATCTGTGCAACCGTAGGCAAACAAGCCTACAAAAACTCTTTTTGGTTTTTGTCTTTTCCATTTTTGTGTGTCACCATGTGTAACCTTGTTTCCATTGGGGACTGAAAGGAAATCTGCTCCTCTGCTATTGCACCCACAACAGGGGAATTAGGAAGTAGCTGAGATCTTTGACAGGAAAAAAAACTGTCTTCATACAATTTTTATTAATACAGTGTAGAAGACAGCACACTTTAAAATCAACCGAATGAGATGATAGTTTTTCATACCATTGATAAGTCACCCCTTAAACTCACTGACATTTTAGGATAGTTTTAGTTGGGGGTATTTGTATGGGTTAGAATTACACAATAAAGCTTAGAATTCAAGATTTTGAAAAGGAAATAAACCTCGCTGCTTCATTCAGCAGCACAGTATCTAGTTAGGTTCTGAAGAAATGCCTGTATGAGTAGGTTATTCCATAAACTCAGTGCAGTAGATATTTTTTACTTACCTCCAAAGAAGGGTGGGAGGATATAGTAACTGATGAAGACAGGATACCAGACAAGATGGAGCATTGGCTTGATTCCATATGATAATTTCAACATAATTGTTTTGCCTTTAGGCTGCTGTATCTGATTAGACCAGTCTCAAGCTGATCCAAGGTTAGGAGAATGCAAAACCACCGTAGTGTTGTGCTGAACACAATGCAGCCAGACCAAATAATCTGGGTCAGTAATACATGCAGATATACAGATACAGGCACACATGCAGTTTTGCATGAGGAACATAACATACGGTAGCTCCAAATTTGGGAGGAGAATGAGTAATTTGCTGAGATAAAAATTGTGGCCTTAATAGTAGACTGTCTAATGATATAAATAAATATAGAAGTCCACTTCAGAACAGCGTTCTTTTAATACTAATTGGATGCAAAAATCTTATCACATTAGTAACCTTCATACCTTTATAATAAGTCTTTTATTGTATTAGCCAGCTTGGTTTTCACTAATATGATACGAAAGACTTGCTAATATATTAGGAAAGTCACTAACACTATTAATTTACTAGATAAATTACTTCTCTATCTTGGAACTTTAAATGAAATGGAATTCACTAATCCTAATTGGTTTGCCTTCTACCGGAATTATTTCCCATTAGTTCAGCATGTTTTCTTTTTTCATACTTGAACAGAAGAGATTTCTTAAACTCAAAGCCTTGGGGTACAGTATATGGGTTTATTAATTATCAGGTATTCATTCAAGGGGGTTAATTAAGCAATAACTTCCCATTGACTGGAATATACAAAGGAATAAAAGGCTTGACTTGTCCTGCTGATTAAAGTGCTGAGGCCATTGTGTCATCGTTTTGTTCCATTTGGTTGGGGGGGAATAATGATTTTCCCACTATTTATCATAATTGGCTGAGAGCTTGGAGACCCCATTCGCTGTATACAGGAACTTTGTTGGTTTGTTGATTTTTGTCCTTTTTTCCCCTGTCGCTGCTTGGTGGCAGGTGCTGTGACCTCCCCTCGTGGCTGCGGACCTTGCCGCTCTTATCCACGTTTTGTCACCTGCAGACTTGAGCACTGCAATGCAGGGAAGGAAGTTAAATCCACTGGGAACCAAAAAGCTGGTGCTGACTGGGAGCAGCCTGCTGAGTAAGCAGGGTGTCATGCTGTACGCACATGACACCAATGCTGAGGAATCGGTACTTGGCTGCTTCTTGGCTTCCAGGCAGAGTTTATGGTGTTGGCTTTGATATTTGGGTCTAATTCAAACCTCTTTGGAATCAGTGGAAGGACTTGCCGTGTACTGCAATTATTTTGGATCGGGCCCAAAGATCTCTGCATAGCTTGTCTATCCGAGAGACACCCTCTCTTCTCGGGGGATATTGCCTCATCTTTTGAGAGGAGCAGCATGTGAGCTAGCACGTCGTTTCTGGGGAGGAGAGAGAGGGCTGCTCTCAAGTGAGGACCTGAGACTCTTGTGAGGGCTGCTTCTCTCTACAGCTTGTCCTGCAGTGACTTGAAGCTGTTGGCATGTAGGGCATACCTTGAGAAGTGGATCCTTTGAGGGCATTAATTAGTGTATTAGAATAGGTGGAAGGGGTGAGGAAAGAGCTTCCTTAGGCCCAGCTGAGCTCCATTTCCTGTAACAGCCTCCCTGGGGCTGCGGCACTCTGCTTTAACTAGAGCAGCCTCCGAACATCTCGGGATTACGCTGAGGGATGGGGCTTAGCTCCGGATTTAGCTGACCCAAGCTCTGGGAGCGCAAAGGCTGCCATTGCCCAGGCCTCCCACATACCCCGGGTTGCACTTTGCATGTCTCCAGCCACTGCCAGCTCTCTGCTGTCCGGGCTCTGGAATCCATTTACAAAAGCAGCTTGTGGTTGGGTCTGTTTGTTGGTAAATGCATATTAAACGCGAGCTGGAGCTGGCCGGCTGGTTGAAACTGCTGCTTGCAATCAGCCGTGCATCACTGAGTCAGCACATCCCAAAGCCTTAGCACATCTCTGCCCAAGGGAAGCAGGGCTCGGCTCGCGCCGCACCCACGGAGGTGGGGCCGCCGGGTACCCGGGAGGACCAAGTCATCCCCGGCAGACGAGGCACAAGGAGGTGGAGCCGCGCGCTGGAAAAAGTGTGGTGATACTAGAGCGACTGCTGAGTTTATTCGCGAACAAGCGTTAGCATGCTTTTCTCATTTGATTGTTTTGGTGATTGTGGTAAAGTGCAGATGTTATGCAATGGGAGGACTGGTAGCGCTGGCCACTGCCAACTCTAGTGCCAGGAATCGTTTATTCGCTTCCCAGCAATGAGCTCTGTCAGCACATGCTTCACCTCCTGCTACCATCGTAGGCACCACCGCCAAGCCAAACCTTGTCGTGGGTAAGACACCCCGTCCGTGCAGTGAGGACCACGGCAGCCCTCTGGAAGAAGGGCTTCTTGACCCTTTGAAACCACATTGCTGTGTCCACTCCATCTTCTTTTAGATCCTGCAGACTAGCTCTTTGGCTCATCCAGAAAAGCTGAAATTCCAGCATCGCTTTACCAAGAGGAACATTTTGGTAAAACGAAAAGATTTCAAAATCTCAACAAGAAAGGCTGTAAGATTGCCTTGAGTGTTTGAAATAATGTATATATGCATATATCTAGGTATACCTGTATAACTGCACGAGCCAAATGACTTGCTTTGGCTTGCTTATCATTCTAAGACATAAAACAGGTAATCTAGCTTTATTTGACACCTATGATAATCATCCTAGAAAATGAGAGGCCCTGTAATGGAGGTCTATAAACAGGTCTTGCAGGTCATTCACACAAGTTTGCTCTGAAAGCCAGGGCTCTGTGGAAACATGGCTATAAACACTGTTTTGGATCAAAAGCTTCTCCACTGACAGAAAAGATGAAAACTAAAGCTGCACAAAACTGAATAAGTCTCAGAAAATGATTCACCCTCTTAATTAATTTTCCATTTTGGTTCATGGAATGCCCTGAGGTGGCTGCAGTGGGCTCAAATTTCGTCTTTCTGGGAAAAGTTCACCTTTGCACAAAGACTGGGAAACGCTCCTCTCCTACCCTCCACACACTGAACAGCCCAGGGAGAACCCTTAAAGGAAAATATTCCTTTACCCAAATCATTCTGAATCACATTAATTTCTTAAGGCACAGTCAGATGTGGCTCAGAGGCTTTTTTAATTGCCTCCACACTGGGATGCTGGGAAGCCTGTCCCCTTTCTTGGTTAAGCAACGTCCCATTCACATCCCATAGGATGTATCCCCAAGTGCGTCACTGCAGTTTTGTGTCACGACAGCGGCTGGTAGGAGTAATTGTACGTGCGAGCAGTCCCTCTTGCAAAGGGTGCAGCTGGCTGTTCTCAGGGTTTGGTTACTGGTTGTCTTCGTGCTAGGACTCTTCGCTCCCTGGGTGAATCAAGCACTCATAAAATAAGCCAGTGCCAGTGAGCAGAGTCAGGCATGCATTCCCCAAACTTGCCAGATGAAAATGCCTGTGGCCTGCCGTCCTGTACCAGGACAGCTGAAGCAAACGCATGCTGCAACGTCAGTGTTCACAGTGTTTCATGTGAACGTTGTGTGGTCGTTCAAGCTCAGTAGAAACAGTTTGCTTGCTTTCTTTAGAGTAGTGAATTGAGGGCTCAGCTCCAGCCATTTCCTTCCCCAATTAACATCTACATCCTTAAGTACAGTTTTCCCATCAAAGTCCTTGGCTCTGATCAGGAGACAGGACTAAAGGAGTGGAAAGAGTCCCCATGTCCTGCCCCAGGCCATTCTAGGGAGGGGATGAGCAATGCTGCACCTTATCTCTCTCGCTCACCCCTACGATGTGCTTGGAGAAATGACTAAGCTCGGGAGAGGATCTGGAGCGATACTGGGTAGGTGTGTAGGAGGTTGCCAGTGGAGTTGTTCTAACTTACAATAGGAGTCACCTTGACCCAGCATTTAGCTGGCATGAAAGAAGCATAAAACTAAATTTCTTCTTTCCATTCCTGCCCCAGAAACTGCACAGCATAAAACGTATCACTTTCTTATTTTCAAACAGCATTTCTATATGCATTATTAATGTAAATAAAACCCAAACCTTCAATTTATCTCTCCCTGGACACTCTCACTTAGAAATGTGTGTTATATCATTGTCTGTTTAGTGATGGTGTTAAGTTCTAGCTGGAAAAGGCAGGTGTGGTGTTGGGAACTGCATCTTAGTTTTTTCAGAACAGCAGTTTTTAAGGATTTCCCCTGCGCTGGGTGTAGGGGATTAGTGGTGTAAAGGTGAAAGAAAAGGGGATGGTCCATTTTACTCTATCCCATCAGGTGGGAGCTATGATTTGGCTGCTTTTGGCATTGTGCCTGCATTAATCAGTGACTTGTCTGTTTTCCCCCTTCCAGTATTTTCCTGATAAATATCAGTTTAAAAACCAAACCTGTAGTCCATTAATAAATCATGGTTATTTTGTTCTATCAAGATTTCATCTGGCTCAGCCTTAAATTTCCCCAGCCCTGAGGAACACTTAGATTAGAGTGCTCCTTACGGTGTCAGAGATAGAAGAAGGTTTATGTAGCTGGTTTTTAGCAAACCATCAGAAGCTTTAGGATTTCACTTTACTCCCAAGAAAAGATGCCAGTAGAAGAATATGTTCTCCTAGTCACATTGGCTGAAAAATTACTGACACCACTAACAAGCCAGGTAGAGACTGGAGTTTTGGCCCAGTAAGATTTTAAAGTTCAGGTTCTCATCAAGGCCCTTTGAAGTCAATGGAGATATTTCCATCGATTTCAAAGGGCTTTTGAGGCATATCATATATCCAAGAGGGTAAAATCTCACTAGCTGTTGGAAACCTGAGTTAGGTGGACTTTGGGCAGCACACCACTGTGAAAGGAAAAGGGGACATCAACTTCTCTTTCCCTCTTAGAAAGAGAGAAGGTGCAGGATATGCATCTGTTGGCTTATCTGTAATGTGCTGTGATCCCAGAGCAGCCATAGCCCACTGCCAGGAGCTTCTGGTGACCCAGCCAAGGAGCTTCAGGGTCACCCAGCCAAGCCTTGCCCCACACATGGTCTCGCTGGCATGGTCTCTGCACAGCACTGCTGCAGTGGAACAGCTGGGAGTCATGGACACTTTGGGACCCATCACGATCTCTGCAATACGGCGGGGAAGGCCACAGCTTCTTGGGACTTTGTCTCTCCCTTGCCATGTAGGAAAAATAACTCGTTTGTGAAAGGCTCAGGGATGGGAGCCAACTAGCTTTAGCATGGGCACCTTCTGGAGGCCTACACCTTCAGGCAAGAATTAGACAAGATGGTTGAGTTTAAACTGGAAGAATTGCTCCGGAAATATTCTGTGGTGGAGCACGAAATTTCATTTCTAATGTCTAGCACCTGCATTCAAGTGCGCTTGGGAGAAGCCGGCTGTTTAACTCTGTGTACTGTCAGTGAAGGCCAGGATTTCAACTCCAGTAATTAGCAGCTAACGTCAGGACTTGAGTGTGCCAGGCAGCAAAGGGGTCCCTTCTCTAAACATCTGCCCCCAGCTCCCCACTAGGAGGAGAAAAATATGAGCACAGGGAATTAAAGTGACAGCACCCGCGATCTGGCATATGTCACTGCCTCCGAGGCTGATTTAACTGGGCAGCAGGTAGAAAAGACAAATATTCACTAGAGGAGCTGGAGAAAACGGAGGCGAGGCAGAATGAGATAAAACCTATTAGAGGGAGTGTTTTACAGTGCAATTCCTCGGGGGGCTGGGAGGGAAGGAGAAAGCTCACCATAAATGGAAAAAGGCTGGAACTATAATTAATTCACCTTGTCCAAGCGTTTTACCACATTTCTACCGTATTTCCATGCAAGAGAAAAAAATACACCAAAACTCACATGTTCAGTAATTTTAAAGTACAACAGATAACTGTCTCACAGCAGATTAGTGGGGTAGTATATTTGCTCTATATATGTAAGGGCTTTGATGCTCTTGGACTTAAGCTTCAGATGAACTAATCAGCCTCGACTGAAAGGGCATTTATTGGAAAGGCAGTATGAGAAAAGATGCTGCTGCTGTCTGAGCTGCCTGACTCCTGCAAATTAACCATGTACAGGAGAGATTTTGTGGGAAATCTATAGGCACCAGGCTAAGCTCTGCTGCCTGTGCTTAGCCGAATCAGTACCAGCGGCTGTAAAGGCAGCTCCCCTCCCAGAGCTGCTGCTGGTCGTTCAAAGTCAGTCTGGGATGTGACAAGCCAGATCCTCTCTGGCTCGTACCGTGCCAAAAAGAGGCTGGGAAATCAGAATATATTTAGCATTTCTAGCACACACTACAGTAGAGTCCAGCTTGCATACCTGGGTGGGTTCTGCAAACATAAGCCTGTACAAAATGCAATTTTTGCCTCTCACAGCAGTATCAGGGATGGAGGAGACACACAAAGATTTGATCGATCTCAAACCAGAATTTATATAATCACTTTTGTTGTTTAGAACTGAAGCAGATAAAAATGACCGGATTCCACTGAAGGTTTAAGACTTTTCCCCAAGTTTCAGGGGCTGGACTCTGATATGAAAACAAGGCTAAATATTATACTTCTCCCTTTATTGTGTTGTCTATACAGAAAGAAGAATTATATGGAAAGAAGCAAAGTATATATACTTCTGCAGCCTAACAGCTGGTTTCAGCACTGCATACTTTAAGCAGAACTCAATAAAATGCATTTGCAAACATAATTACAGATGCAGCTATGTTCTTTAATAATGGATTATATAAAGCGTGTTATGAAATGCATTCATATCAAGTTCTTGGCAAATTATACTACCTACTGTACTACCTATACGTAACCAAGTATTATAAAACCAATTATGGGTATATAGGAATTACCGACACAATGCATGTACCCCTTAAAAAACATACCGTTTCAGATGGTGGTGAAACATGTTGTCGCGGATGGCGGAGGTAGGCAGAGCATGCTGGAGGCAGCAGCATGGGAGGGGAAGCCATCGTCAAGGAAGGCATTGTGCAAACGCGGCTCAGCGCCTACTGGCTGGCTGATGGCTCAAGGCCTCCTGGTTGATCCAGCTGCCCTTCTGTGCCACAGTATTTTGTCCTGTTTTGTAGTCCTGTAAATTCCCATGCAAGCATATAATACTTAGCTTAGTAATGAATGCAAAATAATAAAGACCACAGCCCCGAATTCATAGCAAGCATTTATTGTGTTGCTTCAATTTGTTGGATTTCCACATGAAGGCTTTATCCAAA
Organism: Apteryx rowi; assembly: GCF_003343035.1. Classification (NCBI taxonomy): domain Eukaryota; kingdom Metazoa; phylum Chordata; class Aves; order Apterygiformes; family Apterygidae; genus Apteryx; species Apteryx rowi. The sequence continues at coordinate 9,731,747 of NW_020447196.1, read as the reverse complement.
GCCTCTTCAGTTGAGTGGAAAGTTACTGTTGAATTGGACAGTCTCTGGATAAAGTCTTGTTTTAATTTTGTCAGATTATTTCTTTAGGGCAGAAGGGATGTTATTCTGAGTTATTAAGTTGTGAATGTTGCTGTGTCATGAGCAAAACAAAATGGATTTCTCATTCTACTTCCTCATCACTAAAAATAACCTCTAGTAAAAGATAAGCAGAACCAGTACAGATGATAAAAAAGGAAGCCCCTTCCCTTTTCTCCCTGCAGTGAACCTTTACCCAAACTCTCTTTTTTGTATGGTTCCTGTTGTTGTGCAGTTTTGTACCTCTGCATTTCTGAGTTCTGCCTAGGACTGAAAGAATAGTCACAGCCACACGAGTTACTGTCATCGTGCTTCTTAGCTATTCAGAAATTGAGCTCCAAAAATCTTGTCCGGTCCAGTTGTATTTACACAAGATGTTTAGGTAGTTTAAGAAAGCAAATAGTGCATGTGGCTAATCAATCTGTAACCTGCATGCCCAACTTCAGCATGCAGCTGTAGAAATGTATCTCTCCATATATCAGATACAAATTTTTGAGAAAGAAGTTCACCTTGCAACATGCGCGAAGTCCAGCTCTGTGGCTCAGGAGACCTGAGTGCAATTGCTGAGAGGCCCTTTCAACCTCTTTTCCTGCATATTTTTCCTGTGAAAGCCAAATGGGAGAGTATGGGATATAACCACTATTACGCAGACCTGAGATTGGGATGCAGCCGGGATATGCGCTTAAACACAGGAACTTAGATTTATTTCTATAGAAGTAGCTACATGGATAATTTGCAGGTACATTATTTCTTTTCTCCAAGGACCTCAAAGCACTTCACACATTGTTGAGGCTCCAAACACGCTTGCACTTGGGTAAACTTGATCTTAGAGAGGTTAAGTGATTTACTCAAGGTTGCCCAGTAAAGAGAGGTAGAGGTAGGAAGTGAAAGAGGATCATGACTGCCAATGACATCCTTTAACCTTCGGAGGTGCTACTGTGTGTAAATAAAGGCCTGACCCTGCCAGACTTACTCATGTGAGCAGCGTCTTGGAAATTCATGGAATGACTTGCATGAGAAGAGGGCTGCAGTCCTGGCCTCTCTAGGCCTTTCTCGGTGAAGTGTTTCGCATTTCCCAAGAGGTCCTGTTTGGCTTCACCTCATGGTGAACTGTCTTCTAGCAACAACAACAGCAACAGAAATCTCAATTCCATTTTTTTTCCTGTAGCACAATAAAAGTCAAGATCCAGGGCGAGAGCTCACTCTGTCTGGGTGGGCACTAAGCCACCAGGTCCTGAAGACACTTGGCGTCTCTTGGAAATGGGCTCTGAGCTCAGTGCTTTTCTCCTGCACAAGGAAAGAAGGGATTTTATGTCACAGTATAGACCTAGGGATTTCTCAGCTGGTAAAAACCATAGTCCGGATTGCTGTTCAAAAAAAGTTTGGCTCTACCCCAACTTCAGCAGTCACAAAGACTAATATATAAGAAAGACCACATTAAAAATCTAATGTAAAAATATGTCTTTAATAAAAAGGAAGGGAGGATTCCAAAATCCTTTCTTATTTCTCTGCAGAAAAAAAGAGTTTCTAGCTGCAAGCCACTTTTTGTGAATTTAAGCCTCTGTGCTTCTTATTCCATGTCTTTAGCAGATTTGAAATAAAGGGACTGAAGATGAGAGAATGACATAGATGGTAAATTATGTAAGTTATATAAACGCACAGCAGTAACAAGCAGATTTCAAAGCTAATGCACACGGTAGCAATTTCTCCCATAAGAAAGAAATGAGGGAACCTACAGGGTCTGAGGAGAAACGAGCTGACTGTGCCCTACCAACAGCTCTGGGGTGCAGAGACATGAAACTGCCCCATGCAGTGAAAGTGGAAGCGGCTCCGAAACCTGCAAAAGCAACAACTCCCCAGAGCGCCAACTGCAGCGATAAGGGGAGAGGGGGAGCATTAACTGCGAGCGAGGATAGTTTGCGGAGGAGGGGGAAAAAAAAAGAAAGAAAGGAAAAAAAAAAAAGGAACCTTTAACTCTGGAGTTTTTAAAAATGCCCTTGTTTGTTTTCTTGGCAGAGGAGCGAAGCATTTGGCACCCATCCTTGGACAGTGGCCTGGCTGCAAAAATGCCGGGGTTGGCCCTCGGCGCTGTTGCTACGCGGCCGGCCCAATAGCCGGCCGGGGCCCTCCAAACCCCACCCCGCGCCCGGCCGAGCCAGGCTCCAGCCCGCCCCTATTAAAAGCCTCTCTTCTCCCACTTGCTAATAATAATAATTTTTTAAAAAGCCCGAGAAGTGCCGAGTTTATGCAAGCAAGCCCCCGGCGGCTCCGGCCAAGAGCTGGGCAGAGCGGAGCGGGAGAGCAGCAGCTCCCCGCGCCGAGCCCGAGCCCGAGCCCGAGGCCGGCGGCAGCGGCTGCTGCAGATCCTTATCCTGCCCGACTTGTTCTGGGCTCTCGCGCTCTGTTTGCACGGCCTAAAGGTATAGGGCAGAACTGAAGGGGGGGTTTCCTTCCCCCCACCACCTCCTTTTTTCCTTTTTAATAACTTTATCAACTTCGAACGCCGGAATGATTTGTGCGTTTCATTCTCTCCCTGCGCTTTTGCTCTCGGTTAGAGTTTGGATGATTTCCATTTCCCAGTTAAAAAACCCTTTCCCCCCCGCCCCGCCGGTTGTTTGCGGTTTCGCATGAAAGGGCATTGTTAACTCTTTCGCCGGCCCTTTGGAAAGGGCTTTCGCGGCTGAGCCGTTCCCGGCGTTTCCGGAGGAGCAAGCTCAAGCGCGGGCTTTCGGGAATGCCCGCGGGGAGGAAGAGCAGCGATGGGAGAGGTTCGCCCTGGCGCTGCCGCTCTGCACGTGCAAGAGCCCTCGCTGCGGCGGCCTGCCGAGGCTCCGCGAGGCCTTTCCGAGGCCCTGCCCCATCGCGCGGCCCGGGAGCGGGGAGGAGGGCGTCCTCGGGGGCGCCGCTGCCCAGAGCCCGGCGTTCGCCTGCGGAATGGGTCAATCCGTGCCGTTTTGCTGCCTAGCTACAAAGCAGACTGCGTGCAGGCAAAAGCGCGCTTTTCCACCATCCTAAAACGCGGGAAATGTTCCCTGCTTACCTTCTCTCAGATAGCGGCGGGGAAAAGGGCAGAGACCTGCCCGTCCTCCGTCCTCCCCATCCCTGGCCGCGACGGCTCGGCGCCGCCCCGTGAGGCTGCTAGGGTTTTCCTCCCTCTTTTCTTCCCCATCTCCTCATCCACCTGGCTTTTTCAACTCGTTTTTGTGCTTTCTCAGCAAGATGCTGTGTACAGATCATTCGCGGGCTTGTTTATGCGTGTATTTATTTATGGCTCGTCCCCTTTCTCCTAGATTTCAATAGCTAAAGATGGCCTTCCCGCACCTTTCAGGGAACGGCTTGCGAGCACGTGGTTTCACGCTTGCTGCGAGGGAAACAGCAGGTCCTTGACGTACCGGAGAGACACGTAAAGCATATAAAGACCTGGTGAAACTTTCACGAGAAGTTGTGAAAACTTGTTGGTTTAATAGAGGATTACTTTTCCCTTTTGTCTGTAGGTCTGAGAGATTAGGAGCTGTCATTTAAACCCTTTTTTCCCTTTCATCACCAGTTGCAACTGCAAAAAGTGGGTATGTTCTCACTCCCGTGGGGAGGGTGCCCTGTGTACACATCTGTACGCGTGCACGCTTTCCCAGCTGAAGTCCTTGAGCTTTGAGTGAATGCTAGAAACAAAGATGACTTAAATACTTGGCAGCAGCTAAGATAAGTTATCTTTTTCTTTTAAAAAATAACATGTTATGCAAGCAGGTTTTATTACATTTATGGGTATTTATTATTTCCTTCTGTAGATGATAAAAAATTCTTGTTGGAACCAGTAGGAATGTAAATTTAAAAATCTCGTGATATACATGAATTAAATGACAACATTTCTCGTAAAGGTTCTGAAAACACAGAAAAAAACCCTTCCTATATTTGCACATCCTGTGGTAATTAGCACATGAATATTTTCCATTTTTAGCCTTTGAAAAAAATACTTTTAAAGTGGTTAAAACAAGTGCATGTTTTTCCAGCATCCTCCACAGCCTTTTTGTACGATTGCTGTTCTTAAATATTTGCATGCGCATTCATACATATGTGTGTTGTACCTGTTAGTTCAGTTTGAGAAGGAGAAATGGAGAAAACTAAAATATGTATTTTAACCACTACAAGATTCCCTGCAAATAGGCTTTTTTTTACTGCCGTGGAAAAGCAGCAGCTCTGAGGAAGAACACAGCATGTAATTCTGCATACATCACAGCCCATCCTTACTGCTCTTACCACATCAGCTGAATGGAGAATTAGAAAAACTGTGTCCCTGATTCTGTAAAGATTTAAAAAAAAGAGGCTTAACTTTAGGCATACAGGTAACTTCAAAGGGAATTAAGTGAAAACTGAAGATGTGAGTAGTTCATGAGAGACAGATGCATTAGAGAGAATGATCTATACAAAACTTGATCCAGAAGCTTTGGAATTACGTTAATTGACCTTTGTGAGCTAAACAAAAGCTCATTGGAAATGATGTTCAGAAGCTAAACCCAAGTATTTTTAAAAATAAAGCTCAGTGTAACAGATATTCATGTTAGTGAGTAGCCACTGACTTGCCTACAGGTAAAGGGTGAAATCCTGGCACTGCAGCAGCAGCAGCAGGAGTATTGCCATTGATTTTCCTGAGGCCAGAATTTTGCCAAAAACACTTACTCTCCTTCTGGCTCCGAGGTTTTTTTATTAGCTCTGACACTGTTTCCTGCATCTATGCTGTCACATCGCATGGGGCGCAAAACCGTTTTAAAGTTAACAGCGGACGTGAGCTGCAGAGCACGGCTCATTGATCAAACCACTGAATGCATCGCGACAAAGTTTGATTAGATGTTTGATTCAAGCATCCTGTATAGACACATCTCTTCGTACGTTCACAATTTTGTTGGCACACCTGTTGTGGCCCGCTTTGGAAATTTTGTGCATGTAGCAAATCCTGGTCTAGCGGGGCAAACTAAGCATCGATTTTGTTTCACCCCGTCACGGCGAGCTATGTCAACTACTGCACATCACTTTGTGATCCTGCTAAAGCTGCTCTGACAAAAAGCTACCTCAGCAAGCTGTCATTTTAATGTTTTATCCATTTTCTTTCTGTGTACGTTTGCTCCACATTTCGGTGAAGCCTCATCTGGCCTGCCCACTGCCATAGGCTACGAGTCTGTAGCAAAATTCAGTCTCAAACATGTCACATATAATGAAACAGGAAAATTCCACCCAAAACATTCTGCCACCTGATTGCCCAGTTTAGCAGTGAAATTCCCTCCCGGTCAGGAAGAGGACAGGATAAGCGAGACGCTGTGGGCGATACCTGAATCGACCGGCAGGACTAGACCTCCTGCAGCCAAGAGACTCATCCCCGCTGTTGTTCGCTGCTGGATGCGGCAAAGCATCCCGTGCAGCGACTGCAACGGCCAGCCCTCATCCTTCACCGCTGCAGCCAGAAGCCAGATGCCTGGGTCCATTTATCACTTTAAACTAAACTAAATAGCTGTATCGTAATACTGCAAATTAGGGGTCTTCTATATCATAATTGTAAAGTGCTTACACTTGTTTTATCTTTTAGCTCTTTGTTCACCTACCTGGTTAAGATTTTTAAGAGCTGATCTAGTTTCCATTAAAATCCAGGAGAATTCCTTTTGTTGTCAAGAGTTATACCTCGAAAAGTCAAAACTTGTGGTGTCTACCATAGCCATTTATGTCTTACAAATAGTAACAAGTCGACCTATAGATTTTTCTCCATTGATGGGGGAGTTTTATTATTATCCCCATTTTACAGGATGAAATCTCTTATTCAGTGAAGTATGTAAGCATGTGCCAGTTTCAACAGAGCTGGTGGAATCTTTCCAGGATAGACTAAGTTTGCCAAAAAGGGCAATTTGAAATGGAAAACTCCTCACAAATTCAGGTTGAATGGAATGAAGAGTTTTGTCAGAAAGAAAACCGGGGGAATTTCTTTTCCCAGGAAAGTTTAAATGTTTCATTTCAATGTTTTCAAAATAAACCATGTCATTTTGACCTTTTTTATACCAGTTACTTTCCAGAATTAATTTTTTTTTTGTTTGTTCAGGATTATTTTGAAAGTAATGTGATGAAGGCAATATTAGACTTCTCACTATGAGAGGAAATTGTCAGTGCTTTAAGTTTCATTTTGACATTTTTGAAACAGAGGGATTTTTCAGCAAGGGCTTGGGGTTTGTTGGTGGTTTAACTTTCAGTTTAAAAAATGTAAACAAAATGAAAATTTCCATTCTAGATCAATCAAAACACCCTGAGATGATCCAAAATGAAACTTTTCAGGGGGTTTTATGGCTGTCGCACCAAAACACGGCATGTTTTGGGAGCAACCCCACCTGATTCCTTCTTTCAGTTCTCAGGTCTGCCACCAGGCCAACAGAAACGCTCGCGCAGCTCCGACTCCAGCAGCATAACCGTCCTCTTGTTTTCTGTTGACTTCCGTGAAGCCACCTGTGCTCGAAGATGACCATGGGGCTTTGCATGTTGCTGAACTGAAGCCTAAGCAAACTGCAGAAAGTCAAACCGGGAGACGCCGGCCGAGCCCAGCACCGTGCTCCGGCTTGCTGGCTCTCCACTTTGGGGCCCCGAATTCAAGCCCTTTTTTCCTCTCCAGATTTGCCCCCCAAACTGTCTCCGATACGTGCCCAGCTTCTGCAGGAAGGGCAGGTGCTGGAAGAGGACTTCTTTCACGCAGGTTTTCAACACCTCTGACCCAAACCAGGAACATGCATGAGGGGGGCAGCAGAGGAAAGTCAGGGGACCTCAGAAATGCTGGGGTGACATYTGAGCGGAGATCTGGGCTAGAATTTCAGGTGGTTCTTATATTAGCCAAAAATGTGCTTCTCCCTCTTCCTTTTAATAAATGCCAAGGTGGCTTCAGTCAGTTATCAAGAGCTTGCTCATCTTTTGTTATGTCACAATGGCACCTTCAAATAATGCAAGATACGTGATAAAATAAATGCGAGTCAGAATAATTTTGCAAAGAGGACAGTAACAGATTACTCTGTTGCGAGAACAAAGGGAGCCACACAGACGAACGTTTAAAAGTATACTTCTAAAAAATATAATTACCTTTTAAATTTCAAATTGTGCGTTAAAAAGAATGATTTTAACCAGCCAAGAGAGCAGGAAACATGATCCAAAGGATGCTTACTACACACCAAAATATTTTCCACCAAACTAAGTTTTATTAACTTCACCATGTCATGTGATATGTATCTGCAGCTCACTCATACTGCCTTAATTTGTTGCTGTGTGTGACAAGTTGTAGTCTGATCTAGCCTGACACGCCATGGTATGCACAGTGCACATATATCATGATGAGACAGTTGAAAACCAAAGACAAACAGCCCCAAAGAGAGAGCAGAATAGCGTGATCCAACAGGGGCCTGCGTCCGTCAGAGAGAATATTTGACACGGCACACCTTCCACTTCCAAGTAAATAAATACTTATTGTGTGCTCCTGCTGGGAGCGAACAAGCTGATCCGATCCACAGTGCTCCCACGTACAGCTTTGTTTCTTTTCCCCTCCTGTACTAATTAATGTTCTTCTTAGCAGCATCTTTTTTGTCAATGTATAGTGAAAAACAGAGTGCCGGGACACCTACGGCGCGTAGCGGTGATAACGATGGAGATGCTTGTTGCTCTTTTTAAGCCTGCTGAACAAAGAGATGGGCCCAGCTGCTGCGCTGGTAACATGATGCTTTCACAAGGGAAGGTCTTCTGTTCCTTATTATGTTGGTAAAAGCATCAGCAATGCAAACCAAGGTCTTTGCAGGGAATAGGCAGCTCATGGGGATAATGTAGTTAAGGTATGTTGGAGTCTGCAGCCAACCATGCGCAGCTAGCTCCATTCCTTGCCAACTTTGGGTCCCCCTAAAGCAGGCACAAAACATTCCTGGCTACAAACCGAGCAGTTTCGTTGTCCTTCTGGTAGTAGGCAAGAGTTTTTCCTTATCTGGAGGTTCAGGGGGATGTTACTGCCCAGTTAAAGCAACGTTATTTACATTCAAATTACTAACAGGTTTGGCAGGAAACAGGTGACGTATTGTCATTTAGTGAATGAAGGCTTTGGTGAGTACGACAGTGAGCTAGTATTAAATGGATCTTTATAAAACACCATAACAAAAATCCATCATCTTTACTCATTCTGTCTCAGGTATCTCTGGGGTCCTAGGATCCAGAGTTTTGGGGCATATCGCAAGTCTGATTTTCACACCGAGAAAACTCATACACACTAACATAATGCAGGGGCTTTTAAACAGCTGTATTTGGGCCATAAAGGAAAGTAAAAATCAAGGTAAACATGGCAGTAATTTGTAATGAATTCTTCAGAGGTTGGTTCATGAAGACTCTGATTGTCTGACCAAGGGAAAATTGCCTTCATTTAGGTTCCTTTGGGCTCAGCGTTGTAAAAGTCTAGCTGTGAAACTGGATAATTCCAGTGATTATTCAAGTTTATCTTAAAGTGTTCTTAAAGCTGTGTCTTTAGTGCTCTACTGCCTTGCTCTGAATAATAGAAAGATGAACTGGGTAAAAGTGCTGCATCTGGTTAGTGTTTCTACAGACTGTGCAGGATGATCACTCATCCGGAAAGAAACACTTTCCACCCTACGTGAGCATCAGTGGAAATGCTGAGCATGTTCAGTGCTCATCTCTTTTTATCACAGAAAAGTGACATTCTCTATGGACCTGCTCCAAAGCCCAATCGTGGCAATGAAAGGATTCCTATTGACTCCAGTGTGACTTGGAGGGGTTCCTAAAAATGGGAACAAAGCAACAGACTTCATAAATCTTCTGATGTGGTCCTTAAAGCAAGAATTCAGACCCCATGGGGCAAAGGTTTGTGATTAGAAAGATATTTGGCCTCTCTTTCTTCCTGAACTGAGCCATTCAGGTCTTACTGAAGTTTAGTTCTTTGAGAAAAATCATATGCCAGTCAGCACAGGGGAGAGTTAGTCTGTTAAATGGTACATATGCCTTTTACTTTTCAATATGGTGTGAGTTTTGATTAAGGCAGTCAGTGACCCTGTACTCAGGACCAGAAGAAAAACAAGCAAAGCAAAGCAAGTGGAGCCACAGGACGAAAATGTGTTGCTGAGAAGTGAAACAGTCGAGGGTGTGGGGGAGAGAGGAACTGTCACAGCACTGCTGGCACTGAAGTGGCACTGAGAGGCATTAAAATGTCATAAAGCATGTGCTGGCAGTATTTCATCCTACACCTTTACCATAACACGGACTCCTTTTTTATAGGGGAGCTTCTTGGTCTGAGAGAAGAGATGCATGTCTGTGACCACGTCCCACTGTGCAGGCAGTGACAGCCAGCGCTGCTGCTCTCTGCAGTCTATTGCCCAGGTGAGACTCCCGTCCTAGACAGTGGAGCTGCAAGAAAAAGGTTGGGGGGGGGGGGAGGTTAAAGGTACAAAAGGTGCTTAGAAAACAGGAACTGAACCTCTGTCTCCCATTTGCACTGTTGACAGAAAAACCCTTTTGTTTCCTTTCCTAATGGAAATTACCTTTCCCCCTCTCCCTTCAGAACTGCCGTGTGTCCTCCATAACTTAGTGTTGTGCCCAACTGTGTTAAAACACGTGGGAAGAGAAAGTTTGCTCGCTGTACAGCTTTCTGTCACGACTCTTTCAGCATTTGACTCACAAGTGTAATTTGGCTTTATCACTCCCTAAGTGCATTGCGGATGAGTGATTTGTAAGGCGCATAATGGGAACCATCATGTTGCAGTGCGGAGCCTCTTTTCCACACTGCTCTATATATGTCATTCAACCTTTTAATTTGATTAGAGCATTAATTTGCATGATACTGTTTGTATTCTTCCACCAGAATATATATACTATGAAATGTATGATGTAAGTTAATCCAAAGCTAAGGAGGCCTATAAAAGCTAGTTCCTTAAGGAGGAAGGAAAACGAATGCAGCTCAATGGCAGGGGAGCTTGGTGAGAATCCAGAGTCCTGACTCATTGTTAGCCTCAAGAGCGTCCTGACTAGCATCAACGTGTTCTGGAAGCAATGTGATTTTCCTACCGTATTAACGAAAAATAATAAAATGTAATGCTAAAACAATAGGACGTACCAGAAAATTTCCACTGAGAAATGGTACTTCTGTAACAAGCTTGTGACAGAATGAGTTCCACCCCGTTCACATAATCCGAGCGTATGGCAAAGTTACACAACTTCCTGCCCACCGTGGAAATGTGCACAGCTCCTTTAGGTGCTTAGGCTGTTTCTTCAATACCAAACGCTTCAGAAAGCTGGGAAATAGAATATGAAATATATTTCTGTGCATGGGAGCCACCCAGTCAAGAGGGAGCATGAGGAATGTACTGTATATTTACAGAGAAGCATTTAGCCTTCATGGAAATCAAAAAAAATGCCTCAATGGCTTTCTACCCACGTCTCTCCATGACTATAATCTCAAATATATATATAATTTGGAAGTGATGGCATCCTGGAAGCTTGGCTAGCGTGAGCTCACAGTTATCTTTTGCTTGATCCTGTGAAATAAATTATATGCAGCAAATCCCAACTGCAGATAAATTCTTCTCCATCTGTTTTCCTATAAGAGGAAAAAAAATATGTAAAATTACTTTCATACAACAACTGCACAAGCAACTCATAAGCTTAAAGACGAAGAAGAAGAAAGTTAGAGTGTTTTTTGGTGTAATGCCAAAGATTTTTAAGATAAAAATTCTCTGAAAGTAACTGCAATAAACTAATGACTGGTAAGCTTAAACAATCCTCAAGTTAAGTTAAATTCAATTTTACTTAAATATTTATTAGAAGCAAAAGATAATATAAATGCAGGAAAACAGAATCTTTATTTCTTGATCATCATCTTTTTCCCACAATGTCTCTTAAGCTGAAATGAGGTCATTTGGTTTTTAGCAGCCAGTCCAAGTACAGTGCAAAATTTCAAGGCAGAACTAGAGTTCACATCTTACTAGCAAAGGGGTTAACAAAAATATAAAAGTGCATGAGAGAGAACGCACTCAATGCCTTGGGAAGTATAGGTTTACCTGTCAGGAACAAAAATGTTGGTCTGTATCCATTGCATACAGACAGACTAATCTCAGCAAGGGCTGTACACTAACAAACAGCTAAAATCCTGATGAAATACAATCAAAACTTAACAGTAAACTTCTCAAATGAGAGTTGTTTTCTTTTCCTTTTAAGGAAAATGTTGCTACATTTGAAAACAAACCAGGTAGAACCTTGCAATTATGTGAATCCATAATGTGGATACGTAAATCTGTATCTTTATAGTAAAAGTGACAGAAAGTACTTACAGAATTATAATTATAGTTTGTAGGTCACTTAAATGCCTTGCACAGACAGTTAGTAAAGAGTATATGGCCATGCTCTATGCATAATAGCCTGAATAAATAGTGAAGTTGTAGAAGTAAGTCTAACAAACAGTAAATATTATTAATGGGACATGGGGAGTGTCAGTGACAGAGCAGAACTGATCCAGTTTTTCATGTATATAGAGTGAACAAGTATTGCAAATATTGTATGTGCAGTCATGACTATATAGGGGCCTAAAAAAACCTGTTTGATAGTTTCTTCAGCCTCTCTTGAAACACAGCATGTTTATCTGTGACTTTGTAGGCAGTGGAAACTTTCTCCACTTTTATATTTGTTCTGCTTTTCAGTCCCTGTTAAATGTCTATCAGAAATGCTCTAACCAAAATCCAAAACCCCAAAATGCATAAAGGAAAAGATCCAAATGTCACATGTAACCGTGTGCAATTAGCTAATCCATCAGAGCGAAAGCAATCAAGCCGCATCCCTCCCTCTCCTCTCAGGAGACTCACGTACATCTAATAATAGCCCACCAAGAGCATTTAAAGGAAAGGGAAGAGAGGAGGAGCTGTGAGTTTTGACCTCGTTCTAGAAAACAAATTGTCTCCAAGCACTGCAGTGCAAGGATGGCAGCCACCACATAAAAGTTCAAATGAAGAATCTGAATTACACCCAAGATCAGCTGAAGCCTATTGCACCTTTTGGAGCTCATGTGAACTCTTAAAGGCTCTCACAGCCCCACTCTGCAACTTCTTCAGTTTTTCTGCTGCCCTTCAACCATACCTTCTGCATGGTTTCACAACCAGCTTGTTCTGGAGAAACCATGGGAAAATCGGATCAGGTTTACTTCTAAACCAGGCATAATCCCCTGCAGCCATGAACAACACAGAGACTGTACCAGCACCCAGGTAATCTACCCCCAGCCCCAATTCAAGTGCAAAATCCTAACTGTGTTCCTGTGGCAAGCATGTAGGGCACAGCGGCATGGAAAGCACTTGGTTGTCTGATGACAATCTTGCACCAAGGACACCGGCATTAATTTCCCTGAGTTAATTGGCGTGGCAGCCACGGAGTGAGTAATACTTTGCAGAGGTGAATATTCCCAGTGAGCTGGCTGGGACTACTCCTCTGCACAAAGCGAAATATGTGCCTGATTGCAGGATGAGGAGCTTTGTCTTTATACTGTGTGACCTTAAAATCTAACTTTCACATATTAGTATTTTATTAATGTGGTTTATTTCTGTGTATGTTTTGCTATGGATGAATGTACTGTTATGAATCTACCTGAAATTATCTTTTGCAAATGTGTTGGTTTCAGTTTGGAAGAAAGTTGTTCATATATGTAGTGCTGGGCATTTCTTTTGTTTGTTTTACTTTGTCAGAGGCTGACAGTAGATTAGCTGCAGTTTTAATGTGATCATTCTTGAAATTGCTTAATGCTTGGAGAAATGTGTGGGTGTTCTTTTTGTGCATTTTCTTTAAATAGTAAGTGAAAACGATAATGCAAGAATAAAAAATACACCGCAGGATTCTGTTCCTTTTCTGCCATTTTCATCTTTCATTCATCTAATGAGCTTATTTTTGTGCTCTGTCTTTCAGCCCCCACTCTATATTAACAAGTTCTCCCTAGATTTTATTGATTCTCCTTGCCCACAGTGGCCTCTTTTAATAATTTATTCAATATGTTTATTATTCTGAAAGTACAGACTGCTAAGAGAGGTTGTGGAATTGTCATCATTGGCTCAAGTAGACACCCATCTATTAGGGATTATTGAAGGATAAGGAAATCAATCCTTCTGTGATTCAAGGGGAGGAGGGGATGGATTAACTGACCTGGCAGAATAGTCCCCTCTAATTCAAATTATTCTGGTTTTTTTGTTCTAAATTCTTTTTGATCTCAATTTCTTAATTTTTTTTTTTAGCTAATGTTCTCTTGTGTTCATGTTCTTTGAAAGTACGAAGAATTTGCATGAACCAATTTTTATTAGTTCCCTTGAGAATGCTAAAAACTTCAATTAGGTCACTGTGAAGTCTCTTTTCCAGAGTGAAATTCCTTAATCTTCCTTAATAACTTAAATCTTTGAGAACTGATGTTGTTCTGCAATGCGTTTTCCTCAAAAGTAATTATATACCAGCTAAGTTGCTACATAATAGTCAGTGCTGTGTTGTGCTCTGAGTATAATCAGTCCTTGGGTTTTACGGAGCCTATTAGCCCTGCTGGACTCGAAACACATGACAGTCGGTAGAGAGGTGCGGTGTGGGAGACGTGAGCTTCCAGTTTCAACAGGACAGCGTTTTCTATTTGCACAGGAACCTCTTGTGATGTAAACTGATATTCTGGCTGTATTTCTTAGGAGATCTGCTCAATGGTAATTTTAGGATTATTTTAACAACAACGGGCAAGAAAATCCTTAAGCCAAATGTGAATTAACAGGCTGAGGAATGAGGCAAGCCCAGTCTGTCTGTCTGTCTTTCTCTTCACATATCTATTATTATCTTTGCCCTGGGTTTGCTATATTTTCCAGTGGACTGCCTCAAACCGTTTAATATTGGAAGTATTCAAATCCCAAATCCTAGTGTTGATCCCAGTGCAGTAGCAAGTCAGCCTCTCTCAAGCCGGACAAAGCTTTGGGTTTGTTACATGCCCCCTCCTAAGCGTTTCTGGAATTAAGGGAGAAGAGCCCTCCAAATCCTCTTGGGAAACGGTGCAAACACGGCTGTCCCTGCTGCGTGCTGCAGTGAGCACACCCTCAACGCATAGCGGGTAACCCTGATGGCTCTGCTCTCTTTCTTTTGCCTCCATTTACTGACCGTGAACTTCCAGGGCTGCTACGTCAACCTCCATAAGGGCTAAAGGGAGACACCTCAGGCCCAAATACGAAAATGAATTTAAATCCAAAGTTCCTTGAAGAGCTTTGATGTAACATCAAGAACAGTTTTGTCTTAACTAAAAGCACACATTGAAGGTTACAGAAGACTCTGTGGTCCATATAGATTAAAATGTTCCTAGCAGCAGACAAAGAAACACAGATGTTCTGCAATTAATAGTATAGGCATTCTGCTCAATAAGGGTTTATAACAGCTTTCTGTCTCAGCTTTGATGCTCTTTCTGGGCACAAGATAATTCATAATAAAGGCATGGTGTTGATCAGCCTTTGTCTCATTCTGTGTACAGTAGGTAAGGTGGGGGGTTTTAGAGAAGAAAGGAAAAAAAAGAAAGAGAGAGAGAGAAGGTTGGTTACACTTCTTAACCACTTCCATTTGAGGAGAAAACTGAGTGGATTTTGTAGAGCAGCAGAGAGATACTGCTTCCTGCAACCAACCTTTTGTTGTCACACCTTCTTTGCCTTCTCTGCTTTCTCCTACTGCTCTTCACCCCTTCTAGAGTGTCTCTTGCTAATAGTAGTGCTGTTATAAATCAGCCCTACTCTTCCAATGCTTTTCTTTCCTCAAGCAACAACTCGTTAATCATACTGTAATAATTACAGTGATGTTTTCCCTCAGCCCTATAGGCATTATTTTGAGAGCCGGCACTGGCTTGGCACTGACATTGTGGATATGTGTGATTTTGGCAAAGAAAAAACTTAAAATATTTCTCCTCTCCATTTGCTTTATTTCCTGTAAATCCTCTGTATGCCTCATTTCTGTTTTTCTAATCTGAGGTCACATTTCCGCACATACATTAGGTTACAACAGCATGTACATGGCAAAATCAAAATGTTTTCTGTTACCCTAAGCAGGGTAGCCATGTCTCCATATCCTATTGCAGATGCACACAAGTGGCATACCTGGGTCTTCTGTCCCTCTCACTCCCCGAAGAAGGAAGAGACATCGGGGGAGAGGATGGGACCAGGACTAGTTCCTATTTGTAACTCTTCCAAGTGACCTTGGTCTCAAAACCACCATTTTTAGAGTGTAGCAACCCCTACCAGCGCTGCACTGGGACTCCTTCGGGGAAGGAAGCCATCTCCTGAACCAGCAGTTCCTGTTCAAGAAGAGGCCGGGGCCACCTTCTGATTTAAGCAATGCTTGCTTTACTAGGCTAGCAAGCTTGCCTAGTACTGGGGGCCAAATCCAGACCTGATGCAAGGAATGTCTCCAGGATGGCATCATCAGACTTTATTCTGTACCATATCAGGCTTCATGTATTATATAGTGTTGTCATGCCAGGATATTTTTAGTGTCCTAGAGACTAGAAACAAAAAACTATTTTGCCTCTTGGCTTGAGGATTTGTCCATATTTGTTCCAGTCTAATTTAACTTTAGTTGGATTCAGTGCTTCCAGTTTCTAGACTCACCTTAACTTTGGGACGTATTCATGTTCTGAAATATCTGTTTACTTCAAATATTGTGCTTTAACAAAACAGTCATTTCTGGTAATAACTGAATAGCTGCTTTCTTGTAACACCCACTAAAAGATGGCAAGAAAAAGAGGGCAGATTGATAGAGGACTTTTTTTTTTTTCTTTTTAACCTGGCTAAAAATTAGAGTTTTAAAAGTTTACTGGAATTTTGCATGACAATCTTTGTAAAAGTCAACAATAACCAAGTTTAAAGTAGGAAAAAGAAGTCCAGTTGCAGATAATACACATTATCAGGAAATGCAAGCCACTACACAGTGCTGTACAACAGGCCTTTTTTTCAAAACCCTTAGGTAGAGACTTAAAGGTCAAGTTTCTGGCGCTGTTAGTCATATGGAAACTCCAAAAATTAACAGCTTTTTCATACAATTAACACAACTGTCCTCTGGCAGGAATAGACAGCCACCATTTTAGCAAGGAGGGAGTGATGGTGACAGTACATAAATTTGTTTTTCCCCAGATTACCAAAATGCCAACACTGGAGATTTCTGCCCTCCTCTCTTTTGAGGTGGGACCACATCAGTTCCACTGCCGCCATGCATAACGAACAAGAAGATTTCAAACATAGCTAGTGATGAGTTAATAAACTACCCTGGATACCTCTAGCCTAGCAATTGGATTAGCTGCAATAGATAATGTGAAGACAGTGAAATTGCCTTGGGTATAAATTTAGCCCTGTTTTTAAAGTGGTTGGAACTTTCTTCCTGATTTCCCTTTATGGTGGCACAAAGAGTAAAAGTGATGAACTTATAGGACTCGCAGGTTTCACAGGATGTAACTTTGACTCTCCAAAGTCAATACAAGCTTTGATTTGGAACAGGAGGAGGTCCACAAATACATGGAGTGTCAGCTGGCCTCTAATGAAAACCTGCTGACTGAAATCAGCTACACGTTTGATTCTCAGTGCATCTGTGCTCAGAAAAGGCTACTGTGTAATTGCTCTTTATGCAAATCAGCTATCAGCCAATTTTTGGTACCTCCAGATCTGATATCGAATGAACAGTGGTTGGACTGCTGTACGTAATGGTAGAACTTGTTTATAGTAGTCTTTGAAAAAAAGATGGCTCTTCTTAACATTAGTGTTCCTGATCGTGTTACATAGAGAAACTGTTTAAAAAAACATGAATAACCTACACCTTATGATGTTTTATAAAGCCAGTCAGTATCATGATTCTCATTTTGCAGTATTTATGCTTAAACTTCTCTGGGACACAAATTGGTTTTCCAAACCAAGTTTGTTGAATCGATGTTTGCAGTGGATGTTCGTATCAGGAGGTCTGCTCATGCTGCTAGCATTCCTGTGCCTCCCAGCAAACAATGCACATGCTGAACTTCAAGTGACCCAGTTGTCTTTGCTAATCGCTGGCTGATTACTAGCTAATCAGTATCTTGTTTAGAGCAACGATGCCAAAACCACTCTCTGGTATGCTGCACTTGGAAAGTGGGATGCATTTTTGGTCATCGTCATTGCTGGGCTCTGATTGCACTAGAGGTGGACGATGAAATACAGGCTTGTTCCGTGTGGGGCCCCACAGCTGTAGGTAACTCATGAGTGTTATTTGAGTGTAGACTTCCACAATCCTTTGTTCTGTAACGCCGTACAATGCAGAAAGCAGCTTGTAACCATTTGCAAGTGAAGGTGCTAGCCTTAGCGTCTTTACACAGCTGTGGAGGAACTGAGGTTGGAGACTAGAAAAGAAAGCACATTCTGGAGCCTATATGATGATAAAATTTTAGTCTCTTACAGTGCCATCAGTCCAACGGAGTCCCATTGAAGTTTGTGGTCTTGGTTTTCTCTTTGGCCTGGGGTCTGAAAGGAAGGAGTGTGGGTTTTTTGTTGTTGTTTTTTTGTTTTTGTTTTTTAAATCAGGATTCCTGGATTTTGTGCTTTTTGCATGACTAGTTCACATCCCTTGCAGGACTGTTCAGGGGTCTTCCTTTCCAAACAGCTTGCTGGAAGGACAGCAACGTCTAACAGGAGAGGAGAGGTGAAGGAATCCACACCTGTCTTTCTGCAAATAAGTCACCTCATAGATGTTTGAAAAAAAGAACATTGTTTAAATGTGAGCTTATCTTTTCTTTATGGGTTATTTATGCAGTCAAGAGACAGTAGTTACAAACCCTCTTGTGATGGCTGCTCCAATGAGAGACAACGGACAATCCCTTTTGGCAGTGTGCTGTATGCTTCAGCAAACAAAATGTGCCTCTTAAACTAACATTATCCTTGTCCTTGGACAGTAGAGTACAGCCAGTGGTTTGGCCTTTTTGCCAGCCTTATTAAATAGTTAGTGAGCTATATAGGGTTAAAGTTCACCCTTGAGATTTTCAAGACAGACTTTCTGGTCAAACTCATCTTGCTGTCAAATGCATACCTATAGTTTTAAAACAGGAAATAGGGCCATTTTTTTGTGTTTTACAAAGTTTCCTATAGTGAGGTACTCACTCACAGCATGGCTCTTCCCACAGAGCTTTGTTGGTCCAAGAAGTCCTATGCTGACAGTAAGAACCAATGAACTTGTGTAAACCTACTAGTTTCTACTTTTGAAATCTTAAAGCAGGCAGTCCTCTATTTTGCTGTTGATGCATTATGACCTAATAGATATCTTTAAAGAGCCTGATTTTTTTTTAATATATTGTTTTTTTGTATTTTCCCTTCATTTGTTAATTTGCTAATGCAGCCACAAGAATGATCGGCCCTGAAGAGCAGAATATTTTGTTCTACAATATCCCAGGCTAGCTAATCTGTGTCATTCATACATTAACTTTTAACTTCTTTAAGTCTATACTGAAAGGCTTCTGATCACAGGTGAAAATGAGTTTAATGTATCGCTTTATTAAAAACACTCTACCTTCAGATCTTACTAGCAGTTGTGGCTCATTTAAGGTGCAAGACAGTAATAGCAAGATCAGAAATGAGGCTAACTAGCAAAACTATTGTATATGAATAAAGCTAGCAACCTTCACGTTGTTCTCCTTCACCAGTAAGTATGGAAGTGAGCTGTTTTTTACGGGTATGCATTTGAGTAAAAAGCATATGCCTGCTGGTTTAAAACAACAATTAACACTGGGTGAAAACACTATGGTCTCTCTATCTTAAGATCTCTAAGCTACGGATTTCCATGGACCACAGGGAGTGGAAAAATGGGACTGACCTCAAAATTTTCCAGGCTTCTAGACTAGCTGACATTCCAATTGGGCTGTCAGCTATAAACTTGGATACATGTCCATTCACACATATCATAAACAGAGAGTATAAAATAGCAGAGCTGAACTTTGTTTAAAAAACTTGCTATTAGAAATATGCCAGGACTTCACGATAAAAGGCAAAATTTATTGAAATTTATGGGGTTTAAAATTTCCTCACAAAGTTAAAAGTAGGCTTGTGTTTGCTTTTTTGCCTGACCTTGCTCACCTTTGCCAGTGAGAAGGAGCCAATTTATAAAGGAAGTTGGGTTTTCCTAAAGGCAGATTTGAAATTTAGTGCATGATGTTAAATTTCCTAGTATTTCAATATGCCAAGAAGAGCTCTCTCCATTAATTTGCCCAGAAAACACAGCATTCAAGGTACATAGCCTTCAAAATGTGAGAATTCAGCAACAAAAATATTTGGAACATTTAGCCCCAGATATTAAAGTGAATGTTACTCAGGCAATAGAGGTCTCTGCTTGGGAGTAGGAAGACCAAGATATTCAAATCCTTCATGTTTCTCTCAGACCATCTTATGGCACCCAAAGAAACCCTTTGCCTTTCTTTATCTGTTTAAAGTGGAAGATCCAAGACTGCTTTTTACTCTGTTTATTTTTATGGTATCTTGCATATTATAACCCCCTGTACTGCTATATTTTATATATATTTAATACTATTCAAGCAATATTTTGCAATTCTACTTCTGAACAGAAGAAAACTGGTGCTTTGAGCAGAAACCTACTTTTTTGCTCAGTCTTCTGAGAAGCATTGGGAGATATGTAACTGTTTCCCTTTTTCTCATAATGCTTTTTTTCTAGGCTCTTGTTATGTTTTTAGTTTTCCTTCTTGTCCTTTCCAGAAGGAAAGGAAATATAACATAACATAATGTTTGCAGTCCACTTTTAATCCCTTCTTATTGGTAGATGAACCTCCTTCCTTCTCTGGAGTTAGAAACATTTTTTCTCCCTAGTACTGGGAATTCATCTGTTCACTTCATCTTAAATCTCTTGCAATGCAGAGCAGATTGTTTGATAGTGCTGGGTGACATGTGCTTTTTTAAACAACTGTTGTCTTTATTCTTCTGGCAGCAAATGCCACTGCTGTCAAATAAAGTAAAATTGACTCCCACAGGAAAGCTTAAAGAGTCAGATATGCCACTGCAAATTCTGGCATACGCTGTTTGGAAACCTTTTTCTTGTTTGGTAGAACGTGTGCTCAGTCCCCGAACACACTGCTCAGAAGCTGTTACAAAATATAGAAGACAATAAATACTAAGCAAGTTAAAATTTTATCTGCTTTGAGAGATAGGAGCCTGAATGTCTAAGACACAAGAATTCATTTGACAAGAACAAGAGATCTCATAGCAGTGTTGTAAATGAAAAGCTGTTAGGCAGGCAGTACCTTCCCCAATGTCATGTTTTTCTTAGAACTGGGGCATACATTACACACAAATTTGAGATTATCTCTAACAATTATCTAAAATTAACTGTGGTTTTCTAATGAAAAACATTAAGAGGAGGATCTGATAAGAAGTGGGCCTATTTATAATACTTGCTACAAGGAAAAAAGGTTTGCTACTCTGAGTGAAACCAAAACGCACCATGTGTCAGAGTATAAAAGAACATTGGCTTCCTTTCCTTTACTTATTAGTAGCAGTGCTGGGAGTTTATCATATGTATCAGTGGTTAACAGAAAAGAGCCAACTTGAAAAAGCAGCGTTCCCATTTCTGTGTCTCTCTGTACTGTATCAGTTTCTCTCAACATCTCTGCTCTTACGGGGCATGTACACACTGCGCAACGCGATACGCTGCAAGGGCCCCACGCCAACTCCAGGCTGTCCTGGCACCTCTCTTAGCACAGGAGGGTACTTGGGCAGCCAAAACAAGTTCACATCCGTTTGGTGCCGCACCTGTGCATACCCCATGTGCATCTTGATTTTTGAGCAGCATGGGGCTGCTCCAGCTGCGTTCCACCAAGCAGTGTGGGCATCTCATGGGAGTACCCTTATCTTGTGGCCACTGGCTCTCTCCATACAGCATGCTTGGAGTGGTGGACCTTGAAAGCAAATGATGTGAGCTCCTGTGGACTTACGGGGCCGTGTTCTTCTGTAACACAATATTTATTTGTGTGTGACTTGGCCCAGTGAGTCCTCTCTGAGACTGATTCCAAGGGACTCTGAACTAAGTGTGGTGCCCACCTGAATGTCATGTTCATCTGCTCCCGATCGTGGACAGTTGGTCCAGAGTAATCTGACTGTTAAAATCTCTCTTACAGTCTCCACACAAAAAAGGTCATATAATCTCAAGACTAGCCCCTCTGGTCCGGCAGGCTGAATCATTCCAGTGCTGAATGTTGGGGGAGAAGCAAAAACTGGCATTACGTAAATTTTGTTTCCTTTAGTCCTAACACCAGGTGGGAACCAAGCCATTGTGTTTAGAGACTTCTCCACGCTATACGTAACACAAATTATGGAAGAGGTTTGTCAGCAGAGAGTATCAGTGGAGAGGTGGCTTTTTCCAACTCATGCTCTGCACTATAGGTCGGAGAAGCAGTTGCAGAAGAGATGCTGTTTTCCTTGGCTTTTTGCACAGCTTGGACAGCACAGAGCTGCATTCAGGGACCTGATTCACGAACAAGGGAGTTGCAGAGAGGAACATTTGAAAGCTGTGATTACTAAACCTGTCTGAAATTCAGCAGTTTCACTCCATAGGAGCTTCTACATGCACACTTGTGCACATAATTCCTTCACTTATTTTAACTTGAGTTTGAAAAAACCCAAAGACAGTGAGCAAGAATCACAAAAACCATAATAGGTAATCATCTAAAATTCTCATGCTGAACAAACTCACATGCTGGTTAAATAAAAATATATCATGCCACAGTTAGCCTGACTTGCCCAAAAGGTCAATGGATCTTGACAAACCTTTCAATGAACCTATCGTGGCTTCTAATTTGTAAGAGCCACAGAAACCAGGTGGATTTTGTTGTGAGCCATTTTCCATAGTTCTGCTTATCAGTCATGTGAGCATGTGTAATTATTTTCACCTCATGTCTGCTAGTGCTGATTTACTTTGCATTTGACTGGTCTTAAAAAAAGAAAATCTTTAATCTAAACCAAACAATCCTTAATGCAACCAAATGTTTGGATGAAGAAAGGGCAAACGTCCATGTGTTTGTGAAAGCAGCACCAATAAAAATAACATAGACATCATCTAGTTATCGTAATGCCACCAGCCGATGCGGAATAACTGGTTTTAACTTGTGGAGAGGTTTAACTGGTGGAGAGATTTCCAAAATTCAGATACGGCTTCTCCAAAAGATTTGTACATCTGACTGCTTTTTTTGTTTGTTTTTCATTTTTACAGAACAACTCTTAACTTTTAGAAATTTCCACATGAGAAATGTTTTCTCAGCTGCTAAGGCTAATTAGGAGACACAAGGATCGGTTTTGTTATATTTTCGTCTGAATAGGAGTGAAGTTATTTCATGCAATTTTTTACACAACTCTGCTGTGTGATGGGCTGCATACAGAGTAGTTTATTTATACCACTTTATCTCACACCTGTTTGGATACTGGCTGTTTTATGGTATTTAAACATACTATTTCTTGCCAATTGCTTTATCTCCACAGTTCCTGCTTTTGCTGCAAATGTTTCTTATTAACTCTAAAAGAAACATCAATTGCTCCCTGAGCATTATTAGCGAGGACAAAAATAACATAATTGTTAGTTACTTCCAACATGTTATCACTGCAGACCTATAAAACAGACATTCTTTCAAAATACTGTAGGGGCTCTTTTATTCTGTTGAAAATAAATAATACATGTTTTAAGCACTTGTTATTTCACTGGAATTTTGTTTTTAAATGGAAAAGCCCCTGACTTAAAAAAACAAAAGCAAAAACAAAAAAAACCCACTAAACCTCACTGATATTTGGTATGCTTCTCTGAGCCATTTTGTCATGCCATATCTGAACATACCTTTCCAGCTGCCAAAGCCCAGATGTAGAATGTGATGTTGGACAAAGACGCATAGTGGGGGCACACAGGATTATTCATGCAGAAAATGCATAATCCCTCTGGGATCCCGTCCTCTATGAGTGTTTCTCTCTCTAATCTCGGTGTCCTGGCTCTTGTGTAGTAGCTTTGAACTTGGCAAATAGGAAGGAAGTGGGGGCTCTCCCTCTCCACGTGCTGTCATGGGGTTCAGCATAATTCAGGCACTTCAGGATTATTCAAGGGCCTCCGCTCCCCTCAGTCCCTCCAAGAAGAATCCACTTTATCCGTTCTGCAGAGACGGCGTGGGTCAGATGAAGTGACCTGCTTGAAGTTAGGCAGATATTGTTTTTGGCAGGGATGCCCCGTGCGTGTTCGTTCCTCTGGGGCTGCACCCCGTCACATCGGAGCGAGCCTCTTCCATACTCTTTAGCCCTAAAAACCTGCCCTTGTAGGCAGACTGTCCTGACACTGCTCTTCCTGAGACAGAGGCTGTTTATGGGCCATCTTGATGTCTAACGGCTCAGCCTGGGGCTGGAATTCAACAGTCACCCCTAAACTCAGAATAGCTTTATTGTTAAATTGACAGCCAGATAAATACAAGACATGAGGGAAGGAAGTACTGAAGTACGTGTCCATGACTGAAGATGTTTGGCGGTTTACCTCGGTGACTATGTGCCTAGTGGTAGCCCGTAATTCATGATGAGTGTCCGGCAACCGAGCCTCCGTCACGGGTGGGCCACGCCGCGGCTGCCTCGAGAAAGGGCTTAACTTCCAAAGCAAACTGCTTCAGCCGAGATGCTTCGCCTCATACCTCATTTCTGAAGTAGGTTCTTTTATCCGTAGCCAGAGCACACACAACCCTCCATCTTTCTTATTTTTGGGTGGTGTTTTTACTTGAGGCATTGCCGGAGCTGAGCTTCATGTTCTCCTGCTTTACTGCTACTGTTTAAAAACCCATCTGACTTGAAGACACGTGTTGGTGGTATGTTTAGAGCTCTAGCTTATCTCTTACGTCTTAATATCAAAACAACATGATTTTAAACAAACTAAATACCTGGCTATGAAGGTAGCCATACATGAGTCCTTCAGAACGAAATCTGAGATCTACCAGGCCTCACCAATTTGGGAGTTTTACTACGAAATGCAGAGTTTCCAAAGGCCAGAATATCTAAAGTGAACTTGCCTTCAGCAGTCCTCAAGGGTTGGAGTTTAAGCCCAAAACCACAAACTAAACAGGGTTGTTTGTTGGCTGGGTATTTTTGTCATTTCCTTTAGGCTTTGCTGTATCAACATGAAACTCAAAAAGCTCAATTTGCATTTGCACTCAGGTGCATTTGCACTCCCCTTTGCTCAAACAAACAAACAAACAAGCAAACCAGTTTTTCCATACTCATTCCTTATGAGCCTGATGAGAGGTTTCTTGTGCTGAAACATCTGGTTTTAGTCACTGCTGGTTGTAGGATCCTGGCAATTGCTATGTTCTTCAGACACAGGGAAGGTGGTGTTAATCCTGGGCCTGGGGAACTAGCACGATTCCAGCCAAAATAGCTCTTGTGACTGTAATCATTCATTGCTATTAGATATTTTATGGTACATCACAAAATGGATTCTTTTTCATACTAGGACTTCTTAAACTACCAGTGTGAGACTTTTGTGTAAGTGAGAAGTAGGTTCAAAACCTGTGCAAATCAGCTAAAAGGAGATGTGTGACTGATGAATCACATATGAACCAACAGCACTTGATTTCATTAGCTTTATTAATTTCCATAATATACAGCAAGTAACAGGATCTTCATCTTCAAGGAAAAGTTTCAGAAGATTTGCAGAGGAGAAGCTAAAAATTAACTTGATTTGGATCAAAAATGTTCTAAGCTACTTGCATAACACAGTAAAGAATGGTGCCTCTGCTCAAAAATCCTGAAAAAGGTTCTCTCGTACGCTGTGGGCTAAGGTACTGCTGTTTGTAAGACTAGATCTTTAAATTGCACTTTAGTCAGGAAAGTTTTCCAAGCGCTTTCCAACAATATATCACATCGCTCAGCAATTTAGGACTGACAGAAGACCATGTATACTAGTAGCAAGTTAAATAGGCCACAGGCAGGGGCCAGTGATAGAGAGCGATCATCTTTCCATGGTTCAAGTTAAAATCTGTTTTCTCACACTTTCATAGTGTTTTAATATATTTTTCTTTCTTGAATTTGTTAACATTAGGGAAGAATGAGCTAAGCTAGATTTTGAAATCTGAACTCTCATTTTTTTGGTTCTAAGTCATTTCCAAGCCTGGAGGAGCACATATGTTCTGCTTCCATTTGTATATACTATACATATAATCTCATGAAAACAGTGATTCTTAGGAGGTTTTGGCCAGGAGGGTCTGAAATTCCTGCAGATTTCACTGCAGTTGAACACAACCCTTGTCTTAATTAACTCTCTCATTCGAACCTCAAAACCCAGACTAACCCTAAATTGAATCCATCTCCAGGCATGAACATCATTCTCACCACTCTGTATTTTATGCTATATTTATTTTTAACATTGGTTAAAAGCAGTCTTGTTTCTTTTGTCTGGACAATTTTGTCCAGTTCTCTAATGTGCACAGTTTGTTCACCTCCAGATAACAAGAGCTGCTCAACACAGCAAACAATATATAGACACAGGGAAAGACTCTTTGGTGTAAGAAAGTTTGTATATTCTTTACTATCACACTGAAGACATAAATCCTGCCTTAGTATTTTCATCATTCTACACAGTTGCTGGAATTATTTATCTAAAGCCACAACTATAGTTCTTGTTTTACTATTTAATGCTTAAAAACGCTTAACAAATGTCAAAGCAGGAACAAATTATGTTTTATCTATTTTGGCACTAGTAATTAAATTGCCTTTTCCTGGAGTAAGACAAAAATGAGAAAGAACAAGTGCCCATCATAGATGCTCACCAATTGCATGTTTCCATCAGCACACTGCAGAAAGGAAAAGCAGTTAATGCAAACCTGGTTGTAATTATTTACCGGGTGGTTTGCAGAACATCCATGCCCACTCTGTTTGCAAACTAGCCAACATTTTGACTCACAGAAGATAAACACATAAAATGCTGGATATCTGTCATACGAACGCTCCAGTGTAAATAAATAAAGCTATGTAGGCTGTCTCCCTTAATTTACACCACATCACAGCTCCTCTTACACAAGACATCGTGGGCACGGTGAAGCTATCAGTATACCATCCGCACCTCTGATACTTCAGTATCACTTTATCAGAAGTCCTGTTTGTAGACAGGAAAGAAAGCCAATATAAAGTTGTCTGTCCAGCTCAAGCAGTAGCAATGACTCTTGTGTCTCCCCTTGCCTGGGAATACCACGCCATACCCTTGCCCTCGGCTAGTGCCGCTTGGAGCTGAGCATTTCCATTCAACCAGCAAAATTCGTTTTGGGAAGGATGGAAGGGCCTCATTCAAAAGCCATTAAGGTCGATGGTGTAAATTGCCGCTGGCCATCGGAGCGTTGTGACGGCTCACACCAGCTGAGAAATTGCTCCCGCCTTTCCAAAATGCTCTGGCTCACGTTTTGTATATAATGTTTCAAAAGCTTCACATATTTTTAGAGTATGTTCCCAAGTTTGGGAGGTCAGTTGCTGGGAATTTGTTCCTAACATAGGTAATTTAGACCAACTATTCAAATATGTGACCTTTTAAAATACTGCAGAATTTTGACATATTTCAGATCTTTGATGATTGTACTTAAAAGCTGAGTTATATATCCTTCCGTTTCTGTTTATAAACTTAGATTATGAGGGAAAAAACCCAAACTTGTATACTTGTTTCTTTAGTTGCTATACCAGTTTTGGTTGATGAAGGAAAAGGAACTTGAAATAAATTCATGACTCTTTGGGGTTTCTGAAGGGGGAATTCCCTTGGGAATAATATTTTTCTAGAAGTCTGCTACAGATAGTGTTTGTGCTTTATCTATTTAATGATAGCTGTTGTGATGCTCATAGAAGAGCAACTGCAAGCTATACTGCAGCCTCAAGAAGTTGTACTTTAACACCCTGATGACTATTAATGAAACACTTGGAAAATGATTTACTAAAGCAAGRCATTTCTTTAATTATTAGCTGTGTATTTTTCATTGAGGAATTTTTTTCTTGACCTCCCTGATACTTGGGTAAGTCAGTTAATTCTATTGAATACTGTGGAGCTACATTGATTTACCTCAACCGTGAGGAAAACTTTCTTCAGAAAATAAACATTAAAATATATTTAAAAGGAATACTTACTAGAAGAGCTTCACCTCCATAAAAGTCTACTTTTTTTCTCCATTATGATTTTAAAACTCCTTAGCAAGAACCAGATTGTAAAGTAAGATTAAAGCACCGCATCAGTTCCCGATTGATTGCTTTACAGATGTTTAAAGGAAGTATGTTATCAATAGAGATGATGATTATCTCAATCAAAATATTCAGTGAATGCTAATGCTATTCTTTTCTCATTTAAATATAAAGATCAAGCCAAGACCCTGGTTGCTGGCAGTCAAAAAACCCACTATCAGCTCAGTTAAACAACCTATTCCCTGAGTACTTTTTCAGAGATTTGTTGTTTGCTCATTTTTTCATGTGGAAATCAGATGTGATTTCATGTTCTGCTCTAAGAGCAGTGCTTGGAATGAGATCATTGCAGCCTCACGTAGACCTAAACCTGAAACACCAAAACCTCCAGACAGAGAAGTGATTGAGAGTGAGTGAGCTCTTTCAGGGGAAGAACCACTAACCTATTTGATTAACAAAATATTTCTGGCCCAGAGATCTGCTATTGTTTAGCAGCTGGGAGTGAGATTGATAAATATTGTATTTAGAAAGTAGATAAACAAAATGTTTCTAAAATCAAAATATTATTGTTCATTTACCAACATTGTAAATGACAAGTACCAGCTATGCTTGGTGGCAGCCATGGTCAGCAATCAGAAAGCAGCTACTGATGACATTTGCCATCTTTTATTATTTTTGCCATAATTACACCGCTTTGTGGTAAAATTTCACCCCGCTTTGTGATGCTTTCCAGGCCAGCAATGGTCTATAGAGCAGAGCTGATTAACAGTCCTTTAGCAGGTAAATCTAAATAGCAAAACCTAGCTGAACTCATCACATATCTTACTTGGCTTTGGGACAAGTCAGTAGGGGTTTATTTCTCTGTTACTTCTCCAGGTTATTTTTCTAACAGTTGCTTCAAAACTGAGCTGTTTTGAAGGGGACTCAAACTCATCCCATTTTTGATAGGGGAAATAGAAAGATTTAGCGCGCTGTTGATGGACTGGACCATAAATGTCCCCTCACCCCCTCAGATTTTATCTCTGGAGCGTTACACAGATGCTAACGTACCAGGAAAATAGAGCTATAGAGCACCCACGAGGAGTGACGAGACCAAAAAGAAACGAATGGCCACAACGTTGTATGCCAAATATAAGCACAACCTTGACCTGATACATCCTGCAGAATATGCTTAGCATTTCAGGCAAGCGGAGGAGCAGAGCATTCGGATAATGGCATGTGGGCCTTACAGACCCGGCAATGGGCAAAAGGCATCGCTCATTATTCCCTCAAGGACTCCACATGCCAGTCTATGCAATCTGATTTGCAATCAATTGCAAGTGATTACACATTGTTTATCATCGATTGGCACAAGGAATCCTTGAGAGAATAATGAGCTGCAGCTGATGACAATCAGAGACTACTGTCTCGTTGCAAGTTTGATTGCACATCCTTCCACTGGTGCAATCGAGCACCCACCACCACCACAAAGCACCACAATAAATAAATAAGTGAAGCGTGGGATCAGAAAGTGAAATGTTAAAACCTCTTTTGAAAAATAAAGCCTGAATGAAAGTTCTTTGATATGATATAGCAAAGTTAATGTCATTGCTTTGGATTAGAAATATGAGAAAAAGATTCCAGTATATCTTCCAGCTTACTTTTTGGCAAATAACATCTGGACACCAAGCAATCATTCCTTTAAATAAGTAGGAGGAAAAAAATTGGACCAAGGCATCTAAAGGAAATGTAGTATTTTCAAGTAAAGCATTTAGCCAAGCTAGAGGCCTAGAAAAGAGGCCATTTTGAGAGAATCAGCTAGTACCGCCTGCTTATCCCAAATTCACCTGTTCTTCATAAAATGCTCTGTTTCTCTGCCAACAAATGCACAGGCAGGGAAATAAGTCATTTTATCATGCTGAAGCCATGGGCATTATCAAATGAATGTGCAGCTCTTTACAGGTGAGATACCCAGGCCTAAACATTCTGCAAAACAGCGGTTGAAATCACGGTAAGCACATGGCGGCCAGGACCCTCAGAAAGGAGAGTCCCTCCCAGACTGAGTTTAAAGGATGGTGAGATTAGGGAAGGTCTATTTGCTGTGTGATTTGAGTGGTTTAGACAATGATCAGTGCCTGAGACAAACTACTAGAGCTATAAACTTGCTTAAAAAGTAGCAGCAACTGTAGTCATGTGTTGTACCTGGCTCAGTACCAATGGAAATGTGATGAAAAATATACAAATTTCTTCATTAGGGATTTCATTTTTGGAAGTTTACGTTCATGTTAAGTCTTGAAAACTTTTCTGCGGGTCCCAGTGGTATCAGCAGGAATTTTGCCATTGGCTTTGCTGGAACTGAGATTTTGCCTTCTGATCTGGAAATCAGCTCCATGCAAATGAAGCAAAAAGATTATTTGAAGTCTTATGCTTCATATAGCTGTCACGTTGTTCTCACTGCCTCCCTGGTGGTCAGCTCGCTGCCACTGACGTTTTGGACTCATTTCCTGCATGTCAGTTTATATGTTCTCCTGGGATCTGAGAGTCCAATATTTAGCATTTCAGACAACACAGATTCCAGTTGGTTTATCCCACTTTGGGTGATTATTTTGAAAAGGTCAGCATGGTGCAAAATGATGCTGTGTTTGAGGAACTATCAGCCAGTGGCAGAATTGGGTGTCCTGAGACCTCAATAAAGCTGTGGAGGGGCTGGAGTTTAAAATGGTTTCTTAATGGTCCAGAGAAGCACCTAAGCCCTCTCCAAGGGACCAGGATTCCCTTAGACCTCGTTGTTTGTGAGTCTCACCATACCTGCCTCCTTCAGAAACCCTGGCTGTAGTACTCTTGGCTCAAAATACAAATCTACCGTTATCTTTTCATTTAACCTGCCTCTCTTCACTGTGACGCTGGAGTCCGGTTGCCCAGGCAGAACAGGCTCATGTCAACAGGCTCCCCAGTTGAAGCCTGATGTTAAAAAAACACCTGCAAAACGCAGTGCTGTCTGACAAATGACACCAAACCTGACTTAGCCCTCTCCTTCTCTGCGAAATGTTGAGTAGAGCTGTACTGGCTTGTTAGTACAGAATACAATGTACTTGGTCTCAAACTGTAAATCAATATCTGTATCTGAAAGGTGACATTTCAACAACTGTGGAATGCTGGAGCCTGTTAGGATCATTTTTTTTAAGTGTCAGATTATAAACTTCATAAATAAATGATGAGCGCACCTCTTACAACACTGCGTGTGTTTGTGTGTGCCTGTGTCAGCACCTTTCTGGATGTAAGCCCAGTGACCCTGGAAAAATAGTCTGTACTGGTTTACATACTTTTCCTGTACTGTAAAGTTTTAATTAAGCAGTGAGATACTCTGGCTTTAAATTGTGAGCCATTTAAATGCACTCAGAGCCTGGACAGGTGAGAGGAATCACAGAAACATAAGGCTGGAAGAGATCTGAAGGGGTCATCTGGTCCACCCCCTTGCCCCAAGGCAAGACCAGCTATACTTAGGAAATCCGCAGCATGTCTTTGTCAAATTCGTCCTTTAAACCATCCAAGGATGGAACCTCCACAACCTCCTCGGGCAATCTGTTTCAGTGCTTCTGCTGTCCTTACCATCAAACAGGTTTTTCCTAATATGTAACCTGAATTTTCTTTCTACAGTTTAAGCCATACTGAAAAATAACCAAGTTGGAAAGAAAAAAAAAATAGTGGGAGGAAAGGGATTTCTGATGGAAAAGAGGAGTTGGATAAGAGAAGAAAGATGCTTAACTGGAAGATTGGCTTGGAAGAAATTGAATGTAAAGAAGAAAGGCTATGCAGAAGAGCACGTGCAGCTCTGCGCAGAGAAGAGGCTAGAAGAAAATATTGTCTGAGGGGAAGGGAAAGAGTCTCTGAGAGAAAGAATTTTCCAGTCAAACATTTTTGCTTTCCCCATTTATCTTCTTCATAATTTGTTTCTCTTACATCTCTCCTTCCCCCATCTAACTGGGTATAGTTTTTTCCCTACTTCTCCTATAGGTTTTATTGACCAAAGAATATACTAAATTATCGGGATACAACACGTCTAGTGAATTTCTGAGGTCAGAAAGTGCAAACTATGATCATCAACTAGTGTAGTTGAATGGATACACAAGCAGCTGTACACAGTTTTCTGTGTGCATGAAAAAAAGAGATTTTTCAGACCTCTGTCTCCATTTGTGCATATTGATACTGATTTACACCCTGCACTCAGCTTAAAAAGAAAAATGTTTAACAGATCTTCATATTGTACATAAAAACTGGCTTTTGAAGGGCTTTTCTGCATCAATTTATTAGGCTTTTCAGCACCTCCCTGTGAGATCATTGGTGGTCCTAGTTTGCATGAAATGATAAGAGAAACCCAAGTGGATAGAAAATTAAGAAATGAGAAATACAATCAAAGAGGTAACGCTGCTAAGATTTAGCATTGCCTGAAGTATTCTGGAAACTAAGTGTTAGTGATTTATTATTAGTAGGCTTCTTGTGAAAGACAAAAATAAAGTTTGTTTATGACTTTGACCTCTTAGATGTTGCAGCATCATTTTAATTTAATCGTAAGCTAATAATTTACTAATTCCCCACTTCTGAGTAACAGAGAAAGCCATTGTGAAAGCAGCAGCCAATTTTCAGCTCTCCTTGTGTCTTCATCATGGTTAAAGAACCCCTGTTTCCGGAGACTACAAGAAATCTGGCAAGGTGATCGCACACAATAGGGAGGCTGAAGTTATCAATAGAGTAATTTACAATAATTGTATTTGCAAATTATACATCATTACAATAACAATAAGTGTAAAATCCCCCAAAGATACTTGATGCTCTTGAGTAATTACATGCAATTAATTTGTATCTAATTCCAGATTCTGGCACGCTCTGTTCTAGCCTTTCTCAGAAATACTTGCTGGCAATGAAGAAATAAGATGCTGCCCAGGCCACCTCTGCTGGGAAGTCTTTATATTGTGCAAGAAGGGTTCATATTTGGCAAAAAGAAAAATGGGTCTGCAGGGAAACGTCTGAAGACTCACAGTTTGTCGCATGTACGTATGACAACAGTATTTATGCTATTATTCTAGTTCAGGTCTTCAGCTCTACCTCCCCGCGTTTCCCACGCTGGCTCATGCTGAACTGGGCCCCTGCTGGCAGTGTAGACACAACCGTTTTGTGCTGGTCAAACCAAGACAGGGAAGAGAGGATCTTCAGCTCTTCTAGCTAGTATTTTCTTCTCTCATGCTGATGAGTGATGAATAGAAGAATTCCCAAACTGCTGAGTATTTGTCACCAAATAGTTAATATTCCCACATCTTCACTGGAGGAAGGAACTAAGGACCCCACATTATTTCTGGATTGTAACTCTTCTCTGGCCTAGAGTATGAGCGTTTATGCAGACCTTCATCTCTGAAAAAATAAAACAGGGAGGAAGGAATAATATGGACATCTGTATAGGGATTTTAGAGAATGCAAGGATTTTACAGTCCAAAAGTAAAAATGGCTCAAAATGCAAGGGCTTGATGTCATGAGCATATATTTTAGACAAATCAATATTATTCAATATATCTTGGCAGGAAGTTCCATGTTATGGCTCAGTATTGGTGTTGATTTTCATCTACTGTTCTTCTTAAAAGTTCAGTTTCCACTTTTAACAAAGAATGAGGGGAAGGAGGAGATTAGGGAAATTAGAGGGTAACTTTTACTGATTTAAAAGAAAGAGGGACACTTTTACTGTTTTACTTCTAGATGTATTGACCTGATCATGGCTAAGATGACTGAAATCATTCGTTAGTACGTATTGATTTTTTTTTTAAGTTCAACTGTTATCAGACAAAAGGAAAAATTAGATGTTCTCTTGAACAGACAGGCATTCCAGGTGTACAAGTGGACTGGTTAGGTTGTTTTGGGGAATGCTGCAGTATCCCAAGTGGCACACTGGCTGTGAAGAAAACTTCCTCACCTTTTTCTTAGCCTGCTAGAAGTGATCTCTTGCAGACGAAAAATCACCAAAAATCTTCTGGCAAGCATCTTGAATTATGTAAGACAGCACTACTGTCTTAGAAGGTTCTGATGTATCACCATATGGCCACCATATCATCACCCCACGCCCTCGAGTCATCATTACACATGCAAGAAGGAGCAGTAAAAATCCATATGGACCTACAGAGATGTTGAAAGAGAGGGACCCTTGCCTTACACTGCTGATAGTCTGGATGGGAGAAAATGGGATCTCGCTTGATCCCAAATCACAATCAGCCCTTGTTGTTTGTTGTTATTATAAATGGCCCTGCACTGCATTTTCTCTTGAGCAAGGGCGTGCGTGTGTACATATAGATATATATATATACATAAATATATGTATATGTATATCATAGAAATTAAACCAGTACGTTCTACAAACTAGGCTTTGATGTTAGCACAGTAAAACAACACGTTTTATTTGAAATGGCTTGTGAATAAATATTGTTGTAGGCATTGCATAACAAGCAAACTCAAAACTGTTACACACAGTGGCATCGGGGCCCTGTATAATTAGGTCAGCATTAAAGCTAAAGCAAGGAGGGCCGATTCCTGAAAATTCGAAGCCCTGAATCTTTACAATTGCAGAGCTTTCTCTGAAGGGTATCTGAGCAACCTCAGCCTCACGTGAAGGCAGATCTGTTCAGTGCAGAGGGGTCTGGTGTGGATGACACCAGTGGTCTGCCAGTGTCTCCTAGCTGGGAGTAAGCTGCCCAAAAGTCATGCAGGTGAAGAAATGACCGCATGAGCTAAAGAACTAGTGGGAAGAGAGTGCATCTCTCTGAAACAGAAAGTGCAGTTAGCTTCAGCGGAGCGCTGGCATTAGAGTTTTTATATTTTTGCATATGCATCAGATCCTCCCGGGAAGGGTGACACTTAGAAACTTAGTTGCAATTATTTGTTTTGGAAATTAAGTTATGTGTTAAAGAACACAGGTGCCTCGGGACTTCTAGCTCTAACAGCTACTTAGGTTTCAGTAAAACGAGTGAATAAATGAACCAAGTGAAACTGAGGAGAAAGCTTCTGACTCACATCCTCTTTCTCCGGACTGTAATAAGAAAAGTCTTGAAAGCAAAATGTACCATTTTATGTTATCAATAAAGTCCCTGTGGAGGTTATGATAGAGTTATTTCCCTCTCTTTGAACACTAAGGAAGGGGTGGGAACACAAAACCACTGTATTTTTTGAGATATTTCAAAAATTTGGTTGTGATGCAGCTGAGAATGAAACTGCACTAAAATTAAACAAAGTATAACCTAAGGAAGCATAATTGATAGCTTGGTGACTAGGGAACTAATTTGGCAGGTTGGAGATCCAGGCACAAATCCCCAAACTACCTGCAAAACCTTTGTCGTGAAATTCATACCTTTTGGCCCAAAGTTATGATTTTGACATGGCAGCTTTTTTTGTCAGCAAAGGTATTTTAACCAGTTCACCAGCATGCTAAATCCACCTTTTTTTCATTCTCCACTTGATTTCCTCCAGTGTTTTGGGTAGGAATGCCAGAACAGCAATAATCAATAGCCCAGAAAATTGCAGTATTACATGTCACTGTAATGACTGGAATGCTAGTATTTGTATTAGCTTCTTATCCGGCTGTGATGATGCCTACTGATTGGAAAAGAAGGGCCCTTGCAACAAAGCTCCTCTGAAATTATCCTCCCAATGTGTGTGCTAGGCAGCTGGGAATCTTGTGATAACAAGCAAGTCAATCTTCACTTTCTCATTGTCTTCATTCAATTGAGGGGTGAGTCTCTCACTTGCCTGAAGTACTTGGCAGGGGAGCTTTCCTGTGTCTGGCTCTAGGAAAGGGGGTAAGAGAAATTTGGTTCTTCTTCTGTGCTGGGAAACTAGTGCTCTACAAAGTCTGGGGAATATAAGTTCCACCTGTTTGTTCAGTGGGGTGGAAAATATTGAAATGTGATTACGTTGAAATTGCATTGAAATGCGTATACATGTGCTACGCACCAGTATTGTGTTGGTTGTGGCTTCTGTTATTTTCCTGGTAGAGTTTGCAGGAGCTTTGTGATTTGTATTGGGCAGGTGCAATGGAGTTGGAGTTTTTCTCCCTGAATAAGGTCTCTGCCTCTCTCTTCTGCACTACTGTATTTCCTGGTTTTCCAGTTCATAATATCCAAACACTGCCCTAAAAGCTCTTATTAGAATCATGGAGTTCACATAACATATAACCGTCGTGCAGCACGCTGGTGCATGACAGCAAAGCAGAGCTACGCAGATGCATGCTGGCGTTTACCCGGTGCCTGCAAGTGGGCTGCGAAGAGCTGCCTGGGCTGGGCTCAAACAAAGCCCAGGTGCTGGCTATCGGCCCAAGGCCTGGCTCCCACTTGACAGACTTAAATTGGGCTTCAGCTCAGGAGGAGCCAAAAAAAAG
Source organism: Apteryx rowi (assembly GCF_003343035.1). Taxonomy (NCBI): domain Eukaryota; kingdom Metazoa; phylum Chordata; class Aves; order Apterygiformes; family Apterygidae; genus Apteryx; species Apteryx rowi. Next base: position 9,696,074 of record NW_020447196.1, on the reverse strand, counting down.
GATGGGGTTTGGTAATGTTGTTTTTAGGAGGGCAAGTGTTTTCCCTTTGAGTGAGACAGGGAACCTTTATGGGAGAGAGAAAGCAGTTGGCTGTTGGGTTGTGTTGCCTGGTTTGCGTGAGCGCAGAGAGAGCAGCAGATGCCCACAAATCTCCTTCGGGGGCTCTTGGTGGAGCAGAGCTCTGGCACTCGCTACCATGCACTTGTAGGAGACCCAACTGGCCTGCGGTGGCGACAGCTAAGTCAGGGTACATCATTCAGGGGAATCCTTATTCTCCTTCTGTTCTTATGTCCATCCCCCCTTCACCCCAGTTTAATGAGTGACAAGAAGGCTTTTCTAATTCATTTCTTATTGGGAAGGCAGTCTGAAACCTGATTTCTTTGCTTCCTATGCTACTTTGAGAAGGTGTTTATGGTGGCTGAATTGGTGAAACGGTAGAAGGCATCGCAGTTACTCTGTCAGGTACTTTCCAAAGTTTTGCGAAAGGAGCTTGGTGCAAACGTGGGGCTTTGCTTTTGTTTTTGATGCTTTTCTAGAGGAAGCGGAGCCTGCCAGTGTAAACTGAGACCAAGCCTCTGGGCCTCTTGTAGGAGCGGGGACGGAAGGTGCGTTTGTCTGCTGTCCCCGATCAGTCATCCAAAATGTGTGCGTTTTCCCATCCCTCGCTGAACGCCGAGGCTCTTCTAGAGCATACAATGGGTGCCTGTGGTCTGATGACATGAGGCAAAGTGTGATGTCACCAGGGCAACCTTCTTAGGGCTAGAATGAAATTCTGGTGAGATCAGATTAAATCATATGTCGCGCTTTCAATAAAGCACGTTTTCTTCCCCCCAAGTTTGTCTCCAGAGATGACAATGAATTCCTTTGATACAAACAAATGAAGATGGAGCAATTTGTGCTAAACACTTTTATAGTAGCAGTTTTTTCCTTTTTTTCTACAAGAATCCCTCCTGTATATGCTGCTCTTGTTACATACAGAGCTCTTCACTGAGCATGGTTAAGACACATCATTATAAAGCCTAGAACTGGTGTTTCTTTTCTTCAAGAGGGTGTTAACAGAAGGTTACAATTATACATGCATTTTAATATGTAACTCTATTGTAAACAGTTCACTCTCAATATGTCTGGCTTTTGTTTGCTGTAAATTTATATGTTATATTTGGATTAATGATTCACTTGGCTGTATAATAATTTCTCTGTATAGGTACAATCTCACTCAGTCTTCCCAGATTATTTTCTAACATAATCTAATTTAAAAAAGAAAACCTCCTCCCTGTTTATAAAAATATTATTTGTTCCTGGCTTTCATACATGTGTTTGGAGGAAAGGAATGGGTGATACTCAATAATGACTAGCGCTCAGTCTTTCTGACCACAAATTACGCACCTCTGCAATTTGCAATTTACTCTCTACGCTCATTGTTTGGTTTTTGTGTGGTTTTTTTTTTAAACACTTTCTCTCTGTGTATTCTCTCTTCCCGCTGTGCAGAAACTTATGCTCACAGCTCCCCTGAACTCCAGTCGGACTCTATACGCAGAAACACATGTGGCACAGCTCGCCCGTGGCTTGCAATGTGAGCTCGTGGAAAGGCGGGAGGGGGAGCCGGGCGCTTCTGTGGTTACGGAGCCTTTGGGCTTAGCCTCATAAACTAGTGGGTGGAGAAAGACAAAGACCAACTATTGCACCACCCCAGCACGGCCGAGTCCGTACAGGAGTGGGGGCGTGTGAGTATTTGCTCTTGGTATTGGAGCAAAGCAGAAATAGGGAGGAATTGTTCTTGAGCTTTCCCGGGCTGGGGAATAGCTTCCTCCTTCTTCCTTCTTTGAGGTGTGTCCTTGAGATACCATCTAGCTCCATGAGGGAGAATACATAATCTCATCTCTATATAACAAAAACTTCTGTAGCATAAATGCAGAAGCCTGTCTGAATAAGAACCTCTTAGGGCGACTTTGTTATGCTGCGATGTAGGAGAGGAATCTCTGGATGGGGGATGCTGGAAAACACTGATCTTTCCATCAGAGGAAAGCTTTTGTTCTAAAGGTTTCGGATGCTGGATTAGGATACTGATAGCAAAGGACTGGGGGTGGGGTGGGGGGGGGATGTCCTACTCCACGTGTGCTGTATGGATTTCCATTGATATTTAATGAATGCTATAAAGCTATCACACAAAAGCTAGAACTGTTGGTCTTTGAGTGTTCCTGAAGAAAGGCAAATAACAGAGCTGAAGTGTCTTGCCACCCACAATGCTCCCAGGTGTCACAGCTGAGGCAGAAAAGAAATGGGGATAAACCAGCTGTGACCATAGTATCCCACCATTTTTGCCAACTGTTATAGTGAAATGGGGGTGCAGTATTAAAGCAGCTGAAGTATCTTGCTAAGGATCCAGAGACATGAGTTTGAGCTATCCTGGAGATCACCCTTAGCCATTCAGGCAGAAATAGGTTTTTGTTTGTTTAGTCAGGGAAGTAAAAAGTTGTAATACTTCTTTCATGGCCCATAGAAATAAATGTGCCTTCATGTAGCAGCTCATGGGACACTTGTATACCAGCTTCACAGCACACTTCCCTGTGTTGAATAGAGCAGGCAGAGGATCCTGAGTAGCTCCATGTCCGTGTGTCTAGATTCACAGCCGCTCGATTCATGGTGTAGCTGCTCCGAGGGAGCTATGAGGTACGTGCCAGAAGGAGGAGGAACACCGGCTGAAATCCCGTCTCCGCTTAAATCAAGGGCAGCATTCCTCAGATAGCTGCTCCCTCCCCCTGCGTGCTAAGCCAGCCTCCTGCCTGCCCTCACCCTTCAGCAGTGATGTTGTAAAACTATAAAATAAATCAGGTCTGTTTAATGGCATTATCTGATCAAACATAGCTACAGCAACCTGGGTTTCAGTAGGAATCCTGAGTACAAATGTTTGACATGTTATAAAGAAGAAAACACGTGTCTCTTTTCAGACAATACCACAGACCAATTTTTCAAGTTCTGTACATAGAGCTTTTGCATAAGGACAAATGGACATTTGCACACACTTCATATATACTAATCTCCTTCCTGTTCTTCTTAAGCAAGGTAAACTGCTTTCCAGTTCTAGCTTTTCCCAAGTGTGCAGCTCCAGCCGGATGTTATGGGACTGAGAGGGCTGTCTCTATCTTTGCCCAGAAGTACTGTATAATACACTGAAGTTCAAAGGCAAGTTAGCCAATAGTGCGGAAGTAGTAGGGAATACATTTTGTTAATGACTGTCAACAGATATGAAGTTAGGAGACTCCAGCATGCAAGGACTCTGGGGGGCTCTGAAAAACAAATGGGGACTTTGTTAGCTTGGGAACTGCAAGCATGAGAGTTTATGGGGCTGAGATGACCTTTCATATGAGCGCAGCATGGATAGGAGATGACTGTGCAGGATCTGAGCTGGCTTAATCTTACATCTGTCTTGTATGCTGTAAAACACCAAGCTACTGTATGTGAGCCCGGGTCTGATACTCCCACAGCTCAAGCTATAAACCCAAGGTTTAAGCCAAGGCAAGACTCTTATATGCAGATGAAAGGCCTGTTAAGACACTATTTAGGGTCCAAAAGCCAGGTGAAATGTGCTCATATAGCTATAGGACTGCAGTTCACAGACAGTAGAGCTGAATGCATGCAGGTGTGTTCATGTAGAAGATATGTACATATGGAAATACATCACAAAATTACAGACTTCAAAGAGCTTAGGTCAGAGAGATGAATTCAACACAGCCACAGCAACAAGGAATAAAAGAAACGATGAATTTAGCTTCATTGTGTGCTAAACTGTTTCCTTCCCTCCTGAGAATTTTCAAAATATAGTGGAACTTTCCCATGCTAAAGCAAGGAAAAAAATATTGGAAACCTAATTAAGAAAAGAGTTCAGCTGAACTTTGTTCTCCTTTTAACACTTTAATGCATGTTTACTATATTAAAAAAAAAAAAAAAACCTTTCAGAGCTTACTTTTACTGAATAAATGGATACATTGGGTATGGCTGTGGGAACAGCAGAGCCTGCGCCCTGAGATGGAGAGTGGGAAATGGGCAGCGCTAACCCAGCTCCTTCCCACGGCAAGCTGGTTCGGTTAGAGCAGTGTGATACTTTGCATTTTTGAAAATGAAGCCACTTATTCAGGAGGGTAGAATAAACAAGTTTACCTGCACCTACAGCTTGAGTTCCTCCCTCCAAGTCCCGTGCGTGTTCTTACACTGCACTTTTTGTAGCCCCAGCAGGAAGAGTGCACCTTAATTACACCTGGACGAGATTTCTTGTCTCTCGTTGCTGTTCTGTTAGGCAGCAGGGCAACAGCATGAACCTGAATCCTCGCCGTGTTACTCTGGTATTGCAACTTATGACAATCGGCTGTAGTAGCAGTCTGTGGGCCTGGAGTAACATAACAAAATAATTTCATCCCTGGATGTGAAAATTCCTTTGAACCCACTTAAGCTGGCAGTTGCTACCTTCAAATACATGTATGCTCTCTAGTCTAGTTGTTTTCATTTTTATGAAGACATCTAAAAATCCTCTGAAATTTTTCTGCCTTCAGAAGCATTAATTCTAATTGAGAATCTGTCAAAACCATCTCCTGAAGTGTGAACCCTAAAGTATTCATTTCCTGAAAAGTTCAGCTCTGCTAATCGCAATCAGACGCTAGCTGACCTAATAGGTCCTCCCAGGGTTCCTAACAGCCTTCTCAGAAATCGGACTTCCCATCTCATACGATAACATTATCTTGATAGTGGCTTTGAGTCATTTTTGTGGATATTTGCATGGTGTCTACTGACTTTCTTCCTGCATTTAAAGGCCTAGTCCAAAGTCCAGCAAAAGATTTTTCACTGTCTTCAAAAAGAGTAAGATAAGGTACTTGAAAAGATCATTCATTTGGGGAAAATATGTTCTCTCTGCAAGTACTTACATGCTGCTAGGCTTGCATCTTTGTTAAAGGGATTGCAGGCTCTATAATGCATGTGTGAGTCATGCTGGTGAATCAGAGTTTTCCCCAGTTTTCAAACTGTGGTTTTCTTTGTAATAAAGAATACATTGTATTTTCACAGCCAAAGCTCTACCATCTACCACTTTCACAGAGTTACTAAAGGGAGAAGCTATCCATGGGCTTAAGCATCTCATGCAAATAAAAGGGACAATACTAGAACTATACATTTTTAATTTTCCAAATTGGATCTTTTTAAAGCTGCAACATGAGTTTCATTCAATAGTTTCAAAATATAGGAACAGATTAGCTGCTACATTACTTTCTGTAAATCTGAGCTCTATGGGGAAAAAAGTACCCATTTTTCCAGGGAGTAACTCATTGCTACTCTACAATGGATGCTGAATTCAGTAAAAATGTATGATGTACTGCATGGTCCTAATTATCTGGTGTTTTGCTGTGCTATCTTCATCACCCTCTCTAATATATTAATCCTCTAGGCATTTTTGTTGTAGAAATAGTCTTGACATTGTAAAAACAATTGACATTTAGGACTTCAGGGTTGGGTCCCTGGTTAGTGTAAATCAGCTACATTCCACTGGCAGAAGTGCATTTATATTGATATTTATCACCTGGGAATCCAGGCCATTACCATCTTCCCTGTCCTTTCGCGAAATGATCTGGGAACTCCAGCTCCCGAAGACGAAGTTGGAAGCCCCCCACTGTGCCTTTCCTAGGATTGTGGCTCCCCAGTCACCAATGTACCCATGGGAGAGGACCTAGATGAACCTCCTAGTCCTTCCGTTGCTAGACATTGTGACATGTCAGTTGTTTGCAACACAAAATTAGTTTGTACCAGATTAAAAAAAAAATTGCCAATTGCCTTAATCATTAGCAAGAAAAAGAGAACAGAAATAGAGGAGAGAAAGATCTGAAAAGATTTTGGAACAACAGTTTTTAGGGTGTTTGATTTACTATTCAAGTGTGCACAGCTGCTGCTCGGGGGGGGGAAGGCAACTTGCCAAGTAGGAGAGACAAGGGGAGAACAGCAACAAGAGAGGAGAAGATTGTTTGCAGACTAGGCTATTAAACTGACTTGGAAATAGTTCCCCTCGTTCCTCCCTGCATAAAGTAGTTGTCTATTTCAGATATATTAGCGCAAACTCAGAGATATGCCACTTAAGGGTTGTTTATGCCGTGCACTAATTGCAGGATTGGAATTTACCCTGTGCTGTTGCAGACTTTGAGTCCGGTCTTCTGCGGAAGCAATGCTGGCTGCATTAAAAACATCCTTATTGGTAGTGTGTTTCTCTCGCGCGCTCCCTCTCACATCTTTCAAACAATCAGCTTGAGTGGGAGATAAATAATTTTTCATTTTATTGAAATGACAGCAGTCAACACTGCCTGTCCACAGCGATTCGGCCTCTCAGCACAGTCATAGTGCCATTACGTGAGAACACATAAAGCTTTAGCAAATGGTACCTGATGGGAATGGTCCGGGTATGGATCAGAAACACTTGTCAAAACTGATTGCAGCAGCCACTTCCTTACTTTTCAACAAGGTGAAGGATGTCTCCCCTTGGACCCAGAGATTTGTCATCATTCAAGGACTTCTGTACTTGCGCAGATGCAGATTGACTCAGTCTTAATAGCATTGATCGGCTCTCTCAGGTGACGGTGCTATAGTATAACCATTTAAGCTGCTGCTCCCACCACTGGGCAGCTAAAATTTTTCTCTGCTTCCTTGGATGCTCTTCTGGTTATTCGTGCCTCCTTGGCTTCGCTTGCGTTTTGCGCTGTAGGAAGATTTTTAGCAGGGCTCCATGCTCATTCGGAGATGCAAGGGCATGGACCGGGTCCTCGGACACCAGGGCTGGGCTGCTTTATATCAGCCAGGGATCTGACCCAGCTCTTCAAGGGCTCTGCGCTGATTAGTGCTCAGCAAGGGAGAAGAACTGGGTTTGTGTTACTGGTTTGGATTACTTTGTTTATGAGAATCTCGCTTTTGGTGATTAATGCYTGCACATTATACAAGAGTGGCTTCAAATTTCTCTTTGAAGCATGGCTCTAGAAATACTGCCAGATAATATTTCTTCTCAGTCAAATGATTCCTTTTCTATGGAAAATGTGAATGCTTTTTCAGTTGCAAAAGGCCCTAATATGGTACAACTTGTCATCTTATTTACAAACACAGTTTCTGTATTCCAGTAAGAGGTGAATATGCCGTTCAGGCATTGGCCTGTTCAGACTTACCATAAAATAGTCTGGCATTGTCCTCCCAAGTGACCAGTTCAAACGATTAACCAAACCAACTATTGAATTCCTCAAAGAGGGCTCTGGACACAACATCTGCTTTTGCCTATTCTCTGCAAGTCGCAGCTTTCTGATCTTCCTGCACTCATTTGGGAACAGGGTTTGCATGAGCTGGAATTACTTCAGTCTGCATTTTTTTTAACAAGCTTTCTTTTTCTTTCTTTACCATAGTCTAGTCACAATTTCCTTTACCTTTTTTGAAGTGTAATAAATAGTTTAAGGAGACATTTATTTAATTCCTATTGCTACTGGATTTTTGAGATTTGATTTATCATGCTCAGTGGTCATGACAAACACATTTGAGCCAAGTGCAAGAAGAATTATTTGAATGCAGATTGACATGAAGGAAAATTTTCAGAGGGGCCTATGTGACTAAGGTGTCTAAATCCCATTGACTTTGAAAACTTTACCTAATATCTTTCTAATGATGTTGAGAGTCCAGTTGTCTAGTAAACAAATTTGAATCCAATTTTCAAAAGCGTCTGTCAGACTTTTGCAGATGGGACTTCAATTCTTCAGTCACTAAAGAGCTTCAAAAATTTTGTATTGTATCTTGGTGGGAACCTTAGATTTCATCATAATCACAAATAAATCAGTGTGATTAACATACACTGAACCTGGCGAGCTGGTGTGTGGTAGGACCTTGCTTTGATCCCGCTGTCTGCTCCGGTGGGGCTTGTGAGTGTCCATGCAGTGTCCATGGGCACACGGCCGCAGTCCAGAACAAGCGACTCATCTGACCCTTTGTTAGGTCTCCAAGCAAAGCTACGAAACTCAATGGGCCTTGAAACCGAACCACCCTCTCACCTCTTCGTATTCTTCAAATCCAGGATGAGGCCTGGTGTTCTGACCGCATTGGTCCTGTCTGAACTGTATCTTTTCGATAGATAAAAGAGATGATCTCACTCGCCAAAACAAACCTGGGAAAGTTACCATACAGTATACATTGGCAAAACATGGATTATTTGAAAAATGTGCTAGRAACACACAAATATCTTAACATTTCTCGGCACTTGGCACTGTTATTATTCAAACACTTTACAGTATTTGACACGGTTAATTTAAAAAATGAATCAAATGATTCTGTCAGCTGAAGTGTACCAGTGATTCTGCAAACTCTTTCAATATATCATTCTTTGTCCTGTCCACTATGCTGTAGTCTCATCTAGTTCATCCTCATAGGTTTTGTATTCGGTGTGTACTGTATAAACTCAATTTCTTGTCTATGATAATGTTGTGTTAAAATTTTATTATGCAGCTTGCTCAGGACGTAGTTTGTTGTAGCCTCTGTAAACATCTTTGTGGGATCAGCCTGCTAGAGACCTGTTAGCTTTTCTTTGGCATCGTGCTAATGGCCCCAGAAGGTGCACTTGAGTGTTTGTTCCATTCAGTTTTTAAAGAGCCATATAGCAGGGGTTTTATTGTTTCCTTTGGGAGGCTGCCCCTCAGTATAATACTAGTTGCTGTTTGGAAATTTAACAGATGTTTAGCCAGAATAGTTTTGACTTAGTTTAGTTCTTTATCTCGCTTTTCTTGGGTGACTCCCTTTTTTCCATATTTTTGCAAATTAAAATCACACTTTGTCGTCTGCTCAGCATATCAGTGTCAATGGTTAAATGTGTCCTTGAACCAAATGTCTTGAGACCGTTACTCATTAGCGTTATTCCTGCAGAGTTCCCTCAGATCTGTTGAGATACTCATACTGATGCTGTATTAGATGTAGTTATCGGCTGATATCTTTGCCTATGACAAAGTATCTCTAAGGCCCCAAATTGTTTTGACCCTTCTCCCTGTATCAGTTTTGTGTAAGTTTGACAATAGACTTTTCAGAGCAGAGTAGCTCTGAAAAACTCTTATTTTTTTCCCCCGTTTAAAAACTTCATGTGTGTGTGCATCTGCCTTGCAATCAATTTGTGATCATTTGGCTGTTTATCTTTTTTACTGTGTGGCAGTTCAGTTGGTCTGACTGATCTACTGATTTTAAACAACCAACATGACACCGAAGGGCAAGTCTTTTTGTGAGGTTGTGATGTTCTATTTGGGAGTTGGAAAAGAAAGAATCATCTTAATGTGAACTGTGGTTTGGGGGTTCATTTTTCTTCGCTTTCCAGCGTGACATATTTTTTTCCAATTTGTGTAAATAGTAAACCAAAAGTTTGGGCAACTGGGGGTGACTAGTTCATCTGAAGGTGAATTTTGATCTACATTTTTAGTGTTTGGTGTTAAGTAAAGGCACAGGTTACTGTTCATTAATTCATGTAAATAACCCTGGATTCCCTCCTCCCCACCGCCTTTTTTTGCTGGTTTGGCTTCTCAGTGGGTTCATTGTGTCTCAGAGTAATAGCCATTCTAATTTGGAAAGATCTCTAAAAAGATGCTGTACATGCAAGGCAGTGACAGGCAAGTGAATTAAGAAGATAAATTCCTTATATTGTCATATATGATTTTCTAGAGGCAATTTTTCACAATTGCCTTCCTGAAAATTTGTACATCATCCTGTTTTATATACTTACAGGTGATTACAGAGGACAGTACTCTTTTTGCAAATGCACTGAAGTTTGGAAAATGAACTGATCACCCGTAAAGCCTTCTCATTTTATGTAGAATTGATATCAAATTTGTCAGAACAATCCAAACACTGATTGAGACAAAATATTAGTTGATTTTGGTTGAGTCATCCTTTGTTTTTATCTTTTTCCTATCYGGTATCTCAATCTTGTAATTACTTTTGAATGTTGCACATGGTACCACAACCGAAACATAGTTTAAAGTAAAAAGCACCAATTATTTGCTTATTTACTACTAATTGAACATTGTCAAATTAAAACGTTATCTTATTTTCCACATGTAGTACAGCTGAAGGAGGAAAAAAAAAAAATAAGGGAAATGGTCCAAATTCCTTTCCAAAGGGATTTCTGAAAAGAAATCACTGCAAATGACTCAAAATATGCATTTCTTCCAAGGTAAGACACAAGTGTGTGCTCTGAGGTAGGGAGGATTTTGAGGAGAATAGTGTGTATGAGCATATGACTGCTGAGCAGATCCTTTTACGTATGATTTCCATCTGGTTTACCAATTCCTTGTTTTGGAACTAGCTCACCACCTTGATCTTCATGTCCAAAGCTTTTCTGCAGACTTTGGTTTTAGGTGGCTTTGGATCAGCCCCACAGTAACCCCGTTCTTTACATCCAAGCACGTGGGCAATGTCTGGGCTAAGTTGGTTTACTGGTTCACCACAAAGTGGAAGAGGGCTGCTGAGACCTAGGTATGTCCCTGCAAGCTTTTGGATGTAGCTGCACTGGCTTAAAAATAAAGAAAACAGCACCCGTCGGTGGGGCAAGTTATAGAAATCCATGCTACGTTAGATCACTGTCATGCAGGCCCACACAGGASCTATGAAAACCCCCAACCTTTCTTCTAGCTTCTTCCTCTGGATCAGCCTTGACCTCTGTTTGCTGGGGGGAATCTGCGCTGGAATCGCATCCCAGATAAACCTCATCCCAAGGGATCACATTGTGAGGACCCATTTGTGAAAATGCTTTTTCACTGCCCAAAGAGAGCAAGCAAATGTACCGATCTTTGCCCTGGACAGCAGTGAATCCATAGCATTCCCCAGTGGTTTCCAGGGGGAGGCAAAATTGCAGGAGGCCTTCTCATTCATACCAAGTATTTGGCATGCTTCAATACATCTGAGCTCACCAATAATCCTGGTTTTAGGAAACGTGATGCTATTAAAGATAGTTTAGCAGCACAGAACTAGACTCTGCAGTAAACCAGCAAGCAGCCGCAAATGTATRCTTCATTGCAACTTGGCTGCACAAGCTTCCCTACGTGATGGGCATCTTTCTCCGTGTAGGACCCCCCCCCCCATAAATGCCATTAATCTCATTCTGTATTGTGTACTGTATTTTGTAAATACAGTGACAGGGTCAATGGTCCCACTGAGACCACATTCCCCAATAATGAGGGAAATGGTATTTACAGGAAGGATTTAAATATTTCTTTAGTACTGGAGCATGCATTTTTGCATGTAGTATATGAACCCCTTAATGCAACTATGACTAATGTATCCATCTAATTAAATTTTTACAGCATTCCAGTGCATCAGTGTCAAATGTTTGCCTCCAGTTACCCTCCTCGTAACACTGTCAAATAAACTCCTCCTTTTCTATATTCAGTATCTGCCTGCCTCCTTCCACACCATGTGAAATCGAAGCATCGTCATCATCATCTTTCTGAAGACAGGAAAACTGCCTCCTGCTTGCTCTTGTCCCAGCAGTGACCTCTTAGCTTTTAACTCGCCCTTCTAAGTCTGCTATTCTGTAGCAGGATCCCATGTATTTTTATTCAACTTGACAAGCAGGTATTAGAATGATCTACATATGCAGATAAAGGAAGCGAACACTATAGAAAACGTTATTTCTTTCATTTGAACTTTTCCCTATAGCAAAGTGATGCTTTCCCACCAACCAGAGAGCTGCTTGGAAACAATTTGGGGAAATGGGAAAAAACAAGCTTTAAGGCTAGTAAAAATAAGGCATCAAAGCCAGGTAAAAGACTCTCTAGATTATATCCCCGTAAATAACAAAAAGGTTTATGTTTGGGGAAAAAGTGGGACTGATCCCCAAAATCATACCTCACCAAGAAAATAAAGACAGTTTAGTTCAGTCTGTTCAATCTTCCCTTTACGATGCAGGCAGGTCATCATGCAATCTCCATGAATCCCTAGGTAAGCACTAAGTTGTTGCCTTTAATTAGTCTGCAAGTTATAGTTTAAATGCAGTGGCCTGACATCTCGATTAGGTATGCAAGATAAGATCCCAATAAATGATTTCTCAAGCCTAATATTCTGGGTTGAGGCCTTCTAGAATAATGACACAATGGGAAATCTTTTATGGCATAGCAGATGCAAACAGGGGCATTCAAAGTGCACTGCTGTAGAGCCCCACTGCACATTGCTTTTATTCCCTCCCCCCCCCCCATTTAAATGCTTATCATTTGAACAGGTTCTAGAAAATAACCCTTCATTAATGTAATTAGTAGTAGACTGGGGCCAAGCCCATTAGCTGCCTAGTAGCTGTAGATATGTTAGAATCTACATGACAATAAGACGTTGTTTTCAGGAGTTTATCAATCAACTGTAAATGAGCATTTCAGGTTGAAAAGTTTCCCCAGCAATAAATTTTCACCAATGAGTAAACCAAGATGAAAGCCAAACTTTTGGTGGTACCAGTTCCTTCTTTCCCATAAGGAGTAACCCACAAATTGGTATAGACTTGAACCCTGTGCCTCAGGGATGTGTGTTTTGTTCTTAGAGCATTTGGGGCATTTATTTTTCTTGCAAATTGTTGAGCTTTTGCCACTTAAAAAAACACTGAGCAATGTCAAAGCCATTTGTAAGTATGATGGGGCTAATCATAGAAGAAACTGGGCAATATAATCCAATGAATTATTAAATACAAGCCAGGCAATGGTACTGGAGAGGCTTAAGTCTTTTTTCAGTTGGGCTACGAAACAAAGTCTAAGGCTTAGATTGTGTCAAAAGAGATTAAGGCTCAATAATGCAGCTCTGAAATTCAGGGTGCTTAAATGCCTAGTGGAAATCATAATCCTGAATTTGGTGCTTAGGTCCTCAGGTAAAGTGCCTGGGAATAGCTTTGTGCTTAAGGGGTCATTGAAGTGAGTGCAGTCAGCAGGGGACTGCCAAAGTTGTCTGATAGGAAATGCCAAGGAAAGGCATGGACTTCTCAAAGGTTTAGGGGTCTTCCTCTGGATCAAGCAGAGAGTTTTCCTCTTACCAAAATTCATGGCCTTGGCTCTTTCCTGGACCCCAAATCCTTCCCTGAGAAGTGGAGAAGGGAGAGCTCTTTTCTGACCATAATGGGGCTGCAGGGAAGGTGGCCGTGGCCTGGTGAGAGCCGTCATTCAGAGCACTGCTTGCATTTTGTCCCCTGCCTGAAGGAAGGGCTTCAAACCCGCATCTCTTACCTCATCACACTCGGCGTCCTCAGAGATGATTGCAGGATTTTTGAGTCATTTACAGCCCTTCCCACTGAAATTGTTCTCCTCTATGCAGAGCCTACCTGGAGCAGCAGAGGCAAGAGCATGTTCCTCTTGCTGCYTCTAGGGGAATTGCATCTGGAAGAGGTATGCTCCAGCAGGGTTTGGGTGGCTCCAAGATTAGGGGGGAGAATRTAGAGGATCTAAACTGGGGCATGAAAACCCAAATCCTACCTAAATTTTGCATTAGGTGATTAAGTCCTTTGGAGAGCATACTCTAATTGCCATGGAAGTAGATAAGCAGCAAGCTGGTTCAGACAAACAAGTGCTTTTCAGCAGCGGCTTAGTCATAAAAATTTTCATATCTTGTTAACCAGTTGATTCTGCAAACCTTCCCCCATCCTTCAGTTTTTTTTTCCCCCCATTTCTTTCCCTTGGCATGCTTCCTATTTCTCACAGCAGCAGCTGTGCACAGTTGAATAGTAAATCAAACACCCTAAAAAACTGTTGTTTTAATACAATGTCTAAGATTTTCCAATTCTCTTTTCCCCCCTTATTTTTCTTGATAACCATTCTGGCTCATCTTTGTCTGGTAGTAAAATAACTAAATCTGCTAGCAAAAGCCTGACCTGTGTTTTTATTTTTTGTGGAAATTAGTGGGTAGGTTAGTAAGTGAAAGGCAAGTAATCCACAAGCAGTTTAGATAAGTGGATATTACAGGCTTGTGTTGTTAATTGGTATTAAATACATTTTTTAAATTACATTTCTGTAGCAAATGACTTTTCTCATCAGAGTCTCTTGTGACAGAAGCTACTTCTTTCTTCACCATGGTTGTGATAAGTTGGAGAAATCAGTGTTAGCATCCCAGCAGCTTCATTTCATCTTCTCTCTTGGCCATGCCATTGGGCAGCATCATCTTTAAGTCTTCAGGTGCCTCTGTTGGCCTGAAAACCTTCTGAAAGCAGGTCTTAGAGAAATCCTCCCAAGGAGGGAAGTACCTCCATTGGTTCCCAAAGGTGCTTGGAGGCTTCTCAGGCTACAGGGCAACAGCAGAGTTGGCTTCCCAGCTGTGGAAAGGGTGAATGAATCCCTACCAGCAAGTCCGAAACTCTTTGAAGCAGATAGTTCACAGTAATCGAGAGCTCAATCTGTTGAAGAAGTTACTGAACTTTTGTCATCTCTGTACGACTTGACTTGTATGGTGTGGGACGCATAACTTCTGGTTTTGTGTTCACATCTCTCTGATTACACACAGCACTTTTTTTTTTTTTTCTCTGTTAATCTGGGCTGTGCAGTGGAACTAGCCAGTGGTAAACCCATGCAAGTGAAACGCCATCTGCAAGGAGTTAGAAGGAAAATTGTCTTGATTATGCCTGCAATGTGCAAATTGCAGATGCACCACCAGTGAAACTCTACTTGTGTAGCAAAACGGCACATGGAGGGAGGCGTTCTTCTCTTCAGGAACGTCCTTTGTGATCCCTTATCCTCCGAAAGGGGAGTCACCCAAGCAGCATCAAAGGCAACGAAAGAACGCGGGGAAAGGTGTACATGCAGCAATCGCATCACATCCCATAAGCAGCTTTTTCTAATAAGCCTCAGAGAGCAAGAGCAAAATCTCCGTGTTGCTATCAGCCGGCGGAGCTAATAACATTGCCTTTGTGACACGCTCGCTGACAAAAGCCAGGAAATTCAAAGATAAGGCCAACACCACATCCTTGACTCCAGCCATTCTGAGGAGAAAAAAAAAAAAAGAGCTTGATTACAAGGCTGTAAGAGGAAATACCAGCCCTAGCAGTGACTCTTCACAGATTCGGTTGCCATCGCTGGCAGGCTGACAGTGAGGAGACATGCACGGGCCATGAGCAATCACAGTGCTGGGGCTGCTTCGGTGTTTGCTGGCTCCTGTGAGACAGCTCTGGTGGGGATGGAAAGAGGGAACCTGCGCAGTCCCCACAGGAAGCCACAGCCTTCTGCACAGATGTCTTGGGTCCACACTGCAATCTGTATCCTGTTGGTCAAATTTCTGGTTGATGCTGAGGGCCTTATGGGGAGCAAGAGAGGCTCTGAGAAGCCAGAGAAGATCTGGAAGTGTAACCTTCTGGCTGCCCACTTCTCTCTTTTTGTAGAAAGACATCTGAGGAAATCACTCCTACTACCACCTCTCTTTATGCTCCTGTTCCCTTCTTGTGGGACATTATAGTTTTTGTGGCTTTTGGTCTTTTGAAGTTCAGTTTGTTATAGAGTCTTGGTGAGTGTTTTGTGGCTTGTGGCAGTGTGTAGGYGAAGAAAAAGGACAGGGCTATGCTGAAGGCAGTTCGGTCTCTGTTGGTAGAACCGGCTGTTAAAATCAAAGACAGTTTCCTAAACCATCTTTAAAAACCACTCCAGCAAGCTTTGCTCCCTGCTGCTTAGTGCCCCTGTCTTCTGAAAGCCACACCACCCGTGCCTGTCTTGGCAGGCGGCTCTCCCCCTCTCCCCTCCTCCCTTGCCTACTGAAGTTGTAGCTCCAAAGCCTCCACCCGTGGCCCTGTGCTTCAGAGATTGGTTTCTGTTAGTCTGGCAGCACGGCCAGGAAGAGATTGGGGCTGGGAACAGACTCTCTGCAGGCCTTTCTGGGCTGAATACCTGCTATGTGGGACTGGACTTACTGACCAGCCCCTGAAGTCCCTCTGTTACAGCGTCCTGTAGCCAATGTTAATGATCTGTGGACAGGCCGTAGTATTTCAACTAACCAGATTAATACCTCATCTGGTACACAAACTCTGTGTAGCAGTACAAGTTGCGTGTTGTCCCCAGAAGACCGTAACAGCTGCTCTCGAGCCATTACCACCTAACTAGCAAATAAATATTTGGGCATGCAGGCTCATCTGAAAATGTGGATTATTTCCTGATAGGCCACAATGGATCCTCTAGGTAAACACAACCTCGGGGCACTTTCTGCAAAGCAGATTTTTGACCTGCTGGACCTTGGCTGGCAGGCAGGCTTGTGTGGCCGTGCAGTGAACCTGCAGGCTTGCCTTCGCTGTGACATAAAGCAAGCCCCAGGTCTCAAACAGTGTCTTGTTTCATCAAATAACGTGTCTTCCTCCCCTTTCCAGCCCTGCTCCTCGCTCCTTCTTTTATGCTTCTCTCCARAGCAGATAAAGGTACTTTTCCTAGCAAGGAACTGCAGACATGAATATTCTGGACTTAAAAAAATTACTCCTGAGTTAAAAATCAGGGTCTGTAAAATGAAGCTTTAAGAAATACTGCATTGGGGGTTCCTCTTTCAGGCATGGCACAATGTGAGGAGTTTGCTTTCACATTTAAGGGCTGTCTTTTAGCAGACAAGGAASTTCTTCCTTCCCTTCCCTGCCAGGCCACCTTGGCATCTGCTCTGAACGAGTCCTTCTCTCTGCTCTGACTTCTTAGTTAAGTTTCTCCAAAGAACATTTCCAAGGCTAAGGGAAGAGGTCCGGGAATGGGTTAAGCATTACGCTCCCATTAAAAAGATTGATTTGGTATTGAAGTTAGGGAATCAGATAAGCTCAGAGGAATACTAGTGAGATACGGTGCTCTGTCTCCCTCAGTCAAACGCTCTCCTTCAGTTAGAGGTTTGGTGCCTCCTACCCTAATCCCTGCAGACTGTCTGGTGACTGAACTGACATTAGTTGGCTTCAGTCCACGATGCTGGAAGGTGACTGTGCCCCAGGATTCCTCACCAAAACTGACTCCTCTGGGCTGAAATACCACTTTAACCTGAGATCAGAGCCCACGGCAAATGGCTAAGCACCGTCTTTGTTTCTGTCTATCCTGTGGGGAGACATCTTCACGCTAAAAACACAGAATAAAAATGTAAACCCCCCAAAACTGACACTGGGCTTTTTGGGACAGGTGGCCTGATATTCAGAGGTGCTGAATATTCTGCATGGTCAGCACAAATCAGATCTGCTGCTCTGAAAATCAAGGCGCTTCTATTTGTGTAGCTAAACATGGAGATTTAAGGCTTTGCTTCAAAAAGAAGTTTCAAAGATGCCCAGAAAAGCAAGAGCCTATTTTAGATGGATGTTAAGTCCTAACTGCCTTTCTGTGGTTTTGAAAATCTTCCCCACTCTCCCCAAATTTGAAAACATTGTCTTCATCTTCAAGTGCTGTCAAACTAGAGCTCCTTGGTAATGCTAAAATTCGCTTGAAAGAATGTATTTAAAAATGAATAAGCTGGAAGATTATGCAGGGATTCATATACATGGATTCATAGACATTGTCTCATAGACAACAACTGCAGCATATTGAATCTCATGCTGAAGAATCATTTCACAGGGTTTTACTGTATGTTTAAGTCCTATCTCTTTGCATCTTTATCAAAAGCCCATATATGTCATCGTTCATCTCTTTCCTTGAAACAACAGAATTTGCTTGCTAAAAAGTGTTGAGGCAAACTTTTTTTTTTTTTTTTTTTAAATGATCCCTTTGACTCTAGCAGAAAGGGGATCTGTGTGCAGATTTGCCCTTTGAGGAAGGTGAAGGGTGCAGCTGGAGTTCAAAATAATCTGGATTTGGACTTTGTCTAGTTCTTTTTGGGCCTATGAATGCAGAAGAAATCTGGTGAGTTAATCTGCCTTGGGAGGGAGATGCTTTACCACAGCCACCAGATACACAATTGTGATCAGGATGTTTTTTATTATGAGAACTGACATGGGGAAATGGGGGGAGGAGGGCTTCAAAGCAGAGGTGAGCCCGAATGCCGGGCAGAAATCACAGTCTGCAAATATCCTCTGCATCCCTGCATGGAAAGGGTTCTTGGGGAGCTTTTTAAAAAATCAACAGTCTCTTCTCCCCAGCAGTATTTCTTGATGATGACAGAGCCCCTCTTTCCCTTCCCCCCTTGCTATCAGCTGGCTAATCTGCCTGCACATTCTGACACACAGCTGCAAGAGATGAAAACTGTACTGTTGATAGATGAAACTTTGGATAAGATTACATGGTTTTGAATATCTTGATGACATATTTGTCTGAAAAGTCTTTTAGAGGACAGCCTAATATAAATGCACGGAAATGTTTCTAATGACTAGCATTTGTCTACGTACTTGGTTTGGAAGATTAACATTCACGTGTTCTTCGACTGTCATTTGCATTTGTATGTGGAGGCAAACTTTTCAATAATCACTTCTTCATGCCGAGAAGAGTTAACAATTTATTCAAAATACACAAGGCCAAATTAGTCCCTTCTGTAAGGCTGGGCGCCTTGGTAGAGTTGCACCAGCGGTGGATGTGGCTTCGCTGCCTTCTGCAGCAGCCTCAGCCACATGCCCGGGGACTGCCTTCACTGACCTTGCCTGCGGTAATGACGGAAGCCCCCCCGTTAGAAAGACAGAGCACACTACAGAGCAGAAACAAAGCAAAACAAAACAAAAAAACCCAAGGTCAGGACAATTGCATCTTTTAGCTATTTTGCTGTGCTGAACCCTGGGTTGTTTTCTATTTTGCACTGATAAATGAATGCAGTAAGACTTTTTGTACTGTTTTTAGTCTTATTTTCAAAACACCCAGTTGTGTGGTTGGTCCTCCTCAGTCCCATTTTTCGACTGGGGTAGGACACACAAAGCCTTATTTTGGCAAGTATTTTATCCGCCAGTGAGAGCGGAGTACCTAGATGCTTTTGAATCCTGCCCTGGCCTGAGGCCTTCTTCTGAATTTTAGGTGCCTTAATCGCTTTAGAGAGTTGGCCTTCAAGCACTTTTGCAAAAAAGAAGCTTCCATTACTAAAAGGTGGAAGTACTTTGGGAAACATTTTAGCCCAGGGAGCATGGGCAGTTTACAGCATACGGCCTCAAGCTGCACCTGGCCCCATTCAGATCAGAGCAAGGAGTGTCTATATGCATTTACTGGCAACAATCAGCCTTAAGTTTTGCCATGATGTGACAAATGTTGATTGAGGAACTTCCTTACTGAGGGTCTAAAGGTGCTGCCAAATAGCTTTGTGGACTGCATGTTAACATGCATCTTTACATTGTCTGGTAATTATGCAAAAAACAATTAGGGCTCATCTGTGCTGTAGTAATGTGAGGCCTCTACCCTCTTCCTTCCTGCAGGCAATATAAAATTAAGATACTGGTCAAGTCTGGCCCCTGGACAATAGGTTCCAGGTGTCTGGGCTGCAAAATGGAACTCAACAGAACAGGGCTGCGCTTCCAAAGTTATGGGGTGTCTTTTCCAGGGAGTGCAAGAAAGGGAGCCACTGCACTCACAGAGCTGGAGTGTGCTCAGCACAGCTAGAAGGAGAGACGGACATGTGGGAAGTGGAGTTGCAGGGCTGAATATTTTATGAAACACGGATGGGGTGAGGAAAGATGAACACTTGCAGAGACTGGTGGAGCTGTTCAGTCTGAACGTGTGCATCCCCAAGGGCTTTGTCCAGATGCTTAAACATAAATGAACCTTTCGATCTGTTTTTACTGAGCTTGAAACCAATGCCAGGAAATCAGTAGGCACCACCATGCACCATGAGCATTATTTGTACATTGGTGCTGCGGCATATATGATCCTCCTGTGACAGGAGAAGACGCTCCACTTTGTGTTGCTGGCTGTTGTTCTGAGGTTGCTCTCCGGAGGTTGTGCAAGCCCTTAAGAAAGATGCTGTACCTTCCACTAGCTAGGAGAAGACAGCAAGGCAACCTCCTCTGTGCAGGGAGACTTGGCTAGGAGGACAACAATATACATCCCAATAAGCGGTTCATCTGTCTTCCTAGTTAGCACACTCTAGTGTGTTGTTTTCCAATGAGCTATCACTACTGTAAGACTTCTGCTTATGGATTAGGTATTTTAGCCCAGAAGAGTTATTTAGAACAAAACTTTCTGTAATATTTGAAAATACCACCCATTACTTGGTCACTTCCTCTTGAGCTCTGCTTGCGTTCCTTAAGAAAAAGCTTCTGGGCTGAGCGTGTCTTTGTCTGGCAATGCTGTACAATCACAGATATAATTTAATTTTGCTTCCTCTTCACATGCCAGCGTAGCTCTGCAGACATGCAGTGACACTCTTTCCCCTTTCGGAATATGTTGACATCTTGATGTCTTCTCCACAGACTCACACTGACACAGTGCTAGGAACTTTGTGATGACACCGCATCCCACGTTAGTGAATAGCAAAATAGCCCTGTCACAAACTATATTATGAAATATCAAGACTGTTTAAAAATGTACTTTTCCAGGAAAAAAAAATAAATCCTGGAGGCCTTGAACTTACCTTGAGATCTGACCTGCTCCATTATATATAAATATGGATGTTTAAGTAGAGCATTTTAACCTATGCCAAATATAAAGAAGGGCTTAATGCCCATACATTATCAAAAGTCACATTAACTAGGAATGGTATTCCTGACTTGTGAACACACTGTACGGTACTCATCCAATATAGGTACTTTAAAACACTGGCTGAAGTGATATTTAATACTAAATGTTTTCTTCTTTGTGAGAAGCACAATGACCAAACTTGAACTGGCCAAACTCTGGTCTTTTTTTTCAGTGTTATGAATATTCTTTGTGCTAAATGCAGAATCAAGTGTTCTTCCTCTCAGAAATGGTGGAATAAATTACTCCAGTGCACCCAGTTAATTTCTTCTGAAAATGACTCCAGTGCACATTATTAATTTCTGCTGAAAATGACTTTGATGCTTGACAGGATTTTGTCAGAGTTTATTAATGAAGGCCTCACTATGTGTGGCAACAATTGGTTTTCAGTTTCTTTTGACAGTTATGGGAATCTAAAATAGGTCAGCTGAAGATGGGTAAGACTGTCTGTACTTCACTTCTTTGACACTCTTTTTTTAACCATTAAAGACTGCAGCTAGTACAAAATAAGAACAAGGAAAATAATAACGTTAAAAGAGGTGCAGCTGTTAAAGAGATTTTTTTCATATTAATATTTGGGACAGTCATTGGATCTGGGATGAGCTAACTTGGACAAATCAACAAGTTAAGACAAATAGTTTTGATTTCATCGTTTGTTTACGGAAAAAAAAAACCAAAAAAAACATTTGCTTAAGAATGTTGGAGAGGTGCTTTTTGTCTCTTAATCCAAAAAGTAATTAATAGGGCCAGGAGACACGCACTTGGAATTTGATCACAGAGGACAGAGTTCATGAGACAAATTCAGCCCTAGTTTAAATGCTACATGGTCTAACGAGTCTTAGTGTCTGTGTTATTCTCTTAAATGTCTGCCTTGCAGACACCTCAGATCTGGAATCTGAAAATCCATCTGTGTCCTTGCTGCTTCTCACAACATCATCTAATTAGAACGTGCTGATAACTTTGTTGATGCACGAGAGATAAAAATCCATTCCACCTCATGCTAGTGGTAAAAGCGTGGTTTCATCAGGAAGGAGAACAGATATGAATTAAAAACACACTGAAGAAGACAGCATCATTTTCACCAAGACGCTTTTCTGACATCGCTACCATCAGCATATGCTACATACTGTTGCTTTATGACTTGCGTTGCGTTACTCTCCGCCTCAGTTGCGTTAATCAGGACTGCGCGGTGCTAGGCACTGCACAGAACAAAAAGACGTGTCCGCATCCCTGGACACGCTCCTGTCAAGAAGCAGGCGCTCCGGCGGCACAGCTTTCCRAGGCGTTTCTGCCGCTCCAGAGTCAAGCCTCTAACGGAGCTCGCTTATCTCGTGCGTCCTGGAACGGGCTTGTCATGCAGCTTTTTTACGAGTAGGGAACATGACACTTAGTCAAGTTTTCCATGCTAAGAATTTCATGTTACATATTGTTAAAGATGACTGAAATAGGTTATGTACACATCAAAATGAGTGAACTTTTACCTTTCCTATTGCAAGTTATCCGTGACATCCTTGGAAATCATTGACTTCTCAGCTATTGACATTGTTGGGGAAGGGGAAAAAGGTTCATCTTGCAGGAAGTGCTGACTCAGAGATTTCCCAGGAAAATCTACTTTCTTAGCTGAAGAAGAAAGATTCATTATTTGCTCATCTTGGTGAAATCTAATTGTGATACTTATATTCTGTATTAATTCAATTCAGTAAAGATATCTGACATAGGCAAAGAAGCCAATCGTAATAATTTGCTCTGAAGCTTTTATTACCGTTGTGTTTTGAATACAGGTATTAAAACAACAGTGGAGCAGCAGATGCTCTCCCCTGCATGTTGTTCAAGATGCTACCTATGCAATTCCTAAAAATATGAGCCCTACTCCTAATGGGAGTAAGTAGCAAAACTCCCATTGACTTCAGCTGGATATGGATTTCATGTAGTAAATACAGGACATAATCTTGAGGTGGTATTGCTTGCTGAAGAACAGTAAAAGTCATCTGCAAGGAACAGTTTCCATTAGCTTTGAGTTCTTCTTTGTACTTTGTACTTTATAAAATAGAGTCACGTTCCATATATAAAACTGTATCAAAAACAAGTTTTTCTTTTAAGTTGAACAAACCTGCTTAAAAAGAGCAGTCTGTTGGTACCAGTAGCTGTGACCTAGTGTACATTTTTTCTGCACTTTCAAATACTCATTACAATTCCTACTTATTTTATAGCAATATCACACAATAAACATTTCTTTTCTGATTAAGGGATTGAAAGGGAACTGAATTATAAACAGTATTAATATAAGAGGGAATTTGTATCCTGTGCTTGTAGGTCTGAGTTTATATGACCTTAAACAATCAGCCTGAAGAAGTCACATCAGCTGCTGTACACATTCCACATTACTGAGGAATTAAATTAAGCAGCTTTAATATCTGTGAAATGGCACAGGCCTGAAAGAGAATCGTTCCAATTTATGGACTTTGTATCTGATTTACTAGTGCATGTCTAGCAATTTCAGAGCCACCAATCGCTTTAAGACCACCTCCAAAGTGTTTTTTATCACTTACAGTAAATGTGCTAACATAATGTTTTAATTAAACATTTAAAGTGCATCAAACAAATTTATTGATACTGCCAGAAAAAGAAGAAGAAGAAGGAGAAATTCTGCTATTTGCAAAATCTCCTGATGTATGCACCATGTTGTGACCCTGGTAAGATTGCTCTTAAACATTTCAGCTAGTGTCTATAAATTAACAAAAAGCTTCCCCTCCCCTCCAGTCCCCTCATTTTCCTTCTCCAACCTCCAGATCATACTTTGTGCATAAAAATATGGTAAGAGCTTGTTGAAAGCTATTCAGCTATAATATCAAATGGTTGTGAACAGTGCATTTATTTGTGCTTCTTGAACACAGGCCTGATATTGAAATGATATAAAAGTCCCAGCAGCACTTTATATTGATGTTGGCATTAAAAATGCTTTTTCCGTTAGTGAGAGAGGAGTTCCCCCTTAAAAAAATAAAAGCCAATACCAGGCCTATCAAAACTTTATCATCCTGTTACCACTTGGGCACTGTATTAAATATTCACAACTGAAGCTGGTTTTCATTAAAAATCCTTTTCCCTTCTGCACTGGGGATCACAGAGCTGACACAGATCCAGAATCCCTATAACCCTTTAAGAAGAGAGCAGTCGGCATTGCATCGACAGCACTGGAAAGACGCGTTCAAGTTTCCTCGGCTCCCAGGGTGGTGCTTGCAGGAACGATGCCGGGTGGCAGGCGCAGAGAGGGGCCCCAGGAGCGCCGGGGTCCTCCTGGCCGGCTGCTCCGGCTCTGCGCGGTGCTCGCCGCGGAGCTGGACCTCAGGGCGCGCGGCACAGCAGCTCACTGCAGAGAGGCTGCTTGCACAGGGCTAAAATGTGATTTATGCTTTATGGCACCAAAACTACAGGCATGTTATTTGTATACATAATATAGCTTGTGCTTTCTTAGTGAGGGAAAGAGCATTTTGTCTTCCTTAGTAAGCATTTGTTTTAGAGGCTGATAATTGTGGCAGGTTTGCTTTCCTACACCTTTTCTTACATATATCAGTCGTTGTGTACGAGAGGACAGCTAAATACAGTGGGTCGTATAATATGAATGGAAATCATATTTCCATACCAAACAGACTTACAGATGCCTAGAGATGGGAATCTAAGCAATTCCTGTTAAGATCAGTACTGCCTGCTAATAAGCTGATATACGAATGTAAAGTGCATTTCATGTATATTATATTATATTTATATTATATTATATTTTTATTATATTATATAATATATTATATATCATCCGCAATTGAATTTGCTCCATTATTTCAAACCCCGTAACTATAAACATCACATGGTTGGAAAGGGAATGAGCAAGGAAACTATAGCCAAGGCAGAATGCCATGGCAGAACTGAGAACAGGCTATTGCCAGGAGACTATTCTTACTTTTGTTAAGGAAAAAAAAAGAAAGAAAAAGAAGAAACATAGGTATTTTCTTCCTTAGAGATCAGAACCTCATTTTTGCATGTCTTTCCGCCACTGGCTACATGAAGGTTGCTGTGTCATCCAACACAAGGGAGGACAATTATTTTAATGGTCACAAAACATGTGATGTGAGAACCACCTCTAACTCTACATCGCTTGTGATCTGCCATGATGTACTGACTCACCCCAGCTCTGCCTTGGAAGGCAAAACTAATGCAGGGTGTTACTGTGGTTCAGGGTTACCTGCAGTCCATGTCTATTTTTGTGTCTGTTGTCTCCTGCTTTATATTTAACTCTTTGGGCATTCTAGAATTTATCATAATGGAGCCTGATGTGTGGTGGGAGCTGCTGAGCAGTAAAACAGGGTGAATGAGAAAGAAGTAATAATTTTGTCTTTCAGCATGAAGGTGGAGACATTTTCTAGAAAAAAAAAGAAATAAAGACCCCAGAAGAAGGGTGCAGCATTTCTCTTCATATCAGTTTAGCATGGATGATTTACCATTGTGTTCTAGGGGACTGATTTTCAAAAAGAATGAATTTTGCATTAAATTCTGAGTATAGTTGCTGGAGAAGATATGATATTTGCCTATTCAGATGATGAGCTGGATGCATAAGTGATCGCATCAATGGGTAATATGCACATTCAGTCATGCAAAAAATTTGCATGCCCTATAAAGACCTAAAAGTTGAACATCTGGCCTTTTCTGTGGCACCTCAATTTTGTATCAATGTCTCCTATTCTTTGAAAGGTTTATTCCTAAAACCGTCAGATCATCACAGTCTTGATACAACATTCATTGCGCACTGTTCATAAATGAGCCAAGCTCAGCTGTGGTTGGAATGACTTTAATTGCTCTGTATTATAGATGTTACATTTACCATGCGGTCCTTGAATTGTATATAACTGGACATCCATGAAAGAAAAGGTGGTGCAATTCTTCCACTTTGTAGGAGGGCCGTTGGGCAGCCTGTATTTTGACCTAATGGAAAAGCTTCATTAAACTTCTATGACATATGCTTTATGTAGGGTTGATAGCCAAAGGGAATCAGACAATAACTCTTTACTTCTAACCAGTTTTTATATTTTCCAGAAAAAATATAGCTAAATGCTAGTACAAACAGTGAGGAAAGAACATCTAAAATGAGATAAAATAAAGTATCAGGTACCATTCCCTTCCCTTAGTTTTATCCTGCAGGCTGCTCAGCTAACTGATGTCCCATCCAAGTCTTCTGCTAGGTTTTCTAGTAAGGTGGAAAGTTACCCTTATCCAGGATACTGTAAATTGTGATATTATTTTTCTATCCTATTACTTTGGAAGGATAGTGATGAAAATTGCTCCTAACCAGAAAGACTGGTGCACCAAGCACTTCTCTAGCGTCTGTTTACTACTGCCTGGCTGCTGATGCTGAAGAGCATTGATATGCTATGGGAGCTCCCTCCTCATAGCAAGCCCTCCACTTCTCATTGTCTTTATTTTTGTAATTTTGCCCTTGCCCCAACCACTCTAAGCCTCTGAAGAAGTTTGGATTTGGACTCTGCAGCTCTGATTATGAGTCACAGCAATATTCTCACACCTCCCAGTATATTAGTTAGGGGACTTGTGAAACAGAGGAAGGAAAGGAAGTTATTAGCTGAAATTCCCAAATGAAGGGCCAAATGCTGAAAAACATCCTATGCTTTTATTCAGCCCCAGCTGAGGCAAAATTCTTGAGTAGCATCAATAAAGCTATCTGCTGAGTTCCCGTCATCATCCCTGCAGTCTGGGTGGCAACGTAAGAGGCTCTTGGCTTGCAGATTCCCAGCCTGGGTTTGCAGGACTGTGATTCAGGAAATTAAATCGCGTTAGGCTTGAACCTCATTTTCTCTGGAAGTCAGTGGGACGGGAGGGTAACGCTGCCCCGCTCTCACTGCGTCACTGAAACAGAGGCATCCTTCCGATGGGTTTTGGCTGTAGGACAAATGGCTGGAGAAGAAAAGGGGACCTTTTGCTTCTGTCATAAATTTGGTTACAGCTCCTCCCGATGAGTGCCCCTTTGCCCTCGGAAGCAAAGCGGTGATGTCCATTGGTCTCCCTGTGCCCTCTCACACTGCAGGAGGTTCTCTAGGCATTTTTATGTTCAAAATTATGAAAACGCTAATGCACCCGATTGGAAGCCTTGCTTCTATCCTGCCGGCTGCCATCACAGTCTGAAAAAGGAGGCTGATGGTCTCCAAACCTGCCTATTGTTTAAAAGCAGGTGGCAGGGAAGGTAACGATGGGGGTTACGAGTCCTTCCCACGTATGCAGAAAAGGCGCTCTTTTCACGCTTGTACTTCTGACCCCAAGATCAGGTTCCAGATTGTTGTGAACGTAAAGTTTAGTTATCTTTTAGAAAAGCCACAAGAAACCTAAAACTGCACTCTTTTTTTCCATTCGGAAGTCCTGTAAGAGCACTACTCTGAGCCGCTAGCTGCAGTTYTGCAGCACCTTTGCTGCAGGCGGGCACTGCAGGAGTTCGGGTGGGTTCCTTGCTCGCAGCCAGAGTGGAATTCCTGCTCAAACAGAACTCCTCTCTGGGGAAGGAAAGGACAGCCCCTCAGGAACTAACACCTCCGCCCRCCTAACAACAGTTTGCCCAGCTGAGGCTCGTGAGTGGAGTATTTGCTTGTCTGACTTAGCTGTAGAAAATGAAGAGGAGGTTAACAATTAGTCTTTGTAGCTGTAGGGGCTGACATGATGGTGCATATTTTTCTGTAGAGCAGGAATGTTTTGCAGCACTGGAGTGACCAAATATTAGGGTTCATATGTGGTGCCTTGACCCAGACATTTACAATTCAAGGCACTACATGATCTTTATAGAGTCAACTGCACCTTTTTGCACTGACCTGTTTAATTTTGGTGATATGGAGGTGTTGGCATCCTGATCCTTCACTGCAACAGTGTGCATCCAGCTATAGAATCAGCCTTGCATTCCCCGCTGTACTTGCAGAATAATGTGGCATGATGTATATCTTTCCTTTGAATCTGCAAGGGTAGATTTACTAATAGCAGGATATTTGAGTAGTGTGGAAAACTGCAGAAACTTTATGGTATATCACCCCTCTTATTAGTGGCTCCTAGTGCTTTATTTTGGGTCATCAGCTGCAAAAGGACATAGCCAAGTGCTGCTGGAATCAACTTTAAGCTGAACCCTGAATTTCAGGCAGATAAAAAAAATCACTGCTAAAAAGAGAATGCAGGAGATGGAATCTAAATCTGCTGGGGCTAAAGTAACGCCAAAAAGTGCTAACCTGCCACTATACATGACTGGTCTCTAAGTAGTTCAGTAGTTACATTAACAACTATGGAAGGTGTAAATTTGGAGAAGGGACGAGAAGGAATAAAAAGAGAAACTGCCCTACCTGTCTCCTGCTCTGCAGGGAATAATATGGACTGTGTTCACAGTAACTGGCTCTAGTAAGTGCTCTAAAGGGAGGGGGTGGGAAAGCAGTGGCTGAAATCTCTGCACAAATTGCAGGGAGACAATCTTGTATCTCCAGATCTCGCTATCAGTCTAATTCCAGCGCTGTGCAAATAAATAAGATTTACCCTTGCTAAAGCCCTTAAACCCCTTTGTACCCCAAGTTAAGTACTGGTGTCCAGGCCGTATCTTTCAAACTAGTTGGTATTTCTGGGAACTAAACGGACAACTTCAGGTATGGAAAGATCCCCTCCAGCAATATCGTGAGGTCACAGCTTCTTGTTTGCCCAGARGAGTAACTGCAGGGAGCGCGTGATCGGTGTGTTTGGTCGTGCAGAACATCTCAGGCCTTGCGTTAAGAAGAGGCACTACAACACCTGCTTTTCGCCACGAGTACTAGCTGTACAAACGTGCTTGCACCTTGAGCAAATGGCTCCTGGGGCGCAGGCAATAGTTTTTTGCTTTTCATGAGCAAAGCTGGTCTTGAGAGCAGAGGAGAAAAACGCTGAAAYTGGTGGTTGCATTTCAGATGCTTGTAGCATCTCATGTGCATCCATTAGGGAAGGACTAAACAAACATAATCAGATAAGTTCTTTCTGAAAGATGGCTCTGCAAAAGGATTCAAGTGCATACCTGCTCTGCGTCCTGCTTGAAGTACTAATGCTGCTCCACTGGTAGAAGCAAATGCCTTTTGAAGGCAGTTCAGAGTCACAGCGCAGTCGTTGGCTTTACAGTTTGCTAGCTGCATGTCATCTTTGAAGGCTGGGAAATTGCAGTGGCAGGACGGCGATTCCCAGCCGAGTGAAGCAGACACTCGACACATTTCATCTCTTGCAATTAAGGGAGAAGCAGAAGCGGGAAAAATCCAAGCCGTGTTTTTAATAATAGACCACTCCCTTATCGAGATGAAGTACAAGTGTCACTCTTTCACAGATGGATGCAGGGACTGATTCTAGGCGCAGACAGTAATAAATGCATGAGAACTTTGCATGAAAAACCCCACACTTCTAAGACTTGGTTTATTGCTCTTAGTCATTTACACACATCCTTCTAAAGGGAGGAAGCTTAAACAWAATCAAAATCTATGTGCAAATTACCAAGTTAAATGCTGCTGTTCTATTCTGTTCTCTTTTAATATCAGAGAACAAACCTCGTGGTGCAAAAAATACAATCTTGTGATAAAATGACTAATACATGACTAAAGCCGTTTTTCCATTGTGCAGGCATAGCTCTGGGGATCATTTGTTTTTCATGGTAGATCCCTCAGACAGTGAATTCCTCTGGTGGTTGGTATTATATTAATGACCAGGACTGTTAGTCGCCTCAAGAGAGCTGAAATAGGATGCCACTCTGGTTGCCATTATTAATTCCAACTGCAGGTGTGAAAATTAATTTCATGGGTATTTTTATCATTTCCTTTTAGTTAAGGATTAAAGTTTCTGAATCAGCCAGGCTCCGGATGGAGACAAAGCTGAACTGGGTCTGCCTAGAGCTCCCATAACAGTGAACTAATTTTAATGGAGGAGGAGGAGGAAAAAAGGGGGCATAAGACTTTCCATCTCTCTCTTGCTGAAGACAATTAATGACACTGAAAGATATCAGATGTCATCATGACATACACTTCTTTGCACCAAGACTCTATAAAGCAATCCAGTAAATTGCAGGTTGTTTTCATTTCTGTGGAAGAATAACACATTTGCCAATAGCGGGAGAAAAAAGGAGAAGTTAAATATATCAAACCAAATCAAATGTAGCTGATTAGAAAGCTACAGTTTCCATTTGCTGGCACTCGTACTGTTTTCACATAGATTTTCTGACAGATGCTGCTATATCTACATAGTCAAGAAGACAGTTGCAGCAGCCAAGCTCCTGACACAGAAATCCAGCCTGGCATCATTGGCTCTAGGTGGAGCTTGGCCACARTGTTTGGGGAA
The DNA here is from genome assembly GCF_003343035.1 of Apteryx rowi. Lineage (NCBI taxonomy): Eukaryota > Metazoa > Chordata > Aves > Apterygiformes > Apterygidae > Apteryx > Apteryx rowi. The sequence continues at coordinate 9,666,135 of NW_020447196.1, read as the reverse complement.
CGGGAGGGGAAGGGATGGGAGGAGAGTTAGTTCACCTTGGCTGGAGAGGGCAGGAGATGTCATCAGTTGGATCAATTATGGAGGGACGGGCGAGGAAGGGGGAAATGCCGTCCCCATCCCCCTGGTTAAGCCTCGACTCCTGCCGGTTCGAATGGCAAAGGTGTTGGCTCCAAAACTGTCTAGTGCTCACTCACACCTCCTCCTGCCAAAACTCCGTGAGTAATGCTCGGAAGATAAGCAGGTTAGGCCAGATTCGGTCGGATAATTAAAGGCTGGAGGAAACGTAAGGTCCTTGCGTGCTCTCAGACGCACAGCTCATCTGGGGTTTGGATTTATAATGCGCTGCTCTCATAACCACCTTTCATCCTGCGGCTCTCATCACCTCCGAGGCATCTTTGCCGCGCGGGCAAGTCCGCGGCCGATTTTCCAGGGGTAAGGAAGCCTTGCGCCGGAGCGGCGGCAGCTTTCTCGAGCGCCGGGCTCCCTTCTGCGCCCGGGCTGCAGCCGTCAGCCCCGGCGCTACCTTTATTTTAAGCATCTCTCCCTGCTGTTGCAGCGCGGTGCCGCAGAGCCTCTCTGACCTGACCGCTCTAACCTTGCACCTCCTGTAGCCACTTCTGTCAGTGCAACTTGAGCGCACAGTAGGTGGAAGAGCTCCCGTTTGGAACTGGCTTCATTTTACACCTCTCTTCCTGCGCTGCGACTGGCTGCGCTGGTGTAGCTAGYGCTGAGCGCCGGGAGAGGCTAGGCGCCAGCCCTTTTCTCTTATAATGAGCCTTTTTAGGTCATGTAAGCCAAGAACCTGGCGTTGCAAAAGACCCCATCCGTTACTTTAAGCAGTTATCGCATTTTACTGTTTACCCGGAATAAGGCGAGTGCRTGGCGCTCAGCCCATCACAGGCAGCACAGTTTATCACCAGGAATTAATGAGTCTGTGCCATCTCTCGTTTCAAGACATTAAATCACAGCTTTGTTTAAAATTTACTCGAGTTTGTAACTTTCAGTACAGAAAGTCCATCACAACCTTTACAGTTACGCATCAAAATATCACTTCAAAATTGTGCCCTCCTCACCACTTACTGACGTTTGACTTTAAGAAAGAGATAGCATACAAAATTCCCTTATTTTTTCGTGCTGCCACTGCRACTGTTTCTTACTGTTGAAACAACTTAATGTAGAGCAGAAGGGAGAAAAGCAGCAATGATTTTTTGGACCAAAAATAGATACAAAGGCAGTATGCATATCACAGGACAATTTTGGGACAGCTCAGATATATAACATTAATATAATTCCCTATTCTCCTCGTGTAACTAATGTTAGTTTTCAGTTTCTGTGGACTTTTCAGATAAATTTGGTGCATGAGTTTTTACCAGAGTCTCCGTTTACCCACTTCAGCTAATTCCTGAGCAAATACCACATTATATAACTTAACATGAACATTCAAGTTATAAATGATAAATTCCACCATAAAGCTTGATAAAAATCTTTATTGCAATTTTAGGTTTTATTTCTTTCAGATAAATGGATTTTTGGCATCAAAATGTCTTTACTGATTTTTAAATTGAGGCAAAAGCCATTCATGAAAATTAGTAAACTAGGACACGCATCGTAACACAAGCACAATACAGACCTTGTGACACCAACCTTTAGACACCCCTTCAAGAGCTGCATGTAGCTTTTCAGCTGCACGTCTGTGTTGTCTTCCTTTCAGCTAGAGAAAATATTTCTRGATCATACAAAGTTATTCAGAATAATTCTAATACTTTATGAGCATTATAAGCAAACTACGAGAATATTCTGATTGCTGAAGGGCAGCCACTTCATTCTGACTCAGGGTACACAGAATAAATTCACGCACTCAGGTGTAGCTCTGATGCCGTATCTTCCCATGTAGTGGCTGTTAGGCATTTCAAAGGGAGTGAAGTCGAAGCAGCTGTTAATACCTTGCAATTCCTAAAGGTAAAGAGCAAGGCCTCTCAGATGCTAAGGGGAAAACGGAGTAATGCTGCACAAAAGCAATTAAGAAGATCTGTGTTTAAGCGTGCCTTTTGAAACTAATTTTGTTTTTCTAATTTAGCAATGGAAACTTTAAATAAAAATGAATAGAGGTGGTGTATTTAGGGTCTGTGCAGACTGACCAAACAGGACACTGTATAAGAAAAGGAAACAATTTTTTCTTCCCTTTTGCCCAGTTTTAAGAGATCTTCAAAAGTGGCAAGCCTGGTGGAGTCAGTAACATTAATGCAAAACTGGAAAGAGAAGAGAGAGGAGAAGCAAGTTTCATTAACAGAGAATCCAACATAWAATATACTGGAGCTGATAGAGGAAAGGAAAAGACAGCCAAGATGTTCAGCTGCAAGTGGAGTCCAATTTGATGCTCAGCGTGAGTTTAAAAGGAAGATTTTCTCAGCCTTAAAATAAAAGAGCAGTATCAGATGCGTATGGGGCAGAAAACTGTAGCCACAGAAATGGATCGTACCAGGCTCAGGAAAAACCCAGAGTGGCAAAAGTAGCTCATTTGCTGTACTACGTTTATAGATATGCTCATTTGAATGCTCCCAGGAGGACTTGCTTTACGTGTCCAGACAAAACATACATGCAAGTTAGCACGCAGTATGTATCATGCTGATAAAACCCGAGTGTAAAGGAGATCCATCACCAGTTAACCAGGAATTTTGCCTTTGACTTTGGGGGAGCAGACCTCATTTCCTGCCAGCAGATCTGCTGACGTCTTCCATTTTTTGCAGCGCCAACCTTTTGACATAAACAAATTGCTAACATCAAGGACCCAATCCTGCTTCCACCGAAATCAATAGAAGTTTTGTCATTGGTTTCAATGGGATCAAGGATTCAATCCTGCAGTTCTTGAAGTCAATAGCTTTTTTTTTTTCTTTGTGCATAAGTAAGGTTGAATTAGTGCTGCAAGATGGGCCTAAATTATATTGATTATCTGGATTTAAAGCTGAGCATAAAAACAGGATTAAGAGAAAGAGAGAAATGTTTTAAAAAGTGAGTTTAGAGCAAGACACGTTTCCCTGTGTGGAATGGATCAGCAGGAACTCAGCCGGGGTGAAGACGGCAGGACCAAAGCCTCAGTTATCCAAGTCCCTCGGAAAACTATTGGGGGAGCACAGAGAGAAGAATTCACTCTGGAGATCCTTTTTCATCTGCTGCTTCTGAAGTAAACCTTTTAGTCACAGATTCTTTATTAAAGATAAACAAACTGTTGACAGAAGAAATCATTGTCATATATATATATATATATAAAAATTGATTCTACTTCTTCACTTCTCCTTCTCCCTCTTCTCCGTTACAGGGTTGTTATGTGTTTCTCTAACACCGCTGGCAAATCAGAATTTATTGTACATATGTTTGTTCCACTTAATAAAAAATATACCTATATTTTCAGATAAACTTTGTTAGTAATTCATGAGGTAAGTGACTATTTATGCTAATAAGGGAGAAATATATTCTCAAGCATAATGCATTACATAAATTTGAATGCAAAATGTTCAATTATGAAGTAAATACAGGTAATGCAAATAGTAAATTACATCCAATAAAAATATATAAAGAATGTGTCTTCAAAGAGAGGGAGGCTTTTATTTGCGTCTGTGAATTGTTTAAAGAGAAAAGAATTAATAAATACTGAATTACTATTATGATGATTTAGCTCATAATTCACCAATCCATAATGACTCCTAGTAATCAGACTGTTGTTTCATATCCTCAAATATAAGGCAGGACTGTTTCCTCAGCAATTTTATTCCTACCAGATTATCTCGTCTGATTCTATTAATTCTCTCCCATAAATCTGCTAACAGTGATACGTGATTTACTTACCCTGTTAACCGATCTGAAGACTGTTAAAAGGATTTATCTAGCAGTGCACCTAAGAGCAGTTTATGCCTTATCGTTCTGCTACTCTGCAGAAGTCTTCCTGAAATCAATTTGGTGGGTTTCATAGTAAAATCCAGTGGACACTGTTTAGTTCTGCACCATAAAATAAGACACTAGACAAACAAAAGGAGCAGTAACTGTACTTAACGTGTTGTTGCTGATATGTGTTTAAGTTACAGCGAATTACACTGCGAGTCCATCTAACGCTAACCTGCCCGTCACCTTCCTCTAAGCCTTTCGCCGCAGCCGGGCGCAGGCACACGCACACCGCGGACGCTCCCGCGGACGCTSCTGCGTGCTCGAGCCGTGCGCGCCGGGAGTTAATGTTTCACATCCTCCCGCACGATTTGTCAGAAAACTCGCTCGCAATAAATATACATTAGCTTGCGAGCTTATGAACCAGGTCAGGAGCAAAGAGCGAGCAGGGCTCCGCGCTACATTGCTGAGCCGAGATGCTTGAAAACAAAACGCAGCGAGAGCCTGGGAAAGGGACGCTGCAGTTTCTGCTCTGCGTGGATTAGGGCAGGATTGTAGCAAACCGTGCGAGGGAAAGGAGCAGTCTGGGGGAATTGGCCTGCGATAATTGTGGAAAAACTGAAGACTGAATAGCTCTAATTGAAATGAAAGTGTGTGATTGTCATGAAAGAAACACTGTTAATAGAGGACTGTAAATGTTTAGACACCCATTGTGAATAGCCAAATAATAAAGAAAAATACTACTAAAATGGGAATTATATAGTGTAGGGAGGAGAATGTTGCTTCTGAAGGTTATCCAAAGATTGCTAATAATCTTTTTTTCTCTGGTTTGCTGAACACTAGAGACATTTTGGTGTGGCAGTTCTGTGTAATAATCACCAAGAACAATATTGTTCAACTAATAATTTTGCTTGCTGTTCTGGTAGGTCAGAGCTCCAATTTAATTTGCAGCACTTGCTTACATTGGTATCAATTAAGGGACGGTACCCATTAGCTCACACAATTTCATACTCTTTGTCTATAGTTCAGAGTTTACTCAGTAAATTTACTAGTTTGCAAATGTAGCACTTTGAATGCTCATGTCCAAACAAACTATTTTATGGGGCTGAAGACACATTTGCAGAGACATCTATCAAACGGGCAAGTGAAATACTACAATTGTACATTCTGGAAAGCAATACCCTTTTCATTTAAAAATATTAGCAGACATTTTATGTCTCACGTAGGTGAGAATGTTAAGTGATATACAGTSCCACATTCATCTTGCTCAAGAAAAAAAAAACAAATACAGGGAATTGGACTGTCCTTTGGGGATTTATGCTGTGAGCCTGTAAGTTTTGTTGATTCCAGCCCTGGGAAGAAATAGGAAAGCAAGCCAGAGCGGCTAAGTTGCATTAACTTCGTCAGGAATCGCAGTCTGTAAGATAAACCTAGCAGATGTGCAGGGCTCTGTGTGCRTATATGTGTGCGCATTCTGGGACTGTGCAGAGCCATATTTTAATTTTTTCAACCATGTTGGTAGCATTATTAGCTTTACAGGATCGTATCTGTGATCCTTTCTAGATGTAGTTATCTTCCTAACTTTGCAGTATGCCCTACCTTTTTCAGCTGTCAGGCACAGTACATGCTGTATGACTTGCAGATGTTAGTGCTGGCACTCGTACTGATAATGGCATAGTCAGAAGATGTTATCCATTCGCAAATCCACTAGCCAAGTGCTATTTCCTAAGCAAAGATTCTTTGGCTATTGCAAATGATGATTTTCACAGTCGGTGAAAAATTACCCAGAGACTTGCCTGCACCTACAGAGTAATACCCTGCGCGCAGTTATAAATAGCAAACTCCAAGGAGGAAGGGACTGGGCAAGGGGAGCAGGGAAGGATTTGAAGTACAATGTTCAAGACRCTGGTTTAATATATGACCAAGTGTCAGAAGTCAGGTTTCTGAGAATTACTTTTCAGATAAACAACTTTATAGCCCTGCACTTAATCTTACTTACGAGAGACATCTCATTTATCACGGAATTACAAGTAACTTTAATTCTATCGATATTCCCATAAAGCCCGGTCGGAAAAATCGAGCCCGGCGGCTCCGGAGAGCGGGGGCTTCCCCAACGCGCGGCGGGGCCGGGGGCTGCACCCGCGCCGGGCCGGGGCGAGGGGCGACGGGGCGGCGGCGCGGGGCGCGACCGCCTCGCAACTGACCTTTCGACGAGAGATGGCGCTGTCGAGGTTTAAACCGAGCCGCTCCGCCGCCGCTCGGCACGCCGGCTGCAGCTCGCTCTCCGCTTGCACGGCCCCCCCCCCGGCTCATCCCCTCCTCCCCCCCCCCGGGAGGGGAGGGGGGGAGGTTAAAGTAAATACAATTAGTTCTAAATGTATTAAAATAATTAGCCCGGGCTAGCAAGGCCAAGCGCGGCGGAGCGGGAGCCGGGCGGGCCAACTTCGGGGCTTTCGTGCATCGCGGAGGGGGGAGAGGGGGCGGCGATGCCCCGTCCCCGGGCCACCAAAACAGCAAAGGAGCGGAGCGGCGGCCGCTGCGCCCGGCAGGGCAGCGCGGGCAGGGCCGCGCCGGCCGCAGGTACCGGCGCCTGGCACCGCTTTAACCCTTGGCTGCGAGCGGCCCGCAGGCGGCGCC